>NC_135891.1:117769014-118167972 GCF_964194155.1 Cetorhinus maximus
ATACATATTGCCCATCCTTAGTTGCCCGCTTGAGAAACCATCCAGACCCGTGACCTCTACCAGCTAGAAGGACAAGGGCAGCAAATGCATGGGAACACCACCACCTGCAAGTTCCTCTCCAAGCCACACATCATCCTGGCTTGGAAATATATCGCTGTTCCTTCACTATCGCTGGGTCAAAATCGTGGAACCCTTTCCCTAATGGTACTGTGGGTGTACCCACACCACATGGACTGTAGCGGTTCATAAGGCAGCTCACCAAAGGCAACTAGGGATGGGCAATAAATGTCGGCCTTGACAGTGATGTCCACATCCTGTGAATGAATTAAAATAAATACACTTCATCTTGAAGTGCTGCAGTGTGATGTAGGTACTCCCATAGTGCTGTTAGGGAGGGGGTTCCAGGGTCTTGACATGGCGACCATGAAGCAATGGTCAATATATTTCCAAGTTGGGTGGCACACGTAATTTGGAGAGCAATGTGGAGGTGGTGGTATGATGCTGCCAGAGTCAAATAGCCAGGCACTGTCTTAGCCTGTGTACTGATTGATTGAATCATAACTGTGGCGGTTATCTATCCCAAAGTGACGCAATAGGGGAGAAGATCAGTGTAGAGGCAGGATGCGGGGGATGTGTGAGGGACAGCGAAGGCGCTCTATGATATGCAAAGACACTCATTAGGCCAGTGTATTCCACAGCGAAGAGCCTGAGGGTTTAATAAAAGTTGCATTCGAAATGCCGAGCAGACTATTCCTCCACAAAAAAACAAATAAATAGGATGTGCGGGTGGAACGGTGAGAGCTGTACAGCTCCTGTGGGAGGAGGATGAGAGCAGATGCTGATGCTGTGATTAATGTCAGTAAAGCCTCCAATTCAAGCAACCTCATTTACAGCTAATTAAATTTCTTGTAATAATTTTGCTACTGGAATATGATGTTTCTTTGGAATTCATAGAAAGTCTCTGCTGACTGCAGCAGCTGCTACAGATGGTGCTTGCTGCAGCTAATGTGCTCTGTTTCAGACGATCAACTCGACAGTGCATATTTTTAACATAAATATAAAAGCAAAATACTGCGGATGCTGGAAATCTGAAATGAAAACAGAAAATGCTGGAAAAACTCAGCAGGTCTGACAGCATCTGTGGAGAGAGAAAAAGAGTTAACGTTTAGAGTCCGTATGACCCTTCTCCGGACGAAGAAGAGTTATACGAACTCGAAAAGTTAACTCTGTTTCTCTCTCCATAGATGTTGCCAGACCTGCTGAGCTTTCCAGCATTTTCTGTTTTTATTTTATATTTTTAACGCACTGTTTACTGATGGACAGTGTGGGGAGGGGGTCTGAATGGGAGGAGGAGCTTTGCAAGACATCACAAGACCATTCGACATCTGAAAGATGCAGTCTAGTGAAATTTATGTCAAGTTTGTTACAATCCCAGCTGATGTTAATATTGGACAAGTCAGATCCCAGAGTGAAAGCTGGCTTGATCGATCCTAACTTTGCCTTTTTTTTAGAAACCGTGGAGGAAAGTTACTGAACAAATTCACAGGAGTCTGCTGGTGAACTTTTAACACAACGAATAAAATACTTATCAAACAAGAAAGAAATGAACTTATTACACACCAGACAAAAAGGTTGGAAAGATCACAATATAAACACAACAAAATGGTTCAAACTCACACTATTCCTTTTAGCCCAGCAATATCTTTACAGACATATAAATTCAGACAGAAGCAATTTACAATAACTATCTTATACTCTAACACTTAGGGTAAGTATGAGGTACATGTGAAATAACGGGTGACCTATGGTCAGACACACCACATTCCAAATGCGGCCAAAGCAGATTCCATGGATTTCTCAACAACCCACCCAGACGTTTGTCACACTGTGAGCCAACCAGTCTCACTGAAACTTTGTCTTTCTCACGCAGGTTTCCAGTCTCCACAGTTGAAGAACTTGCCTTGGAATTCTCTCCAAATGTCACTCCCACTCAGACAGCTTCGACAAGGAGCCACCTCCAGGGCTTCAATCTCACTTTCTGAGATTCTTTACCCCAGATCTCCAAGTACACTCAAGCTTCACCTTCCAAGCATAATTTCAGATCTTCAGCCATGCTAAGCAAAACACCACAGCTCCAAAAGGCCCGCAGTAAGGAGTCTCCAACCTTTGGCTGCTTCCTTGAATCTTCAGGGCTTCTCCTAAGCCCACTTAGCTTCAGCTCTGCTCCCTGCACCTCTGTCTTTCGTTCAGAGTCTATATCTTTATTCGTCTTCTTCCACTTTATTTACTGGGATCTATTTCAGATCCCTATCTCTGTCCCTCACCTGGGAATTATTTCTGGGACCTCTTTCTGATCCCTGCAGTCTTTGTCCCTGCCTGGGACTATCTTCTGGGACCTCTCCCTGTTCCCCTCCCCATGTCCTGCTCACTGGGACACCTTACCTGGAATGGCACTCCGGTTCAGAACAGCAGACCCGCAGTTTTGTGCTGTTTCACTTCTTTTCTTCTGTGCAGGTGCTCGGGGTCGGTTCCCGGCCTGCAGAAGGTAAGATAAATAAACTGTGCATGTGCGGCCATTTCCCAGCTGGCGCGTGCGCAGAAGGCCTGAGGCCTGCTGGGAACTGGAGCTCCTGACCTACAATTGTAAATCAAAGTCAGCATTTGTGTTTCATAGCAAGTGATAATCTTGCGTTATGTGAGACCAGATGTAGGTTAAATGTGAGGAGGTGATTATGGTCCCAGAGAGTGTTTAGTGGACCTGTCGAACAGGAAGTCAGCTCGAGCATTGGATTCCAGTTCACTGAGTTCCTTTGAGCGAGAGCCTGTTCCTGGAAGTGCCAGAGATCAAGACGTAGGTGCTGCCTGAGAGTAAGGTAGAGGCTGAGAATACCTGTACATGAGGAGAGTGCCTGGCATGGGAACACCACCACCTGGAATTTCACTCACCAAGCCACTCACCATCATGACTTGGAAATATATCGTCGTTCCTTCACTGTTGCTGAGTCAAAACCCTGGAACTCCCTTCCTAACACTGTGGGTGTACCTACACCACATGGACTGCAGCGGTTCAAGAAGGCAGCTCAGCACCACCTTCTCAAGGGCAATTTGGGGTGGATAATAAATGGATGCTCACATCCAAGAAATAATTACATACTAGCAGACAGTTTTCTCCCTGATTCCCATTGACTCCAGTTTTGCCAGGCATCCGTGATGCCACACCCAGTCAAATGCTGGTTTGATGTCAAGGGCAGTCACTCTCACCTGATAAACAGCACCTCCAACAGTACCCTCTCAGCACTGCACTAGTACTGGCGATGCTGAAGATTATTAAATGAAGAAAGATTCATGACTACTTGTAAATCAAGAAAAGAAATTCTGAAGTGTCACAAAACCCTCGTCACAAAACATATCGCTCCTTGTAATTTCTTTTGATATTCATCAGATCCAGTGCTCAGGTCTCTGGAGTGGGATTTGAACCCACAACCTGAGTGCCACTCACTGAGACATGACTGATCCTCTCTGCCTCTGCTTGTAGCTACTCCTACCAGGGAGATCTGCTGTCATGGCATGTCACACTCATCTGTCTGGCACCACCCTCACACACCAACTGTAGGTCATCTGCCACTGCTCTATGACGTCTGTCATCCAACTATACCTAGGTCTTTCTGTTGCTCTCCACTTTGCCCTCTAGGGGAGATCTCTGTAGCTTTGCAGCTCTAATCAAAGGCTGAAGTACTGATACTTTCTTTTCTGGACATCACTTTTTTGAGTTCTTTTTGCTTTTGCTATTTCAAGCACCTCTTCATTTATCTTATGGTCTGCATGTGGAATTTTTAGCATATGCCTTAGCATCCACATCTTAAAAGCCTGTCTGACAAAGTCCTATCCAAATTCAAAGCACCTAGCTAGTACCTAGCACAAAGAAGATGGTTGTGGTTGTTGGATGTCAGTTAACTCAGTCCCGGGACATTACTGCAGGAGTTCCTCAGGATAGTGTCCTAGGACTAACCATCCTCAGTTGCTTCATCAATGACCTTCCGTCCATCATAAGGTCTGAAGTGGGGATGTTCGCTGATGATTGCACAATGTTTAGCACCGTTCGTGATTCCTCAGGCACTGAAGCAGTTTGTGTCCATTTGCAACAAGACCTGGACAATATCCAGGCTTGGGCTGACAAGTGGCAAGTAACATTTCTGCCACACAAGTGCCAGGCAACAACCATGTCCAACAAAAGAGAATCTAACCATCTCCCTTTGACATTCAATGATATTACAATCGCTGAATCTCCCACTACTAATATCCTGGGTGGTTACCATTAGTCAGAAACTGAACTGGACCAGCCATATAAATACTGTGGCTACAAGAGTAGGTCAGAGGCTGGGAATTCTGCAGCAAGTAACTCACCTCCTGACTCCCCAAAGCCTGTCCACCATCTACAAGGCACAAGTCAGGGATGCGATGGAATACTCTCCACTTGCCTCGATGAGTGCAGCTCCAACAACACTCAAGAAGCTCAACATCATCTGGGACAAAACAACTTGCTTGATTGGCACCCCATACATCACCTTAAACATTCAATCCCTCCACAACTGATGCACAATGACAGCAGCGTGCACCATCTACAAGATGCATTGCGGCACTTGTCAAGCCTCCTTTAACAGCACCTTCCAAACCTGTGACCTCTACTACCTAGAAGGACAAGGGCAGCAGACACATGGGAATGCCATCAGCTGCAATTTTTCCACAAGCCACACACCATTCTGACTTGGAAATATATCGCCGTTCCTTCACTGTCACTGGGTCAAAATTCTGGAACTCCCTTCCTAACAGCTGTGTGGGCATACCTACACCAAATGGACTAAGAAGGTGGCTCACAACCACCTTTTCTAGGGCTATTAGGGGTGGGCAGTAAATGCTGGCCTAGCCAGTGATGCCCATATCCTGTGAATGAATGCAAGAAAAATGAGACATTGAACTGAGGATCTGTATGTCCTTGCAGGTGGATATAGAATAGTTACAGTACAGAAAGAAGCCATTTGGTCTGTCGTATTTGTGTCAGACTCATTGAAGGTTGTGTGGCACTATTTTGAAGAAGAACATAGGAGTTCTCCCCAGGCCAATATTTATCCCCCAGCAAACGCTACACAGAAAAAAACAGTTGATCAGGTCATTGTGTCAGTGCTGTTTGTGGGAGCGTACTGTGTGCAGATTGGATGCTATTTCCTCCATTATAACAATGACTACTCTTCCAAAAAGTGCTCCATTGTCTAAGCATTTCAGGGCATTCTGAGGCCATGAAAATTTCTGTAATGTCTTTCTTTTGTTCCTAAAACATAAAACACAAAGAAAAATGTATTGTTTGAAGGCTATCTCAAGCTGTGATGCCACAATTTGTCCAAAGCCCCAGCTTTGCTTGCTGTTTGATTTTGACGTTGTTTCAAGGTCACAAAGGGAATGATATGTTTGGCCATCAAGGATGTCCAATTAAGACCTGTGCTGGATGTTTGACATTCACTGTGATTTGCAAGGACCTTCTGCTGAGTACAAGGTGAATTATTCACTGTCAGACCTCAGAATGTCTGATATCTGTAAATCAAAATCAAAAAGAATGTGCATGTCACAGACTGTGCTGACATGAGTACATTCTGATTTATTTGAAGACTGATCATTATATATCAGATGCTCAAAACCTTCCTCTCATGCAATTTAGAAAGAACTTGCATTTATACCTCACCTATCCCAAAGCACTTTACAGCAATTTTGCAGCTTTCATTTTGCAGTGAGGTTCCTGTTGTAAGAGAGGGTAATGCAGCAACACAGCAAGATCCCACAATCTTCAATGAGCTAACCATCAGTAAGCTATTGATTTTAGTGATGTTGGTTGATGTTTGAATATTGCCCCAGATCTCTGGAGAGAACTCCCCAGCTCTTCTTCCAAATAGCAGCATTAGGATCTTGAATGTTCACTTGAGGGGGCAGACAGCACCTCCAACAGTGCAGCACACCCTTAGTACTGGCACTGGGTATCACTCTGGATTTTGTGTTCAAGTCTTTGGAGTCGGTCTTGAAACTGTAACTTTCATAATCAGAGGCAAGAGAGACACCAGCTGAACCCCTTTATGTAATGTATCTAACAATTATTGTTCTGTTGTGAAGCTGCTGTCTCATGCTGGCCATCCTCCTGTGTATTTGGCAAGTAGCTATTCCTCATGGCTGAGTCTAGCTATGGGGACATGTGCAACATGGCAAACCAACATTGCTCTGACCCAATGTACACACAGGCACACATTTACTTCCACATAAGGTTAGTAATTGAAAGAGGGAATCCTGGTTGATTTTCTCCCCTCTCTTGCCCGTAGTTTTGAGGCTGAGGGTCCAATCCTCGAGGAAAGTTTAACGTTCACCAGCTTCTCCTGGTGAGTGTGTTTACCAACGTAAACACTGCCAACATCTCCCTTGCAACTATTAATGAGTCAAAAATTCTAGGAGTAGGTTTCCTCTTTGTAGAATGATACATCACAGAAGGAGGCCATTCAGTTCATCAAGCTTGTGCTGGCTCTTTGAAAAAGATCTGAGAAGTTAGGCCCAATCCCTTGCTCTTTCCCCATAGCCCTGGAGCTATTTTTCCCTTTTCAAGTGTTTGTCCAATTTTCTTTGAAAGTTATTATTGAATCTGCTTCCAGCACTCCTTCAGATAGTGGGTTCCAAATCACAACTTGCCGTGTAAGAATTGTCATTGTCTCCCCCTCTGGTTCTTTTGCCAATTATCTTAAATCTGTGCCCTCTCGTTACTGACCCTCCTGCTATTGGAGCCAGTTTCGCCCTCTCTACTTTTATCAAAACTCCCCATAATTTTCAATACTCTATTAAATCTCCCCTTAACCTTCTTTGCTCCAAGGAGAACAATTCCAGCTTCTCCAACTCTCCACATAACTGAAGTCCCTCATCGCTGGGACCATCCTGGTAAATCTCCTCTGCACCCTCTCCAAGGCCCTGACATCCTTCCTAAAATGTGGTGCCCAGAATTGAACGCAATACTCCAGCTGAGGCCTAACCAGTGATTTATAAAGGTTTTTGTGTTTCATGTGACTTTTTAAAAGTAAATAAACAATTATTTTCCCAATTGTAGACTGTAAGACAATATCAACAGTATTGCAAGGGTTAGTCCTTATGCATCAGCGACTGAAAACTGCTAACTACAGAGATCACCAACATATCACAGAAACACTACTGTACAAATACCGGGCTTAATTGGCCAAGGGTGCTTTAAGGGTCATAGGTTTCTTCATATTTTGCCTCTAATTGGAGCTGTGATCAGCATGTCCTGTCACTGCGTGTGTCACATGTACCTGATAAAGAACCCGCAGGCAAGCTGGCAAAGGGAAGTAAGTGTATGTCTGATTGGAAGGTCGCATGGCAACGGGCTGGATTTCTCGTCCTGGTAAGCTTATTGATTGGATAGAAGATTGACAGGTGCTTGGGGTGAGAAGCAACTCTAGTCATAAGACTTGCTTTTATATAGCACAGGTTAGATACAGTGTAAAGCTCCCTCTACACTGTCCCCATCAAACACTCCCAGAGCAGGTACAACATGGGGATAGATGCAGAGTAAAGCTCCCTCTATACACTCCCATCAAACATTCGCAGGGCAGGTACAGCACGGGTTAGATACAGAGTAAAGCTTCCTCTACAGTGACCCCATCAAACACACCGAGGGCAGTTACAGCACAGGTACAGAGTAAAGCTCTCTCTGCACTATCTTTTAACCTCCATGTAAGAATGATGCCTTACCCTTAGCCACAGGCCCAAAACTCTGCCTCCAATATTTTGATTTTGACTTAAACTAATAATGAAGCACCAAAACCGTGAACAATTCTGAAGTGCCAGTTTTCACTGGGAACTAGATTAAGGCGACCCAAAACCTCTAAAATTACAACTCATACCGCCAAGGTGAGCAGTTGCTCCTGGGTGGTCTTTGTGCCCATATTGGAGAGGTAAGAGAACAAGTTGCTAATCCACTGTCCCCAATTTCCCGAAACATGGGTTGAAAGTAAGGCAGTAACCTTTAACCCTTAAGCATGCCGGCTGGTCCATATATAGATATCTGCCTCCCAGTTTTATTTTCAAATCCATGCACTGTGTTGCTTGAATAAACACTAACATTACAGTAAGAAATCACAAGCACTCACATTGCTACAAGAAATGGCCAACATTAGTGTTCCAATAATAAATCACAAACACTAACCATTGTAGTAATAAAGGACAAGCCTCAAAACTATATTAATAGATCACAAACACTAACATTACAGTAATAAATCATAAACACCAATATCCAGCATTAATTCACACACACTAGCATTATGGTAATAAATCATAAGCATTGAGACTGCAGTACTAAATCACAAGCACTAACATTACTTTAATATATCAGAGACACTGACATTACCATAATATGTAGCAACCGCTAGCATTACAGTAATAATTCAGAAATGCTGAGATTGCAGTATTCACAAACAGCAAGAATTAAACATAACAGTCATAAGTGGCAAAAATTGTAAACAATAAGAAAAATGTATATTTTAACATGCCTTTAATGCGAATTTTATACCAATTGTGTTTAATTATATTCAGGCGGAGGGCATTACCTGGGGTTTTGCTTGAGTACATATAGAGAGACACTTGTTAAAACTGGGGGATGGTTGAGTTAGGAGGTAAGGTCCAGTATCCATTATCCAAAATCCTCGGGGCCGATCAGATTTGGATTTCAGATAAGTTTGGTTTTCAGTTACTGCATATAGGACTAGGCCTACTTATATTCGGATGGCCTAAGCCTAGGCTAGCTATAGTCTAAAGTAAATAAAATGGCTATAAAAGTAAGATGTATCTTTGAATAATAAATACAGGGTAACCTGTAATAAGTTTCTTTTTGACGTGTTCACCACAAAAATCGCAAGGTAAAGTGTGCAGACAAACAACTAGACTTCCCGCACTAAATGTTGGGTGTGGTTGGCGAGGTTCATGTTGGCTCAGGTCGTGTCAGCTAAGGGTCAGGGGCTTCCTGTGCTAAAGGCTGATGAGGTTCAAAAGAAATGTGGATTTTAGATATGTTCAGTTTTCGGATTTACGGATAAAGGATACTTGACCTGCATATGCTTATAATGTTTAACTCTGCAAATAAATAAAAGATTAAGTAACGTTTGGCTCCTTCACTAACTGGTTCTGGAGTATAACACACTGACATTTGTCCATAACTTTGTTTAGTGTTATTTCAGTGCCTTAGGGAAGAACAGATACCCGATTGGAGGTTCTCTAGAAGAGCAAGAAGTGTTGGCACTGATCTAGGAGACAACAACATGCACAGGGACTTTGTAGAATCACTCAACATGGAGAGTCATCAAAAGCTTCCACTTGGAGCTTTATTGCAAAATCAACCCAACCTCAGTGAGAGTGATTAACAGTTAACAAATGCTGATTTTTGTATATGGAACAGGTAGCTAAATATGAGCCTCGGAGCCGCTTGAACTGATTGAATTCTGGAGAGATTGAGTATTGGGTGAAAGGAAAACAATTACCAATTACTGTGAACAGTCAAGTTGGATTTATAAGATTAATAAATTGGGATGCTTGATTGTCACAAAAGTGGCTTTTACAATTCATGCTCATTACCTTTTGACTGGGCTTGAGAATGGAATGGTTGTCACGTGAATGAACACTGACCTGAGTGAGAAACTCGGATTGTTCGAGTGCCTGCATTTGGAATGATGTTTTCTCTGCTCTTCCTCAAAGGCATTGACTTAAACTTGTTTAAAAATGCCTCCATGTCAAACCTCCTCCCTAACTGTGTAAACTAGCCTTACAATGAGGGAAAAATTCTGCCCTAAGTGTTTATTAACAACTCATAATAATAAGCCCAATGCAAACTGGAGGAACAATACCTCATCTTCCGACTAGGCACTTTACAGCCTTCCGGACTGAATATTGAATTCAACAACTTTAGATCTTGAACTCCCTCGTCCATCCCCACCCCCTTTCCGTTTTTTCCCCCTTCCTTTTGTTTTTTCCAATAATTTATATAGATTTTTCTTTTCCCACCTGTTTCCATTATTTTTAAATCTATACCTTTTATGCCCTGTTAGTCTTTCCACCCCACCCCCACTAGAGCTGTACCTTGAGTGTCCTGCCATCCATTCTTAATTAGCACATTCGTTTAGATAATATCACCACCTTCAACACCTTTGTTCTCTGTTCTTTTGTCTGTGACATCTTTTGATTATCTGCTCCTATCACTGCTTGCTTGTCCCTACAACCACCCCCCACCCCACTTCTCTCCCCCCACTCTCCTCTCCCCCCCGCCCCCCCCACCTTAAACCAGCTTATATTTCACCCCTCTCCTAACTATACTTCAGTTCTGTTGAAGGGTCATGAGGACTCGAAACGTCAACTCTTTTCTTCTCCGCCGATGCTGCCAGACCTGTTGAGTTTTTCCAGGTAATTCTGTTTTTGTATTACTTCAGAGAAAGCTGCGTTGGAATTATCAGTAGCAACGAAATGATGCACTGAAGCCCAGAGTGATCTGGCATGATGTCAACAAGAAAATAAACAGTTGAAAGAACAGCTGATTGCCCTTCAAGATCAAATGCAAAAGAAATGCATAACCATCCAGCAACATGAAGAAATGAAGACTGTCTTCAACAGCAGAATGGAATCTAAGCAGAAGAAACTTGAGGAGACTGTCGAATGACAGGAAAACGTAAGATCAAGCAAGCGAGCTTTGCAAAGAAATGGAAAACCTGCTGATAGACCTTTATACGCTACAAGAATCGCTCAAGTCAAATTTTATTCCTCTGGGAAATTACTAAGGGAAGCAAAATGAATTTTACGTCATTCTGAACAAACTGAAGAACCGGTTGGCCGAGAAGATTCAGCAACATTCTATATGAAGCTTGGGAGCATTGTAAACTGCAAGGAGGATAGTGTAGAACTTCAAAAGGACATAGACAAGTTGGTGGAGTGGGCAGATAGGTGGCAGATGAAGTTCAATGTGGAGAAGTGTGAGGTGATGTATGTTGGTAGGAAGAGCATGGACAAACAATATAAAATAAGGGGTGAAATTTTGAAGGGGGTGCAGGAGCAGAAAGACCTGGGTGTATATGTACACAGATCACTGAAGGTGGCAGGACAGGTGGAGAGAGCAGTTAATAAAGCATATAGTATCCTGGGCTTTATTAATAGGGGCATAAAGTACAAGAGCAGGGAGGTTATACTGAATTTATATATGACACTCGTTAGACCTCAGCTTGAGCATTGTGTACAGTTCTGGGTGCCACACTATAGGAAGGATGTGAACACGTTGGAGAGAGTGCAGAAGAGGTTTACAAGAATGGTTCGAGAGATGAGAAACTTCAGTTACGAAGATAGATTGGAGAGGCTGGGACTGTTCTCCTTGGAGGGAAGAGGGCTAAGAGGAGATTTGATAGAGATGTTTAAAATCATGAGGGGGCTGGACAGAGTAGATAGGGAGAAGCTGTTCCTGCTCGTAAAAGGATCAAGAATGAGAGGGCATGGATTTACACTGATTTGCAAAAGAAACAAATGTGACGTGAGAAAAGGCTTTTTCACACGAGTGGCTCAGGTCTGGAATGCACTGCCTGGAAGTGTGGTGGAGGCAGGTTCAATTGAGGCATTCAAGAGGGCATTAGATGATTATTTGAATAGAAACAATGTGTAGGGGTATGGGGAAAAGGCAGAGCAATGGCACTAGGTCATCATGCTCATTTCGAGAGCTGGTGCAGACACGATGGGTTGAATGGCCTCCTTCTGTGCCGTTAAAATTCTGTGAATCTGTGAACTCTCTGAGATTTCTGCGCTCCTCCAATTCTGGCTACTTACTCATCCCCAATTTTAATCACTCCACTATTGGCGGCTGTGCCTTCAGCTGCCTGGTCCCTAAGCTCTGGAATTCCCTCCCTAAACCTTTCTGTCTCGCTACCTCCTTCTCCTCCTTTAAGTTGCCCCTTAAAGCCTACTCATTGCCCAAACTTCTGGTCTCCTGTCATTGATATGTCCTTATATGGCTTTATGTCAAATTTAATTTGATAATGCTCCCGTGTGGCATCATGGGGATATTTTATTATGTCAAAGGTGCTATATAAATGCAAGTTGTTGTTGTTGGCACTGCTCCAATGGATGCCCATTGCCTAAGTGCTCTGACTCTACGAGCTGGATTTTATGCAGAGGTGGTGACCCTGCCCACCAGCTGAAAAGTTGAGGATGAGCCCTCTTCCACTGGCCCAGAGAACTATGGCCAGATTTGATGGATGCCAGGCTGTTAACTGCCTGAGGTCATGGCTTCCACTCCCTGGAGAAGGTTGTCCCACCTCCAAGAGCTGCCAGCCATGGCTGCGAATGCAGTCAGTCCCAATGAGCAGCCCTGGAGGATGCTGGACTGGAAGGTATCAGAGGGCCAGCCGCACAAGGGTGAGCTCAGCAGGCGCTGGCGAGTGGGAGGAATCCACAATCAGGTTGAGACAAAGGGGCTTTCAAGCAAGTGTGGCCTTTCCTTTTGGGGTGGGGGGGGAGGGGAGGCACTCCATTGGGCAGAGGCTGCCTGAACAGGATGAACATCCCCACCCCCACCCCACCCCTGCTCAACCCCACTGGGTCCATGGCCGGACCATAAGTGTTTACCACTGGCGGTGGAGGAGGCCCTTAAGTGGCAATTAATTGCTTCAAAAGCAGACGGCCACCTGACACCTCCCTACCGCTAGTAAAGTCCCAACGGAGGTGGGTTGGTGATGGGCATTCCCCTGCTGCGCCGTCCCATCCAATTGTATGCCTCCCCCCCCCCACAACCCCCACCCAGCGAGCCCGCTATTGGGGCGTATAAAATTCTGACCTTCATGTGTGAGGCTGATCAACGAGTGTGGGTGGGCAGAATAATTAAGCTCAGTCTTCTCCTCTCCACCCTTGAAATCCACATGCTGGCAGTTGCCAGTGGATGCACTGATTAAATAATTAGGTGTTGGATGTCTGGCTGCTTTTCCTCCTCTGAACCTTGGATGCTAATTGCCACACTCGTACAGTCAGCCAATGCAGAACCAAGTAAAAGGAAAGACAGAACTTAATTGATCTAATACCTTTCTCCATTCCTTCAGTATCTCTATTGCTCCATCTTCATTCCTCCTGTGACTTCAATCCTTCAGTGTGTCTAGCTATTCATTTACTGGGTGGAATTTAATGCCCTCCCCATGGCGACTTTGGTGGTGGGGGGGCATTTAATTGGGCGAGATGGTGGCAGGTGGGGACCCTGCTGTCTTCCCTCCTCTGCCCTGATTAAGTCCAGGGTAGGAAAGCTCATGGATGACCTTCCCTTCCTGCCATCAATTGAGGCCCTTAAGTGGCAACTAATGCCCTCTTGAGGCCTCCTTGTGTCACCACTGGTATTCACCCAGTGGCGGGTGGGGTCTCATCATGTGGGAAGCCCATCAAGGCGGCGCCCTTGTTCAAAGTGCTTGAGAGAACTGGCATCAGGTTGGGTCGGGGGGGGGGGCGGTTGGGTGCATGAGAGTCACCTCTGACCTTGCTGCCAACCCCCATGACCCCATCCCGCCATCACTCACCCATGGCCTAGGACCCTCGTCACCTCCATTAAATACTGCCCAATCTTCCAGTATGTCTACCTCTCGATCTCTAACTTCTCAGTGAGATGTTACATTTGGGAGCTCAGGTGTGGCCCACAAAGAGTTACAATTAGTGTTAGTTTAACAGAATGCACTCAACTGAGTACCTCTCCTGATGCAACATTAAATTGGACGTGATTTGGAGAATGACAGTCAATATGTCTGAACATGGTGAGCAGAGGCAATCACTCAACCAGACCCTGACACATTCATTTCCAGATAAGTGGCAACAGAATTAAATCTTCCCTTACAAAGATGATGGATAGTTCACCACAGAGTGAAGCAATTTTCATTTTTTGCTCATGCCTATGACTATTATTTTCCAGATATTTTTCTCTTCTCGAAATTGTGACCAAGTGATGTGAAATCGTTCAGATTCTACCTGATCTGGAAACTCTCCCTCGACTTGCCCTGATAATGTCACTGATTTTCATGTGCCCAACTCTTGACAGTAGGAAATTCTTTCGAGCTCAGGGTACACATGACATTAAAGAATTCCTCTTGCTGCTGTTTTAAAGCAAAGTTAATACCCTTATTGAAGCAACAGATAAAGGAATGTTGCGTGAACACATTAAGCACCTGTCCACCATTATCAGTCATTTGTCATGCCCAAGTGAAAGTTTAAATGTCTGATATTACAACACAATAACAGACCATTTGGCCCAACTGGTCCATGATGGTGTCCATGCTCCAAACAAGCTTCCTCCTACCCTAAGATAAAAGCAAAATACTGCAGAAGCTGGAAATCTAAAATAAAACAGAAAATGCTGGAAAAACTCAGCAGGTTTGGCAGCATTTGCGGAGAGAGAAACAGGGTTAACGTTTCGAGTCCGTATGACTCTTCTTCAGAGCTAAAGAGAAGTAGAAATTTGATGGGTTTTATACTGTTTAAGAGGGGGTGGACAGGGATAGGTAACAGCTAAGGAGAGATTGACAAATAAGTCATCTGTCTCATTCCACCTGCTCCACCCCCTCTTAAACAGTATAAAATCCATCATATTTCTGCTTCGCTTTTGCTCTGAAGAAGAGTCATACAGACTCGAAACTTTAACTCTGTTTCTCGGTCCATAGATGCTGCCAGACTTGCTGAGTTTTTCCAGCATTTTCTGTTTTTACTCCTCGTACCCTACTTCCTCTCATTCTTATCAGTGTATTATTCTATTCCTTTCTCCCTCTTCAATTTACCTCAACCACTCCCTATGGTAGTGAGTTCCACATTCTTAGCACTTCCTGGGTAAAAAAGTTTCTCCTGAATTCCCAGTTGGATTTATTAGTGACTATCTTATATTGATGCCCCTAGTTTAGGTCTCCCCCAACAGGTGGATGTATGTCTACCCTATTAAACTTCTCTAAGATTTAAAGGCCTCTTGTGAAAAGAGTCCTGGTCTCAGTCTTGCTCTGGCCTGAGCCAATAGGTGCAGTTTTCTTTATTTTTTCTTTCTGGGATGTGACTGTCACTGGCAAGACCAGCATTTGTTGTCCATCCCTCATTGCCCTTGAACTGAGTGACTTTCTAGGTCATTTCAGAGGGCAGTTAAGAGTCAACCACATTGCTGTGGGTCTGGAGTCACATGTAGGCTGGACCAGGTAAGGATGGAAGATTTCCTTCCCTAAAGGACATTAGTGAACCAGATGGGTTCTTAAATCAATCGATGGTAGTTTCACGGTCATCATTACTGAGACTAGCTTTCAATTTCAGATATTATTCTTTGAATTTAAATTCCACCAGTTGGTGGAATGCCCCCAAGCCCCATGCCCCCAGAGTATTAGCCCGGATCTCTGGATTGCTATCAACCTCCTGGGGGGTTACCATGGACCAGAAATTGAACTGGACTAAAACATATAAATATTGTGGCTACAAGAGCAGGTTAAAAGCTAGGAATTCTGTGGGGCGTAACTCACCTCTTGACTCCCCAAAGCCTGTTCACTATCTACAAGGCACAAGTCAGGAGTGTGATGGAATACTGTCCATTTGCCTGGATGAGTGCAGCTCCAACAACACTCAAGAAGCTTGACACCATCCTGGACAAAGCAGCCTTCCTAATTGGCACCTCATCCACAAACCTTCAATCCCTCCACCACCGACGCACAGTAGCAGCAGTGTGTACCATCTACAAAATGCACTGCAGGAACTCACCAAGCCTCCTTAGGCAGCACCTTCCAAACCCATGACCGCTACCATCTGGAAGGACAAGGGCAGCAGATAGATGGGAATATCACCACCTGGAAGTTCTCCTCCAAGCCTCTCACCATCCTGACTTGGAAATATATCGCCGTTCCTTTACTGTCACTTGGTCAAAATCCTGGAACTCCCTTCCTAACAGCACTGTGAGTGTACCTACGTGGACTGCAGTGGTTCAAGAAGGCAGCTCACCACCACCTTCTCAAGGGCAATTAGGGATGGGTAATAGATGCTGGCCTAGCCAGTGATGCCCACACCTTGTTAATGAATAAAAAAAAAATTGCTAGCCCAGTGACATTACCCACTACGCTACTGTCCCCCCCACAGTGTGGAGATTCCTTTGGAATGCTGGATTTGTTCCCAGGATGTGGTCGTTAACGACCTGACAACTGTGGCAAATGGATTTCAATGTAGACAAGAGGGAGGTCATCTACCTTCGACCCATAAATATACAGCCAAATTAATTTCTAGATTGTGGAGAGCTGGAAACAGTGGAAGCCCAAAGAGATTTGGGGGAGTGGGTCAAGGTACATGGATCATTAAAATGTCATGAACAGAAAATAGTCAAAAAGGCACATGGAATGCCGACCTTACAGCACTAGCATTATGGCTTCAGAAATACAAAGTCCTGGTTACACCACACCTGTAGTACTGAGAGCAATTCTGGGAATCACACCTTAGGAAGGATATATTGGCATTGGAGGGAGTGCAGTGTAGATTTACTAGAATGATACCTGGACAAGCAAAGAAGGCTTCGCTGACTTGGGATATGCTGTACTGGGAGGTAGCCCATGCCAGGGGACCAGCAGGATGCCCAAAGCTCTGATTCAATGATGCTGTCAAAAGAGACATGAAAGCCCTCAATACCAATCGTGACAAGTGGGAAACTCTAGCTGATGATTGATGCAAATGGCGGCATCAGCTGTGGGCAGGAGTTCACCACCATGACGACATGTGGTTTCAGAAGCTCCAAAGCTGACGCCAGCCCTGCAAGCAGGGGGTGCCCGCAGAGAGCATCCCATACCACCTTCAGGCAAGGCGTTTCATGGCAGTGTTTGCCTCTCCAGGATCAGCTTGTTTAGCCATCCGAAGAGGTGCAGTAGATGATCTCATCTGACCTCACCAAGTTCTGAGGCTGCATTCCCATCATCTCTCAGAGACGGGAAGATGCCAACCAACCTGGTCTCCAAGTGTTAAATAACAAGGGTTGTATTCTCTGGAATTGAGAAAGTTAAGGGGTGATTGGACAATTTTTTAAAGGGGAATAGATAGGGTAGACAGAGAGAAACTGTTTCTGTTGGTAGGACTGGGTGGAGGTGGGGGTGTATAGTCTAAAAATTCAAGCCAGGCCTTTCAGGAGTGAAATTAGGAAACATTTCTTCACACAAAGGTTGATAGAAGTTTGGAACTCTCTTCTGAAGAAGATAGTTGATACTGGGTCAATTGTTAATTTTAAATTTGAGATTAATAGATTTTTGTTCACAAAAGTTATTAAGGAATCAAAGTGGGTATATGGAGTTAGGTCGCAGATTAACCACCATCTAATCGAATGGAACAACAGGGGTTAAATGGCCTCCTCCTGATCCTATTAAGAGTAGGACTTATTGGGGGACTTAAGTCATGTTTAGACCAGAGATCCAGCTGGGTTTTTAACAATAGTGTGGAGAGCATTTGTGACCATCCTAATCTTTTGAGTCAGTGCCACACTGGATGGTGTATTCATCCAGAGAACCCTCAGGTGACCTGTAAAGTTGACCTCACCCAAAACCTTGATACCCATAATCTAAGTCGCACCAAGTCCCATTCACCCATCAACCCCTGTGCTTGCTGACTTAAATTGACTCCTGGTCTGGCAACACCTCGATTTGAAGATTCTTGTCCTCGTGTTCAAATCCCTCGATGGCATCACCCTTCTTATCACTGTAACCTCTTCCAGCACACCAACCCTTCAAGATCTTTGGGCTCCTCTAAGTCTGGACTTTTGAATACCCCTGATTTTAATCACTCCACCATTGGTGGCTGTGTCTTCAGCTGCCTGGGCCCTAAGCTCTGGAATTCCTTCCCTAAACCTCTCTGCCTCTCTACCTTTCTCTTTCTTTAAGGTGCTGCTTAAAACTTACCACTTTGACCAAGCTTTCAAACATCGGTCCTAATATCTCTTCATTGGGCTCGGTGTTATTTATTTTATAATGCTCCTGTGATGTACCTTGGGAAGTTTTACTTTGTTAAAGAAATATTGTTGTCTCTGTTAGTTGAGTTTGATTCTCAAACAGATTATGTCATTAAGTTGTGGCAATTCTGAGCACTGGGCCGACTGCGTGAGTTTTGTTTAACTGCATGTGACAAATGACAAATACAGATGCTTCATAAGGAGATGGCACTGGCACAGAGGGTTACCAGATTCTCAAAATAACAGTTAATTGAACAAGATAACGAGGGGATTAATTGGCTCTTGAACCAATCCATTCTTTGTAACTCTCAAAGTTGTCAGAAAACCTCATTAACTTTTCAAAGTCACATCTTCTTTCATTTAAGGCTGGCAGCCGGAGCTGTGACAATCCTTTTTTTTATTCTAGCCAACTGAAATTGCTGTGTCTTTCTTAAAAGAAATCTTTTCATGATGTGTTCCTTTCTCTCTAAGTAAATGCAAACCTTTGAAGAAAATTGACAATTTTTATCCTTTGACTCATTGTAAAGGCCAGAGACAGTCAGGCACTGATTCAGAACTTGTGCATCATTTAAGTGACCACTTGTCACGTAGGCAGTGAAGCCTGGATTGTCACCCTGGAGGTGGGAAGGGGAGTTGGGAAAATTCCCAGCTCAGCCTGTCTGCCTCGGGAGAAAGTGCCTGCCTGAACTACTCAAAAAAATTACAGGAATGTCTTTTTTGTGGAGTTGGAATTTCATTGGCCTTTTCTTTGCTGTAAATTTTTTCAGCCCACGGTCCATGCTGGTGTTTATACTTTAACAAGCATCTTCCCACCACTCTCCAACTCACCCTTATCAATAGCCTCCCATTCCTTTCTCCCTTATGTTTTTATCTAGCTTCCCTTAAATACATGCATGTTGTTCATCTCAACCAGTCCCTGTGGTAACAAGTTCCACAATCTCATCAGTCTCTGGGTAAAGAACTTTCTCCTGAATTCTCAATTGGATGTATAAGTGACTCTCTTATATTTAAGGCCTCTAGATCTGGACTCCTGCACATGGAAACATCTCTTTATACGATATCAAACCCTTTCATAATTTTAAAGACCTTTATCAGGTCTATGTTCCTATGTTCCAACTGCCCAACATTCGATCTAGGAAGGAGTTGGGATTGATTCCTGGCCTTTCTGAATCAGCTAACCTCACCCAGGTCTGCAGCTGTACCGCTGGTCTCAATGGCCCTGGAATCCCTTACTACCCAAAGATAAGGCAAGATTCATTCAGCTGCCATCAGTCCCAGGATGAATTTGCAGACACTTCTCAGGTGCTGTCTCTCGAGGTCGTACCAATGTCACCTCACGTCGAGACTCACAGGTACGTCCGGGGTCCCTCAGCCTTTTCTACAGAAAAGAGCCACATCTTGTTCAGTCTTTCCTGATAGGTATAACCTCCCAATTTTGGTATCATCCATATGAACTCTTTTACCACTTTCTCCTGTCTCTGCAAAATGAGCGTGAGAGGTTGTCAGCCCCAAACCACCCCCCCGCCCCCACACCACCCACGACCCCAGACATATCTGTGAGTCTAGACGTGAGGTGACATTGGTATGACCTTGAGAGACAGCACCTGAGAAGTGTCTGCAAAGTCATTCTGGGACTGATGGCAGCTGAATGAATCTTGCTCATCTTCGGGTAGTAAGGGATTCCAGGGCCATTGAGACTGGCGGTACAGCTGCAGACCTGGGTGAGGTTAGCTGATTCAGAAAGGCCAGGACTCAAACCCATCTCCTTCCTAGGCTGTATGTTGGGCAGTTGGAACATAGGGACATGTGAAGGCCATTTGGCTGCTCGAGCCTGCTCTGCCTTTCAATAAGATCATGACTGATCTTCTACCTCAATTCCACTTTCCTGCCCGATCCCCATACCCCTCGATTCCCTTTGTACCCAAAAATATGTCGATCTCAATTTTGAATATATTCAATGACTGAGCATCTGGGGTAGAGAATTCCAAAGATTCACCACTCTCGTGAGTGAAGAAATTTCTCCTCACCTCAGTCCGAAATGATCGACCATCTTATTCTGAGATTGTGACCCCATGTCCTAGATTCCCCAGCTTGAGGAAGCATTCAGCATTGTCAAGCCCCTTAAGAATTTTACATGTTTTAATGAGATCACCTCTCATTCTTCTAAACTCCTGAGAATGCAGGCCCATTTTGCTCTTTCGTCTCTTCGAAGAAAAATTCCCTCATCCTAGGAATCCCGAGAATCAGTCTAGTACAAGTGCTGTGTTTTCCTTTATAGGATATTAATTGAAAATCAACAGGAGCTCCATACAGAGTTAGGCTGGAACTTCTGATCACCAGTTTGTTTCAGATGAGCAGATGCTAAAAAATTCCCCCACAAAATCTTTTTTATCTAAATCTATAATTGCAGTAATTTATCAGATTGCAGAATCTCTTCTGAGATAGCAGTAACTTATCTGGAATCCCCCTTATTAAGTCTTCCTCACATAGTGACAGCAATCACCACGGGGAGATGCAGGGGGTTGTGGGGAGGAGTGGGTGGCGGGGGGGCGGTGAGTGTCATCCATTAGGTACAGGGACAAAGCAAAAATACAGAAATAAATAGGGAGGAACAAAAGGAAACTGTGTGAGAGAGAGAGAGAGAGAGGGAGGGAGAATAGGAAGAAACAGAGGAAGGAACAGAAGAGGATGGAGGAAACAGACAGAAGTGGAGAGAGAGAAACAGAGAGGAGCAATGAATGGATGCTAATGAGAGGTGGATGCCGAGGTGGAAGTGTAGAGGGACGAGAAAGGGCAAACTCAGGAATCAGCACATCAGGGGGTCAGTGAAGATTGTGGGAGTATCAAAGAAAGTAGCCGAGAAGAGATTGAAATGGCATGGTCACCTGTTGCGTAGGGAGAGCGAGAGGAAATGTGGTGAGGCAAGTGATGGAGATAGGACTGCCAGGAAGAAGGAGAAGAGGAAGGCTTAAGACCAGATGGAAAGATGCAGCGGCAAGAGACTTAAATGCAGCAGGATTGGAAGAGGAATAGGGAGCTGACAGGAGGATATGGAGAAGGCCGATCAATCAACATTGTGGCGACCCCAAGTAAAACGGGAGAAGCCAAAAGAAGAAGAAACAAAGAAAGGAAGAGAGAGATGAAGAAATGGAGAGAAAAGCAGAAAGAAAAAGAGAGACAGCTAGAGAGAGAAAACTTAGACAGGATAAAATAGTGTAATGGACTGGAGAGTGTTTAATTCAAACAGCCCTGATTTCTTCTCTTGCCACCCATCCATAAACAGGAAGGTGTTTTGATTTTGATTTGCATCCCCCTTTATGAGTATATTTCCCAACTCCTCAGTTTTGGTGTGATCCAATTTTTAGTAATAACCTCACAGCAAACTCGAGCTAAAATGAACTCAAAGGGTTAGTTCATTTGCACACACTCAAACACGGGAGGAAGATAACAACTTTGCCCCCTTTGCACTCATACAGTAAAATAGGATAGAGAAAAGAAGGATTTACAGGACAAAGACCACAGAGAAAAGAATTATTGTTTCATGTAATTCCAGAGTCCAGAATTAAAGTACAATGAGGTATCCCTTCACGGAGGTTGGCAGGTTGAAAACGGATGCTGTATAATTCACATTTCAAGTGGAGTTGACTTCACATAAGAAGATAGGCACACAGAGATGAATCAGTCTTGTTGGCAATGGTACAGAAGTTCCAGTTGAAACAGTGTAGATGGGGTCTGTGCTACTGCTTGTAGATGGTAAGATGGCAGACTGAGCTTTGCAGTTCCACAAGACAATATTATTGGTTCCACAAGTGAGGCCCATGTCACATTACTCCCATCTCTCCACTCTGGCATTGACAAAGGGTACGTATCCCTTTGTCTGGATCTTTGAGATTGTTCAATTTTCCAACCATTAAGACTTGAAAAGGAGGTTGTGGGGCCATTTGTCCTAGCAGATGAATAGTTGGCCTGGTCTGGATTATGAAATGCAGATGGCCTTTGTATAGTTCTCTTTGAATTTTGTCTCTGCAGAGAGTTGTTACTGTCTCTTCAGAGATAACGAGATGCAAGTTTCTGTGAAACTGCCATGGTAGGTCCTTTTGTTTAACAGTCCAGACAGACATAACTTCAGTCATTTTAAAAGGCCTTTGCCGAGTTTTTAAAATTTTAGAAATTAGCCATGAGGGTACATAAATATATATATATCCATAGTGTGAGGTCTTAGTCCCCTGATAGTAGTGACAGAGAAAGAGAGAGAGAAAAGTAAAAGGAATTGAGAGATGGAGGGATAACATCAACAAGGAAAAACAGGCAATCCCCTTGGTCTTGCCCTCTCTCAACAACAATGCCATGTATTTATATAGCACTTTTAACATAGTAAAATGCTCCAAGGTGCTTCAGAGGAGCATAATTAGCCAAAATTTGGCACTGATCCATATGAGGGAATATTAGGGCTGGTGATCAAAAGCTTGGTCAAAGAAGTAAGTTTAAAGGAGGGTCTCAAAGGAGGAGAGAGGTTGTAGTGTCACTTTTCCACCTTCCTCTACATTCACTTATATTAATGATCCTCCACTGTCCCTGCTCAGCTCCACATACCACTTCTTGTCCGCTGGGGTTAATTTGTGGCTCCTAACATTGGGAAGCAGAGGGTCCAGAGTATCATGGGGGTTGGAGAAGTGGGGGAGGCAGGGGTGCGATCAAGATGATTATTAACATTTACAGATGAAGTTCAGATAATGCAGTAAGGAATTGGATGCCGTTTTCCCCTCTACCTACATTTTGTCCACCCATCCGTAACCCAGAGGTGATACCAGCTATTCCCAGCAATGTTCAAAGGTGCCTAATGCTACAATGAGAGGGATCAGGTAGCAGCTTTGCTGCTTATTTTTACTACAGTCCCATGTGTGTTTTGAGCCTTAAATTTATTTCCAATATTGATCAACTTGCTGCAAAACTGCCATTCCCTTTACTTCCTGATATTTCCATGCATTCTACCCTCTGAGGTCATGCTGTAACCTCGTCATGGTGAAGCGCCCCATTGAGTTGCCCTCTTCCCAATCAGTTGGGGCTGCCTATACAGATGCCATTGGTGCTGGCAGCCCATCCATTTGATGCTAATGTGACACAACCACCATTGCTTGGACCGTATCATCAACTACCTCAGGCAGGTGTGAGTGGACAACACAAGCTGTCCATCGAAAAACTGATTCCACTCATTGCCCTCCTCACTGAGTTGAAATTATCACCTGGTCTCCTCTACCACTCTAACTCATACTTCCTGTCCACCTCAAAGCTGCAAAACTCCCCCTCCCTCCATCTTCTCCAGTACTGAGGGAGTGCTGCACTGCTTAAGGTGCCATTTTGCAGATGTAACATTAAGTTGACTGCCCTCTCAGGTAAACATTAAAGATTCCATGGCCACCATTTTGAAAAAGAGCAGGGGAGCTGTCCCCAGTGTCTTGGGCCAATACTTATCCCTCAACCAGCATCACTATATTAGATTATCTGGTCATTATCACATTGCTGTTTGTGGGAGCTTGCTGTGCACAAATTGGCTGCCGTGTTTCCTACATTACAATAGTAACTACACTTCAAAAGTACTTCATTGGCGGTGAAATGCTTTGGGACATACAGAGATTATGAAAGATGCTAAACAAATGCAATTTTTTCTTCCAATCTCTTTTTAAAAAAAGCTCGACTTGTGGAGACGTGGCCAGTGCTCCCTGATTCACCTCATCTTCCTTTGTAAGTTACATCATTTGCCCCATATCCCTTCCGTTGCCTCGCAAAAGTCTATTGAGCCTGGTCATTAAAGCTCCAATAGTTCCCCCAGTGTCGACAGATTTTTGGGGAGAGTGTTCCAGATTTCCACTACCCTTTGCTTAAAGAACTTCACCCTAAAAGATCCAAGCCTAATCTTAAGATTATGCCCCCTCATTCTTAATTCTCTACCAGTTCTGCTCTACTGAATCCCATTATCATTTTAAACGTCTTGATCAGATCACCCTTCAGTCTTCTATCCTTGAAGGTACAAAAATCAAGTTTACGGTCATTGCATAACACTCTAACGTTTGGGTAATATTCTGACTCTCTGTTTACAAATGCTTGGGAACAGTTCTGTAGATGTTCAGCCAATGATGAAGATAAAAACAATCCTAGGAATCAACTGTGAAAAAAAATCTTTTGCTGGAATATTCCATGACACTATATTCATGTTCAACGTATGAGGTAACTATGTGTTCACATTCCCAGTTACTGCAAAGTGTATTGCAGTCAAAGGAGCTTTCTTCCTTCACAAGGAAGATAAGATCATCTGTCTAGACATCAGATCTCAACACAAATCTCAGCCAAAGTTATCACCAGCTCAGGGTTGTTAAAGACTTTCCATATGCTTTATTGCACTGTGTTTAACTGTTAGCTTACATGGGCTGCTTAAGTTTTCAAGGAGATAGTATTAAAACTGAGAGGACCTACATCAGTTACTGAACTCTTGCTAATATGTTTATACCCTTTTCGAGGTAGGGCGACAAAAATTGTGCATTGTACTCAGGAATTGACCATTAGTGAACTATTTGCTGTCAGTATAATTTGATACAACTTGGAGTTCAGTGTCGCAAATTGCCTTAATCCTCTATTTATATAGAATTTACGGCATGGAAACAAGGCCCAGATTGTCTATGTCAGTGTTCGTGCTTCATACGAGTCTTCTCCCACCTTACTTCATCTTACCTTATCGACATATTTTTCTATCTATTTCTCCCAAATGCGTTTGTCTAGTTTCCCCTTAAATGCATTTATACTATTCGCCCTGTGGTAGCTGTTGGAGCATGATGGGGTCAATGTTGAAAAGATGCTTCCTCTGGCTGGGCAATCTAGAACTCAGGGGTCAAAATCTTAGATTGCAGGACTGAGAAGGGGAGAAATCTTTTCGCTCAAAAAGTTGTGAATCTCTGGAATTCCTTACTCCAGAGAGCAGTGGATGCACCATTGTTGAATATATACAAGACAGAGGTTGGTAGGGTTTTGGAATTAAAGAAACTAAAGCAATTATGGGATATGGGGATAATGCAGGAAAGTAGAAGAGGTCGAAAATCTGCCATGATCTTGTTGAATGGCGAAGCAGGCTCAACAGGCCAAACGACCTTCTCTAGCTCCAATTTCTTATGTCCTTATGTAAATCCCTTTTCAAAGTTGCAATTGAATCTGCTTCCAATGCCCTTTCAGCCAGCACATTCCAGATCATAACAACTCACTGCGTAAAAAAATTCCCCTTATCTCCCCTCCGGGTTCTTCTGCCAACTTCTCAACTTGAAGCGTAAAACAGACATAAACAAATTGAGGTCAGTGAAAATAAAAATATACTCAGCTTTTAAACAAGCAACAATTCCCTTCCATTATCGTTTCCTGCATTACAGCAGAGACTACACTTCAAAAGTACTTAATTGACTGTAAAACAGGTCTATGACCATGAAAGACGCTACATTGAAACAGCCTATGGCCAGGACTTTACATATGGTGGGTGGGCTGGCTGGGAGCGGGCAGGGGTGGGCACGGAGCTGATCGCTGCCCGCGATCGGCTGTGCGCCGCCACTTTACGCGGGCGGGCCAATTAAGGCCCACCCAATGTAACACGCGGCTGGTAGTGCTCAGCGCTACCTGTGCGGGTGGGGGTAGGAGGGAGGGTCGGGGCCTGCACTCTTTCGCGCATGCGCACGAATGGATAATAAAAAACTTTAATAAATGATGTTAAAATTTATTCAAACATGTCCCAACTCATGTGACGCTGTAAAGGTGGGGAAATTATTTCATTGATTTTATAAAAGTTTCAGGAAACCTCATCCCGCCCGTGGATGAGGTTTCCTGAAAAACGTGAAGGCCGCTTGGCCTTTTCAGCTGCCTGCCAACCTTAAAGATGGACGGGCAGTGTCCTTCACTAGTTTAATTACATTCTTAATGGCCTTAATAGGCCATGGCCTTTTGGCGGACGGTAGCGGCCTCTGGCGCCCGCACGCTGAACGATATATCGAGATGACACGCGATGACATCAGGACGCATGCCCGACATCATCACGTGTCATTTTACACGTCGGCGTGTTGGGCCAACCCACGCATGCCGAACGGAAGATTCAGCCCTATGTAAACTTTCGTGCTGTAATTACAGCTTCCAGCAGTGGTGGCACTGTAGAGTCTCAGTTTGAATTGCAATGCAGAGTGTTTATTGGCACCACTTTGTCAGCTGATGAGTTGGAGGTGTGGGTGGAACTTATGGCAGGACTCAAAAGAGTCTATTTAAAAAGAACATTGCAGCAAACAGTTTATTTGAAAAGAATCTCAATGAAATACAGCAAACAGAAGTCATGGCTGAAACTACAGCAACTTCTCCCGCTAATTGGAGAGTAATTTCACCAACAAGATGCAGTAACGTAATGAAAATTATTTCCGTAAATTCAATCCCAGTCACGTACAGTGGCACAGTCTTCAGCATAATTGGCAGGGGAATATTCCCATTCTTATCATGAACAGCAATGCCCAGAGACACTTCCATGCTCCAACCAACTCTATTTCCCTATTATCCAAACTGCTGTTAAGTTTCTGCCATTTAACCCATAAATTATATAAAATTGATGTATTGTATTGCCTTGTGATATAATGTGTATTACATTAAATTGAAAATTGACTTGTCTCTTTGTGTCCGTATCCAATTATTCCCTAACCCTCTAACTCCATCTTTCCTGAAAACTACACCAAGTCTTCATAGTGTCAATCGTGTTCCAGTGGGAAGCACTCTCACCTCTGAGTAAGAAACTCATAGGTTCAGGGATTCCTCTCCAGAGATCTGAACACAAACTCTAGGCTGGCACTCCCAGTGCAGCACTGAGGGAATGCTGCACTGGTAGAGGTGCCATCTTTCAGATGAGACCTTGGACTGAGGCCCTGTCTGCCCTCTCAGGTGGACATAAAAGATCCCATGGCACCATTTTTAAGAAGAGCAGGGGCGTTCTCCCCTGTGTCCTGGACAATATTTATCCCTTAACATACATTACAAAAATAGATGACCCAGTCATTAATTACCAGTTGTGTGCAAATTGGCAGCTGCATTTCCTACATTACTACACTTCAAAAAGTACTTCATTGGCTGTAAAACCCTCTGGGACGTCCTGGGATTGTGAGAGACGGTATGGAAATGCAAGTCCTTTCTTTCACTCCTCATGTGCTGCACCACAGGAGATTGAGTTAATCATATAAAAAGGAAGAAAAATTGGCTTGGCAATGGATGGCAGAAGGTGATAAAAGGCGAGGGCTCTTGCTGAGGTGGAGACGTGGGCGGTGACTAACAGAGCTTCACAGGGATCTATTCCTGATGCTTAAAGTATTCATAAAACTCGCACTCACAAGGTGCAAAGAAAATCAGCTTGCTGCACCAAACACTTGGCTTGGTAACAATACTGGGGCTGGAGTGTATCACAAAAGGCAACAGACACTAGTTATTAAAGACTGGAATATGTCAGCCTATGATTTTCTGCATCAAATATCAACATAATTCACATGCACTGTTATTGAAGTAAACTCACACACTGTAGTCTGCTTGGGATGAACAGGTCATTCTCCACTGGGGGTTTTCCTCATCTCATATCTTTGTTGTAAACTCAGTGACAGAGATTGTTCACTGTGATTAGTCAATCACTCCATTATCATCGTATCAGGATGGTTAAAGGTGAACGACACGGACCTTGATCATTTTCTGTCTGGTTGTCCCTCTGTTCTAAGCAGATGCCTGCAACCATGTCAATGTGGTTTGCCAACCACAGCATTAACATAGTAAGACATCCCAAGGTGCATCACAGGAGTGTTATTAAATAGAATTTGACACTAAGCCGTGGAAGTAGATATTGGGACAGGTGTCCTAAAGCTCGATCAAAGAGGTAAGTTCTAAGAAGCGTCTTAAAGGAGGAGAGAGAGGTGGGGAGGCAGAGAGTTTTCACACCACCAACCACATCACCCAGTCAAACATCCTCCCCCTTGCCTGGCTTCCTCCTTCTCCAATATTTTTTAGAATTAAAAAAAACTATTTGAAGAAAATAGCCATTTTTTATTTAATCTCCTTAAGAGAGTCGTACACAACAGTGTCCCGGTGATGATTTTTAATCCCCAAGACTGTAGCACAAATCCTCTTCCCCATGACTAAGACAGTTTTCAGACTCCATCCTCCTAGACATTGGAATTCTGTCCCTAATCCTTAAAAAAAACGCTTCCTCAAAACCTACCTCCCTGTCAGTCTTTCAGGAACCCAAACTTCTCTGACTGTAGGTTCTATGTAAATATTAGTTGTTAATCATCCTCCCTAGAACAGTCCTAACATTTGCTCATTTGAAATTCCACACCTCTTGTCCTTAGTCTTAATCACAAAATCAATTCTAACTGAACTTTGATTAATTAAACCTACAGCCACTTAAAAACTAAGATATACTCAAGACTTTTCTCCTATCCTTTTCAACTTGTTGACGTCCTACTGTCTGGGTCTTGGCCCTTCACCTGAGTTTCTCAGTTTCTGCCAGCCTGCATAATGTATGAGTTGTGTGTTATTCTGTGTGCAGCAACTCACCAAAGCTTCCTCAACATCATCTCCTAAACGTGCGACCTGCACTGCCTAGAAGGACAAGGGCAGAAGAGACCTGGGGACACCCCCACCTCCAATTCACTTGACCATACAAATTAGGAGCAGGAATGGGCCACTTGGCCCTTTGAGCTTTTATTTTCCGCAATAACCTCTGATGCCTTTTGAAATTCTAAGTACAGAACATCCACTGGATCCTCTTTGTCCACAGCACATTACTTCTTCAAAGAACTCCAATAAATTGGTTAAACATGATTTCCCTTTCACACAACCATGTTGACTCTGCCTGATCACCTTGAATTTATCTAAGTGCCCTGTTATAACATCTTTAATAATAGGTTCTAAAATTTTCCCTAAGACAGATGTTAGGCTAACTGGCTTATAGCTTCCTGCCCTCCGTTTCCTTCACTTTTTGAATAAAGGAGTTACATTTGCTATTTTCCAATCTAATGGAACCTTCCCTGAGTCTAGTGAGTTTTGGAAAATTAAAACCAACGCATCAACTATCTCACTAGCCACTTTTTTTAAGATCCTAGGCTGAAATCCATCAGGACCCAGGGACTTGGTAACCTGCAGCTCCAACAATTTGCTAATTACCACTTCCCTGGTGATTGCAATTCCCCTCAAAGGTCAGAGGCTAAGAATTCTGCAGGGAGTAACTCAACTCCTGACTCTCCAAAGAATGTCCGATGTCTACAAGGCACAAGTCAAGAGTGTGATTGAACACTCTCCACTTGCCTGGACGAGTGCAGCTCAAACAACACTCAAGAAGCTCAACACCATCCAGGACAAAACAACCCACTGATTGGCACCCCCATCCACCACCTTAAACATTCAATCTCTCCAGCACTGGCACACAGTGGCAGCAGCGTTTGCCATCTACAAGATGCACTGTAGCAACTCGCCAAGGCTCCATCGACAAAACTTCCAAACTCACAACCTCTACCACCTAAAAGGACAAGGAGAGTAGTTGCATGGAGTAGGCCACCTGCAGATTCCCCTCCATCCTGATTTAGAACTATATCGCCGTTCCTTCACTGTCGCTGGACCAGGATCTTGGAACTCCCTTCCTAATAGCACTATGGGTGTACCTATACCACAGGGGCTGCAGCGGTTAAAGAAGGCAGCTCACTGCCACCTTCTCAAGGGCAATTAGGGATGGGCAATGAATGCTGGCCCAGCCAGTGGCGTCCCCATTCCATGAATGAATAAAATAAAATAAAAAGTCCAGCTTTTATGTTATCCTCCTGATGCCAATGAAACCCTCATCTGTGTCTTTGTCACCTCCAGGCTCAATTACTCCTACCCTCTCCCTCCTCAATCTCTCGAACTGCGCCCTACATGAACTGCGATTTGTCTAGAAAACTGCCATCCATATTTCATTCCATCGGCCATCCTCCCTCCTGTACTCAGCAACCTCCAGTGGCCTCTCCCATCCCCAGTCCATCAAATTCAAAGTTCCTGGGCTGGATTTTTGGGGATTCAGGCTGACTCCGGAAGCTTGGGGCAGAACCCAATTCCAGGATTCTCACTCTCCTTCCCAGTGCTGCCGATTTTTGCTGGTGCGGGATAAGGCGGTGGGTAACAAGCCCGCACCCTGCACTCCAGACCTGGCTGTTCCACTGTGGGGGTAGGCATCTCGTACCCCCTGCAATTTTCATGGAGTCGGGCCAGCTTCTTGAGGGCACGTGGTTCATGGCCCCTCAGAGGAGCCATGAACCATAGTGTGAATTTGGGAACCAATTGAAAGGTATGTTGAAAAGGTCTTATCCATGCCCCTTCATAATCCCTCCAAGCCCACCCATAGCCTTCCTGCTGCTTCCTGCAAGCTCCCTGCTCACATGCCCACTATGCACTATAGAACCAATGAGCTTTATAATAAGTGGGAAGTTTTCACATGAACTTAAAAAAACACCCATTCAAAACTCTCCTTTGAAAAAACTGTTGCTCTCTTATGCAGAGTCCCAGCTACAAACTCACATTCTTACAATGTAGAGAGTTAACATGATTGGTGCATCAAGCTACTGACCAACCTACTCTGTTGCTGGGAAAGAAAGATTTGCATTTATATAGTGCCTCTGATGTCCCAAAGCATCTTACAGCCAATGAAATACCTTTGAAATATAATCACTGTTGTTATGTAATGTATCATGACCAATCATTTGTTTTTAAGTGATGTTGTTTGAAAGATAAATATTAGCCCAGAATATCAGGGAGAACTCCCTTACTCTTCCTCAAATATTGTCATGCAATCTTTTAATCCACCTAAAAGAGGGTCTCACTGAAAGGCAGTGCCTCCAACTGTGCAGCAATCCCTCAGTACTGCACTGAAGCGTCAACCTGGATTATGGGCTCTTGTATTTGGAGTGGGACTTGAATCGATGACCTTCTGAACTGGAGCTGAAAGTTCTACAATTGCCATCGTAAGAGGGCTCAGAGACCAGGAAACTATTGTATTCTCACTGCTTCCACCTCCTTTTATATTCTGCAGTAAAGAAGAAGCAAAGGCACTGGAGGAGGAACTCTATGAAGAATACAGATTTGGACAGCAGCAGTTGATAGAGATCTCTGGGCACAGCTGTGCCATGGCAATAACCAAGGTAGGAAACTCTCAAACACCCTCTTCCAAAGCCTCCTACCTCCCTTCCGCGCCACTGAGACTGGTCCAACCTGACACAGGACACAACAGATGCACAAAGGACATATAGCATCATTGCAAAGCCTTTAATCACACTCTGTCCCACAAAGACTCACTCACAGCAGAGTGGCAACAGCCTCAGGGAACCACCAGTGCTTGAAGTGTGGCAGCAGCCGACTGCAAGTAGTCAGTGAAATGGAGGGTTTGTCTGATTTCACTTCCCTGCTGAGCTTTCAAGGGAAAGTGGCAAGTGGCTTTTAACATCACATTTCAAGGAAGGAAGCATTACAAACAGTTTACAAATTGCAGCAGGGAAGGTAGAGCACACAGTCAACAATTAACAATAGATACAATATCCAAATATAACATTTTCAACGCAATTTATTTTAATAAAGTAGAAAACTCCTCAACTAGTTTTCAAATGAATAATGAATATTCATATTGAAATAGCACTGGTGTATATTAATTTCAGTACAGTCCTGATGTGTATGCTCACACTGCTATCATACTGTGTACCTTATAACACTGATTCGCCACCAATATGTATATTAATTTGCGATTAATTAGAGAATAATAGCTGCTGGTTTGGAGAGGTTGTCAGTTGGCAGATGCCTTTGAATTAATGCCTTCAGATAAAGATAAACCAGCGCCAAGTATCATGCCTGAAATCAACTGGACAGATAAAGGGTGTAAACGATATTAATATGCAGAAATACAAATCACTGAACAAAGAGATGCAGTTTGACAAGGTTAAAAAAAGCAGGGTGCAATGTGCTACCTTTCTAGAGGGACATAATTGAAAAGCAGTGGAGGTCTGATAATCTTATATTGAATCTTTGTTAAACCACATTGAAATGCTGTGAACATATCTGGTCACCATATTATGAAAAGGATTTGGAGGCATGGAGAAGGTCTGAGGAAGGCCAGAAATATGAGATAGTCATGAATAAATCCACTAGGAAATTCAGGAGAAACATCTCTTCACTAAAAGAGTGGTAAGAATGTGGAACTCACTACCACAGGGAATAATTGAGGTGAATAGTCTAGATTCATTTAAGGGGAAACTAGACAGACAGATGAGGGAGAAAGAATAGGAAGATATAATGATGTGTCACAGGGTATCTGCTAGGAGTTTACATAGCAGAAGTCCGAGGCTAAAATTTGTAGGTGTAAAAACATGAAAAATAGGAGCAGAAGTAGGACATTCAACCCGTCAAGCCTGGTCTGCTATTCAATAAGACCATGCCTGATCTTCTGCCTTAAGTCTATCATCCCGTACTATCTCCATATCCCTTAATTCCCTCAATTTTAGTAGCCAAAAATCTAAGCCCCTCTGTTTTACATATACTCAATAACTTAGAATCCACAGTTCCCTCGGGTAGAGAATGCCAAAGATTCACAACCCTCTGAGTGAAGAAATTTCTCCCCATCTCAGTCCTAAATGGCTGACCCCTAATCCTGAGACTATGACAAGTTCTAGACCTTCATTACATTCCAGCCGGGGGGAAACAGCCTCTCAACATCTACTTAGTTCAGATTGATAGCTATTGATCCCCTTACTCTCTTATTTCAAAGTATTGAAATCCAATCAATTATCCAATCCCAACAACTCCCAGTTTCATAGGAGGAGGTCATTCAGCCCACTGTGGGGTAGAGCTATCCAATTAACCCCAAGTTTCTTGACCTTCACCTCAGCAACTATTTAATGAAAGTCACCGTGCATCACAACCGCTAGGAGTTGGAATATGAAGTTTTTTCTTGGCTTGACCTATGTTCCTAAACTCATCCTGGCATGCAAACACCACCTTTGCTCCTGTTAGCTGGATCTATTTCCTTCCATGCTTTTTCCATTATACCAGTTAAGACCGCAGGTTGTCTGACCTTTTTAATAAAAAAATTTAAACCATAGCTGTTTTCCAATCATCTGGTTCTTGCCTCACATTTAATGAGCTAAAAAATATTTCAACCATGGCTCCCAATATTCCTACCTTTGTTTCTTTGATTATTATTGGATGCATTCCATCTGAATATTCCAATTATTACTGTGACCATTTTATGATTTTCTTGCCTCATTTTGCTACCTTCCCTCTCGATGGGGCCAAGTCTTGCTGGGATCATTACCTCACCCACCTGGAAATTCTCCAGAGCTGAGCGAGGCAGTCAGTGCCAGCGGCTATTGGTCTTTGTGGATTTCACTGATGAACTTGACCCTTTCCTGACCCAGTGTCTCAACCCCCTGATATTCCTCCTTGTAAGTTCCCAGTGGGGCTGCTGAATTGCAATCAGAAAGAACTTGCATTTATATAGCACCTTAACCTGACCTCAGGATGCCCCAAAACTCTTTACAACAACAATTTATATTGAGTTAGCATTTTTAATGTAATGAGTATTATCATGAGCCACATTAGGAGATGTTAGGTCAGATGACCAAAAGCTTTGTCGAAGAGGTTTTTTTTTTATATTCATTCATGGGATGTGGGCTTCGCTGGCTAGGCCAGCATTTATTGTCCACCCCAAATTGCCCTTGTTCAGAGGACATTTAAGAGTCAACCACACCACATTGCTGTGGGTCCGGAGTCACATGTAGGCCAGACCAGGGAAGGACAGTAGATTTCCTTCCCTAAGCCAGATGGGTTTTTACAATGATCAACAGTGATTTCATGGTCATCATTAGACTTTTAATTCCAGATTTTTATTGAACTCAAATTCCACCATCTGTCATGGGGGGATTCAAACCCGGGTCCCCAGAGCATTACCCTGGGTCACTGGATTACTGGTCCAGCGACAATACCACTACTCATTGACTCCCCTTAAGAAGTGTCTTAAAGAAGGAAAGTGAGGTAGAGAAATGGAGGGGTGTAGGGTGAGTTTTCCAGAGCTGAAAGCACCAGTGGTGGAGCAAATAAAATTGGGGATGCACAAGAGGCCAAAATTCGAGGAGCGCAGATATCTCAGAGGATAGTGGAGCTGGAGGAGATTACGGAGATAGGAAGGGGCAAGGTCATAGGGATATTCTAGAAAATGAAATATTTCTGAACTGTAGCCACTTTTGTAATATCAGAATTATGGATGCCAATTTTCACACAGTGAACTCCCACAAACAGCAATGAGACGAAGACTAGATAATCTGCTTTTTTCAGTTGCTTGAGGGATTTTACACCAGGGGAAAACAGCTGCACTGAAGAGCACCAGAGGATCTTTGAGATCCACAAAGAGGGCTGCTAGTTCAATATCACAACTGAAAGACAGAACCTCCAACGCTCGCTTCATATTCTATAGTGATAGCAGCCTTGTCAAGCCTCTGGAGTGGAGCCTGAGCACTCAACCTCATGACTCAGATGTGAGAATGCTATCCACTGAGCCACAGCTGACTGATTGAAACTGAACTCAGGAACACTAACACTCATTAATTTGCATGGGAGATTGAGGTCTATTGTAGCATCCCCTACCGCCACACTGATTGATATCAGTAATAGATTTGACCTTCTGATTTGATGAGGTGCAGTTACCACCCAGGCCACTGGAGGGAGCAGCATCTCAGTACCCATCTGCTCCTTAACCTGGGCTATAGCTTGTCCAATCAGGCTTACCCATGGTGGAAGCAATTTATATAAGGATTATGTAAGATATATGGCACAGAAACAGGCCATTCAGCCCAAACAGTCCATGTAGGTATTTATGCTCTACTCGAGTCTCCTATCTTTTTGCACCTAAACCTCCCATTTTAACCCTTCCCTCCTCCTTCATATGCTTGGCTAGTTTTCTCTTAAATGCTATACTACTCACTCTAACCACTCCCTTTGGTAGTGACTTCCACATTCTCACTACTCTTTTGGTAAAGAATTTCCTTCTGGATTCGTTATTGGCTTTATTAATGACTATCTTATATTGATGGCCTCTCCCCACAAGAGGAAACATTCTCCCTGTATCAAAGCTATCAAAGCCTATCATAATTTTAAGGACCTCTATTGGTCACCCCTCAATCTTCTTTCTTTCAAGAGAAAAGAGACCCAGCCTGTCAATCTTTTCCTGACCTGTATACCCACACATTACTGGTATCATCCTTGTAAATATTCTCTGCACCCTCTCCAGTGCCTCTATATAATTTTTATAATATGGCGACCAGAACTGCATGCAGTACTCTGAGTGTGGTCTAACTAAGGTTTGATACAGGTTTAGCATTCCAACCTTCAGAAGACTGATGGGATTGGATAGATTGCTGGTTTTGCATCCTGTCTGATTTTACTCCCTATCGAGGTCAGTGGAGAATGTTGAGCAGGACGTAAAAGCTGCGGGTTTGGTTAAAATTAAACCCCCTCATGATGTAAAAAGATATCACTCAGCATCTGCACCACACTCTTATTCACTTCTCCAATCTCTTGCCTTTAAAGTGGCCCCACTTTCTTTTTATTAACAGCCGCACCTTAAAAAGGGCTGGGACTAACTTAGTTGCTCTTGCATAGAGCCAGCATAGACACAATGGTCTGAATGGCCTCCTTTTGTGTTGTAATTCTATAATTTTCTCCAATATTCTTTGCAATTTCCTCTGCACCCCTCCCCACCAATTTCCGCCTTTCATCCCAGGTATACATTGGGTTACGATGGAGCTTTTCCTTTGTTTTATGTGTTTTCTGGTTCTGCTTAGCTTTCCTTACCCCCAACAATAATGCTTCCCAAACCCACAGCCACTACCATCTAGAAGGACAAGGGCAGAGGACGCATGAGGACACCACCACCTGGAAGTTCCCCTCCAAGTCACTTACCATCCTGACTTGGAAAAATATCATCGTTCCTTCATTGTCACTGGGTCAAAATCCTGGAACTCCCTCCCTAACAACACTGTGGGTGTACCCACGCCACAGGGACTGCAGTGGTTCAAGAAGGCCGCTCACCACCACTTTCTCAAGGGCAACTAGGGATGAGCAATAAATGCTGGGTTAGTCACATCCTATGAAGGAGCAAAACAAAAATGTGGAGTACAAATAGACTTGTTGGGCTGAGTGGCCTGTTTCTGTGTTGTGTATTCTGTGTAACTCAGCACCTGTGATGGATTTGGTCCAGGATGCCTGAATGACTTTGTACCACATCCAGTAATGCATTTACCAATTAGATCATTAGTGAACTGTTGTCTTAGCTTCTATTTCTTTCTCTCTTTGCCATCTCTTCTCTCCCCCATGGGCTGATGCAGGATAATAGGCATCGTTTTGAGATTTTGGTTAATAATTTCAACAGGAGTGCTGGCAGGAGCCAGTATTAAAATCCAGACCTAAGTATAGCTTACTGTCCATGTCTCCCTCTGAAGATCTCTGGAATGCTTTTCAGTTTTGCGGCCTGCTGGTGTGCGTGAGAATTAAGAAGAAATCATCCCTTTTATTTGAAGTCGTGCTCAATGTAACCATAACAGATCCAGGAACATAGGAATGGGAGGAGGCCATTCAGCCCTTCAAGCTTGTTCTGCCATTCAATAAGATCATGGCTGATCTATGACCAAATTCCATATACTCACCTTTGTCCCAAGTCCCTTGATACCTTTGGTTAACAAATTTTAATAGCCGCAGATTTAAAACTAACAATTGGCCTAACATCAGCTGTAGTTTACGGAAGAGAAGTTTCAAACTTCTACCATTGTTTATGTGAAGAAGTGTTTCCTAATTTCACTCCTGAAACGTCGGGCTCTCATTTTTAGGCTCTGCCTCCTAGTCCTCGACTCCCCAGCAGTGAAAATAGTTTCTCTCTATCAGTTCTATCTGTGCCCCTTAATGTCTTGAAAACAAATGATCATTTAACCTTGTAAATTCCAGGAAACGCAACCCCAGTTTGTGTAATCTTTCTTTGTAATTTAACCCTTGCAAGTCGAGGTATCATTCTGATAAATCTACGGTGCACTCCCTCCCCAAGGCCAATATATCCTTCCTAATTGGGGTGCCCAGAATGGTGATCTACTCAGGGCTTTGTATAGCTGAAGTATGACTTCTGTATCCTTATATTGTCGTCCTCTAGGTAGAAAGGCCAGCATTCCCATTAGTCCTTTTGATTATTTTCTGTGCTTGTTCATAACATTTCAACAATTGATGTGCATCAATCTCCAAGAGCGAGATTTTGAGGTTGTGGGGCGGGTATGGTGGGCAGGCTGAGGAGTGGCTGGGAAATGGCCCGCTGCCCGCGATTGGCCCCGGACTGTGATTTCATGCTGGCTGACCGTTAATTGCGTTAAACGGGCGCTGAAATGCTCAGCGCTGCCTGGGTGGGGGCTGGAGGAGGGCAGGCACTGAAGTCAGCGCGGGCGCTGGGGAGCGCACAATGAAAGCCCTCTGAAGGCAGAGAGCAGCCTCAGGGAGCTGAAGAATTTTAAACCCTTAAATAAAGATTTTAAAATCCCGGAAAAAATTTCCACCTGTAAGAATCACTCACCTAAACATGTCGATGATAAAAATTCTGCCCGAACATTTTTAAAAATTAATATCGGAAAGCTCATCCTGCCATTGGATGAGGTTTCCTCAAAAACCCAAAGGCCGCCTGGCCGATTCGTCTGCCTGCCACCCGTTACGTTGGACAGGCAGTGAAAAATAGCAGTTAATTCATTGATGAGTGGCCTTAATAGACCACTTAATTGTTGGCGGGCGCGCTGCCAGCTCTCACGCGTGTCCGCCGACCGAAATATCGCGAAAGTGCGCAGTGACGTCAGGATGCTCGCCCCGATGTCATATAGCGCTATTTCACGCCCGGGTGTATCAGGCCTGTGTCCGCATGCTGAGTGGAAAATCCTGCCCTGAGTCTCTTTGGACCTCCACTGTTTCTAGCTTTTCATCATTTAGAACAAACCCTAATTCTACCCTTTTAAGGTCCAAAGTGGACGATCTCACACTTGTCGATATTGAACTCCATCTCACAGCCAGAACCCAATCGAGAATTCTTGAGGCCCCAGGGCACCAAGAACGTACAGTTCCCTTGGACGCAGCATACCACCCTCCCATACTTCCCCTCTCAACTCTTCAGCTGATCAAAACCAACCGTAATGGAGAAGAATTGGCTACTTCCCTCTGGTGCTATGATTTGAGCATTGACGAATGGTATCATGTCCTCCTGTTTGACCTGGCCTGCCGTAGGTCCCGCACCTTAATTCCATCCCTTTTTGGTGCTGTTCTTGGGATCTTAATGGCCTCATTAAGCCAGGGCTTTTATGTTACTTAACTTGGAAAACGGCTGTAGGCCCTGTCATTGTTACCATGTTGTAGTAATTATAGTTTTGGGAAATGTAGGATGGTAGCTTTAAGAATAATCCTGTGTTGTAAGATCATATGATCTGTGTAAACCAATGTGTTGGCAGCGCTGGGAACCTCTACGTGGGAATTCTTTTTTAGTTATGGAGCTTGTTGCACACATGTAGTTGCTGCTGCTGTCTTGTAAATAAAATTAAATGTTTCCACTAAGAAAAGTTGTCTGAAGATCAACTCTATAACAAACTGGCGATGAGATAAATCAGGTTCAGTCTTGTACTTCGCCCAGCGAGTATCTAAGTTTGTTAAAAATAAAAGAAGATATACTAATACTCAACCAAAATGCCACAGTTTGGCAGAATGTATCCCTTTGAGCCAGCCACAGATGATTGATCTCAATATATAGAATATCTTGTGTTCTTCTTTCAAGTAAACAAAATCACAGGGGAGGAAAAGAGGAGAGCAATTGTCCTGAGTATTTGTGGGAGCAAGACCTACAGTTTAATTCAAAGCTTGATGGATCCCAGTGCCCCAGATTCGAAGACATTCAGTGAATTAGTAGACCTCGCTAAGGGGCATTTTCAACCCAAGCCCTCAGTCACAATGCAGAGGTTCAGGTTCAATTCGCAGAATAGAGCCCTAGGGGAGACAATTGCTACCTACGCGGCAAAATTAAAATAACTAACAGAATATTGTGATTTCAATGAAACCCTGAATGATATGCTCAGAGATCATTTAGTATGTGGCGTGCAGGAAGACACTAGCCAGTGAAGATTGCTGGCTGAAGTGAATCTTGATTTTGAGAAAGCGTTAGAAATAGCGCTGGGGATGGAAAGCGCTGTAAGGGATTCACAAGCAATTCAAGGGGCACAAAATGGCGCCGTTCTCCTGGTCGGGTGGGAACAGACAGCCAAAAGTGGTGTGAAAAGCTGAGACTCCGCCGTGAAGCGGGAAACAGCCCCCGCTAACCCAAAACTGAGGGGAAACAGCTTAGCAACTAAACTGAAAATAACTTTCATCGGTGTGGAAACAGTCAGACTTCTAGCGATTGGCAATTTAAACCAGTAGAATGTTATTTTTGTCACAGAAATGGACACCTAATGAGACATTGCAAAGCGAGATTTAAACCGGCCTCCAAAGACAAACGAAATCCAATGAAGCCTATAGTGTAGAAGAGCCAGAAACAACCAATTCTGACATTTATTCATTATTCAACATGAAAGTTGGGAAGACAGAGCCAATATTTGTTACAGTGCAAGTGAATAGCAAACCCTTCAAAATGGAAGTGGACGCAGGTGCTTCTACCACTGTAATTGGAGAACACACTTTCAGATATTTAAATAAAGGTGATCAACAATTAAATTTGGAACAAACATCTGCCAAATTGAAAACGTACACAGGCGAAGAAATCCAAGTAATAGGTATCACCAGAGCAACTGTTCATTATAGATGCCAATTGGCACAGCTACCAGCAATGGCATTAGAAGGGAGAGGACCAGGCCTTCTAGGTCGAAATTGGTTAAGGGAAATTAACCTTGATTGGCCAGTGAGATTTCAAAAGGAAGTGGGAAGAGTTCATGTCTTGAAAAAGGAACAAGGCAAAGTACTTCAGAGAGAGCCTGGAGAGTTCAAGGACTGCAACAGGATGAAAAAGGAGTGTGTGAGGATTCAACAACCTGAAGAAATGAAGACTGTCTTAAACAACGACATGGAAGAACAGCAGAAGAAACCCAAGGAGACTCTGCTGAACAACAGAATTAAAAATGAAGTGAGTGAGTTTCACAAAGGAAAGGAAAACCTGTTGAAAGACCTTCGCACTCTACAGGGATCCCGTAGGTCAAAGTTTGTGCCTCCGGAAAATTATGAAGAGAAACAGGAAGGATTTACCGTCACTCTGAACAAACTGAAGAACCAGTTGGCAGAGAAGACGCAGCAGTGTTCAAGTTTCCAGGAGGAAGCCAACAGACACAAGAAGGAGACAGAAGAGCTGAAGAATCAACTGAATGAAGCTAAGGAGGCTTTGAAAGCAAAAGTCGAAGATATTTCCAAGATGCGAGTAGATAATGAAGTCATGGGCAGCTCAACTACTGAACTCAGACAAGCTGAGATTTCACTTGAAAGAAGTCTGGCCGATAGTGAAGTCAAAAAGAAGATCGAGACTAAATTCTTTGGTTAAAAAGAAGAAAACACATAGAAATAAGATGCAGAGTTACTGATGAGGCACTGTCTTCAGGCAAGACTAAGCCTGATATTTCCCAATTTTGAGGGGAAGGTGGAGAATAGTCAAGGGAACCAAAAAGTGACTTATGACTTGCATAGTCATGAGCAACAATTTACTGTTGGAGAAACAGTATATGTAAAGAATTTTGGTGGAGGACCGAAGTGGTTACCTGGTAAAGTAAGCTCTGTGACTGGACCATTGTCGTACCACGTGGAAGCGGAGATCACCTGTAAGCATGTGGATCTTTTAAGAAAAAGAGAGACACCCCAACAAAACAATGTTCCGCCTGTAACCATCTCTGAACCTGTGGTTCCTATTGAAGTTGCTCAACCAAGGACAGATATGCCTGATGTCTCTGTTGGAGTGGACGACACTGAACTGCCTGTGGCTAATGAGGTACCTAATGTTAATGTGGTTCCAGAGAATGTGTTTCCTACAAAAGAATCTGAAGTTGTGGAGCTACAACGTTCCACACGGATCAGGAATCCACCTGAAAGACTGAACTTGTAAATTTCATGAATCAGAATCACAGAGCAGAAGAGGCCCTTCGGCCCATCGAGTCTGCACCGGTACGTGAGAAACACCTGACCTACCTACCTAATCCCATTTACCAGCACTTGGCCCATAGCCTTGAATGTTATGACGTGCCAAGTGCTCATCCAGGTACGTTTTAAAGGATGTGAGGCAACCCGCCTCCACCACCCTCCCAGGCAGTGCATTCCAGACCGTCACCACCCTCTGGGTAAAAAAGTTTTTCCTCACATCCCCACTAAATCTCCTGCCCCTCACCTTGAACTTGTGTCCCCTCGTGGCTGACCCTTCAGCTAAGGGGAACAGCTGCTCCCTATCCACCCTGTCCATGCCCCTCATAATCTTGTACACCTCGATCAGGTCGCCCCTCAGTCTTCTCTGCTTCAGCGAAAACAACCCAAGTCTATCCAACCTCTCTTCATAACTTAAATATTTCATCCCAGGCAACATCCTGGTGAATCTCCTCTGCACCTCCTCCAGTGCAATCACATCCTTCCTATAATGTGGTGACCAGAACTGCACACAGTACTCCAGATGTGGCCGCACCAAGGTTCTATACAACTCCAGCATGACCTCTCTACTTTTGTAATCTACGCCTCGATTGATAAAGGCAAGTGTCCCATATGCCTTTTTCATTACCCCACTAACATGCCCCTCCGCCTTCAGAGATCTATGGACACACACGCCAAGGTCCCTTTGTTCCTCAGAACTTCCCAGTGTCATGCCGTTCATTGAACAATTCCTTGTCAAATTACTCCTTCCAAAGTGTGTCACCTCACACTTTTCAGGGTTAAATTCCATCTGCCACTTATCTGCCCATTTGACCCTCCCATCTATATCTTCCTGTAGCCCAAGACACTCAACCTCACTGTTAACCACCCGGCCAATCTTTGTGTCATCCGCAAACTTACTAATCCTACCCCCCACATAGTCATCTATGTTGTTTATATAAATGACGAATAACAGGGGACCCAACACAGATCCCTGTGGTACGCCACTGGACACTGGCTTCCAGTCACTAAAGCATCCTTCTGTCATCACCCTCTGTCTCCTACAACTAAGCCAATTTTGAATCCACCTTATCAAATTACCCTGTATCCCATGTGCATTTGCCTTCTTTATAAGTCTCCCATGAGGGACCTTGTCAAAGGCTTTGCTAAATCCATATAAACTACATCAACTGCACTACCCTCATCTACACACCTGGTCACCTCCTCAAAAAATTCAATCAAATTTGTTAGGCATGACCTCCCTCTGACAAAGCCATGCTGACTATCCCTGATCAAACCTTGCCTCTCCAAGTGGAGATAGATTCTCTCCTTCAGAATTTTCTCCAATATTCTCTACCACTGACGTGAGACTCACTGGACTGTAGTTCCCTGGCTTATCTCTACAATCCTTCTTAAATAGCGGAACCATATTAGCTGTTCTCCAGTCCTCTGGCACCTCCCTCGTGGCCAGAGAGGAATTAAAAATTTGGGTCAGAGCTCCTGCGATCTCCTCCCTTGCCTCCCTCAGCAGTCTGGGACACAAATCATCTGGACCTGGAGATTTGTCCAATTTTAAGCCTGCCAACACCTCCAATACCTTGTCACTCCCTATATCAATTTGCTTAAGAACCTTGCAGTCTCTCTCCCTGAGTTCCATACCTTCATCCTCATTCTTTTGGGTGAAGACGGATGTGAAGGATTCGTTCAACACTCTACCGATGTCCTCTGGCTCCGCCCATAGATTGCCCCCTTGGTCCCTTATGGTTCCCACTCTTTCCCTGGTTATCCTCTTCCCATTGATATACTTATAGAATATCTTGGGATTTTCCCTACTTTTACCAGCCAGAGCTTTCTCACATCCCCTTTTTGCTCTCCAAATTGCTTTCTTTAAGCTCCATCCTTCACTTTCTGTACTCCACTAATGCCTCTGCTGACTTGCTCCCCTTGTATCTGCTAAAAGCCTCTCTTTTCCTTCTCATCATATCCTGAATATCTCTGGTCATCCATGGTTCTCTGGGCATGTTACTCCTTCCTATTACCCTAGAGGGAATGTGTTGAGCCTGTACCTTCCCCATTTCCTTTTTGAATGCCCTCCACTGCTCTTCTGTAGATTTCCCCACAAGTAGCTGTTCCCAGTCTACCTTGGCCAGATCCTGCCTTATTTTACTAAAATCCACTCTCCCCCAATCCAAAATTTTTTTTGCAACTTGTCTATTTCTTTGCCCATAACAAGCTTAAATTGTACCATGTTGTGGTCGCTATCACTAAAATGCTCCCCCACCACCACCTCAGCCACCTGTCCGGCTTCATTCCCCAGAATTAGGTCCAGAACTGCGCCGTCCCTTGTTGGACCCTCTACATATTGACCTAAAAAGTTCTCCTGTACATATTTCAAGAAATCCACTCCATCCAAGCCCTTAACACTATGTCTCTCCCAATTACTGTTGGGAAAGTTGAAATCACCTAATATGACCTGTGTAAATACTGTAATGTCATGAGATAAATATCCTTATAAATACAAAATGTACAAAAAAGTTATATTTTAGTGTAGCTTTAAGGATAATTCTGTGTTGTAAGATCACATGATCTGTGTAGCCAAAGTGTTAACAATGTGGGGAACCTCTATGAGAGAGTTTTTCTTTAGCTATGGAGTTTGATGCACACGTGTAACTCTTTCGAGTTATCAACAGTTCGCATGTAACTCTTTCGAGTACATTCATAGTTCTTGGTTTCCGGGAGTGGGACATGAACCCACAACCTTCTGACTCAAAGGCGAGGGTGCTATGAACTGAGCCACAGCTGACACCTCGATGCACACGTGTAGTTGCTGCTCTTGCTGCTGTCTTGTAAATAAAGTTAAATGTTTCCACTAAGAAAAGCTGTCTGAAGATCAACTCTATAACTCATGACTTGTCCTAATTTCTCAGGCACATATCCCAAAGGGCTTCAAGAACAAAGAATTCACTGTTGCTTTATAGGCAATCATGAAGCCCTTTAGGCTCAAACAGTAAATTAGGCCCAATAAGTGGCTAAGTTAGGACCAAGCAGTTAATTAGGCCCAAACAGTTATAGGCTGTAATAGTTAATTAGGCCCAAAAAGTAAATTAGGCCCAAATGGTTAAATTAGGACCAAGCTGTTAATTTGTCTGTAACAGTTAATTAGACCCAAATAATTAGTTAGTCCCAAATGGTTACATTATGAACAGTTACAGTTAATTAAGCCCAAATGATTGAAGTTCTTTCGAACCTGACTGACCTTGTTCTCGGTATAAGGATAAATGTAGGATTAAGCAGCTGTCAGTCCTCAGAGAACACGGGCAGAGATAGGGCCATGAGCAGCCAACTTTTCAGCCCAAGCACTTTGTAAGTGGATCCCATGAATCACTCCTCAAATTGTTAAATCTCTTCTCCTTGCACACACCTTAAATTTCCTTTTGACCCCATTTATACTGTCTCAATTTATGTCTTTCCTTGGTAACTTATCCCAATGTTTTATTACTCCATCATTGAAAAGTTCCTGTTGTATATCGAATTTTACAGCTTGGAAACAGGTCTCCCCTAGCTGGTCTATTTATGCTCCACATGAGTCTCCTTCCACCCCTCTTCATGTACAGCATAATCTTTTGTTCCTTTCTCCCTCTATTTATCTAGCTTCCCCTTAAACGCATCTATGTGACCTCAACTTGCTTGACCTCTATGTGGCAGTGAGTTCCACAGTAAAGACGTTTCTCCTGAATTTCCTATTGAATTTATTAGTGACTAACTTGTATTTATGTTCCTTTGTTCTGGTGATGGTGACTCTGGAGAAGGTGGTGGTGAGCTGCCTTCTTGAACCGCTGCAGTCCATATGGTGTAGGTACACCCACAGTGCAGTTAGGGAAGGAGTTCCAGGATTTTGACCCAGCGACAGTGAAGGAATGGCGACGTATTTCCAAGTCAGGATGGTGAGTGGCTTGGAGGGGAACTTCCAGGTGGTGGCGTTTGAGTGCATGTGTTGCTGTTCTCCTAAAATTCTTGGAGTTCTTGGAATATTCTTGGAGGTTTCATCGCATGATCTACCACCAGCTGCCTCCCCTAAACAAGCAATCATTTTTCTCCATCTCCAATATTCTTATGTCTAATAAATAAAACAATTCAAAAAAGATGAAAAAGAGCACTTTTTAAAATATCCTTGTGATTTTCCTCCCTGGGAATTGCTCCCAGCAACTGGAGATTAATCTTGAATTCCTGGAGACTCCATGTCAATCCTGGAGGCCTTTCAAACCCTAATTCTTACTCATCCAAATCCCTGGTGTGCAGGAACCTGTTCAATTTGCTGCCTGGCCACTGATTCCACCAGCAGGAGGGTCAGTAACCAGCGAATACAGATTTAAGATAATTGGCAAAAGAACCAAGGGTGAAACGAGGTGATTTTTTTTAAAATGCAGCGCGTTGTTGTGATCTGGAATGCACTGTCTGACAGGCTGGTGGAAGCATATTCAATAGGAATTTTCAGAGACAGAGAGTCAAAGAAAAAGACTTGCAGGGTTATGGGGGAATGTGCAGGATGAGTGGGACTGATTGGATAGCTTTTTTTTTCCCAAGAGCTGGCACAGGCACGATGGGCTGAATAGCCTCCTGCACTGTACGATTCTGTGACGCTCTCTGTCATCTGTATTGTGTATGATGGCAAAACACGTTCCATTCTCGAAGAGGCTGTAAAATAAAAATATTCTGAGTTAATGTGGAGAGGCAAAACTAATTTAAGAGCAAGTGGTGCATATTTTAAAATCCTTCCGTGATAGTCAGAGAATCATTAATATTGTTGCTATTCTAAGATGTTCGCTCTAAGTTGATCAATGTCGACTATTAATTTTTTGCAGTCACTAGAACTAGAGTTTCTTAATATAACTTGAATATCTAACGGGCGTATAGGATTTCGCACTGAGAATTTCCAGTATCTTGAACAAAGCCGAGGAAGAGCTCAGTAAATTGATATGATGCAGTAAGAGACACCAGATAGATCCATACACGCTGAAGGAGGTCATTCACAGAATCACACAGTGCAGAAGAGGCCCTTCGGCCCATCAAGTCTGCACCGACACGTGAGAAATAGTGGGTGGCCAGTTTTTTAAAGCTTTTCAATGGGTCCCACCACCCCCTGTTCTTTCCCCATACCCCTCAAATTAATCCTTTTCAAATATTTATCCAATTCCCTAGTGAATCTGCTTCTGCTGCCCTTTGAGGTAGCACACTCAAGATCACAACAACTCCATAAAAATAATTCTCCTCATCTTCTCTGAGCTCTTTTGGTAATTACTTTAAATCTACTACTGACCCTCCCGCAAGTGAATAAAGCTTCTTCATACTTATTCTATCAAAACCCCTCATAATTTTAAATCTCCTTTTACCCATCTCTGTTCTAAGGAGAACTAACCCAGATCTCTCAATATTTCTGAAGTCCCTCAGCTCTGATCCTGAGTAAATCTCCTTGTCCTTCCTAAAATGCAGTGCCCAGAATTGACATCAATATTCCAGCTGAGACCTCATCAGTATTTTATAAAGATTTAGCATGGATCCTGTGCTTTTTAAAGATTTCTCAACTTGCATCACTATACTGTCCATTAATTTGGAATGTAGTTCCACGAACGTTACTAAGCTCTGGTCACACAACAAAGCAGCTGTGTTTTAATCTATTGATAAGCCAAACTAAGTAGTTTCTACCCAGCTCTTCGTGTGCTCACACTACAGAATCACCCCTCTTTTGGGAGTAACTGATTGGGCAATTTCATTCAGAAAGGCCACATGGATAGATTACGTTGGAAATTGAAAATTTCACATGGGTGCAATAGAGGATGTTCTTCTGAAGTTGCAACTGAGTTGCGTTGTTGCACAGTTTAGGGAGAGCTTTGTCTGTAACCCTGTGCTGTGCCTTGATGGGGACAGTGTAGAGAGAGCTTCACTCTGTACCAAACCCCGTGCTGTACCTGTCCTGGGAATGTGTGATGTGGACAGTGTAGAGAGAGCTTCACTCTGTACCTAACCCCGTGCCGTACCTGTCCTGGGAGTGTGTGATGGGGACAGTGTAGAGAGAGCTTCACTCTGTACCTAACCCCGTGCCGTACCTGTCCTGGGAGTGTTTGATGGGGACAGTGTAGAGAGAGCTTCACTCTGTACCTAACCCCGTGCCGTACCTGTCCTGGGAGTGTGTGATGGGGACAGTGTAGAGAGAGCTTCACTCTGTACCTAACCCCGTGCTGTACCTGTCCTGGGAGTGTGTGATGTGGACAGTGTAGAGGGAGCTTTACTCTGTATCTAACCCCGTGCTGTACCTGTCCTGGGAGTGTCTGATGGGGACAGTGTAGAGGGAGCTTTACTCTGTATCTAACCCCGTGCTGTACCTGTCCTGGGAGTGTGTGATGTGGACAGTGTAGAGGGAGCTTTACTCTGTATCTAACCCCGTGCTGTACCTGTCCTGGGAGTGTGTGATGTGGACAGTGTAGAGGGAGCTTTACTCTGTATCTAACCCCGTGCTGTACCTGTCCTGGGAGTGTCTGATGGGGACAGTGTAGAGGGAGCTTTACTCTGTATCTAACCCCGTGCTGTACCTCTCCTGTGAGTGTCTGATGGGGACAGTGTAGAGGGAGCTTTACTCTGTATCTAACCCCGTGCTGTACCTGTCCTGGGAGTGTTTGATGCGGACAGTGTAGAGGGAACTTTACTCTATCTAACCTTGTGCTGTACCTGTCCTGGGAGTGATTTATGGGGACAGTGTAGAGGGAACTTCACTCTGTATCTAACCCCGTGCTGTATCTGTCCTGGGAGTGTCTGATGGGGACAGTGTAGAGGGAGCTTTACTCTGTATCTAACCCCGTGCTGTACCTGTCCTGGGAGTGTCTGATGGGGACGGTGTAGAGGGAGCTTTACTCTGTATCTAACCCTGTGCTGTATCTGCCCTGGGAGTGTTTGATGGGGACGGAGGGAAGGGAGCTTTACTCTGTACGGGTTGAATTTGTGCTGCGATGTCTGTAAAGGGTTAATGTCTGCAATTGTTGACAGAGGAAGATCCCACCTTCTGGGTACCACACGGACTGATCTGAACTCACAACTGTGCAATGCTCAGGAGGGGTTGATACTGACCCTGTGCCCCAGTCTTAAATTCCTCACCAAAAATCTCGCCTACCTCCTGAGGCCCAAATAATGACAACCCAGTCAGTGAATTGTAAAATAAAACAAAGGGTTGGAATAGTAGGAGGTCTGAGTTTAATGTGCATAAAATGTGGTGAATGAATTCCAAGGGCAGACTTCAGAGAACTGAAGCCTCATTATTAGAGCTCCAGGCCTTCTAAGTTGATAGACTATAGGTCAGAGCAAGGCAAGCGTAAAACAATTCAAAAGAAAAGCTCATCAGTTTGCAGCCACATTTGTTAAATATATTACCGGACCTATAATAATCTGTGGAATTTGGGAAAAGTTGCAGTTTCATGTGGAAAAGTCATTAGGTCAGGCTGGTCTCGATCTAAAGATCCTTCATCATGTTCAATTGACTCCGTGTTTTATTAAAACGGGACTTTGAAGAAACTTTTCAAAGTTTTGTTAAAACTTTGGACCAAAAATTTGGCCCATTTAGTGGTTGCTAACTGGCCATTCTAACGTTCCAATATGGTGGGCAGGAACTGGCACAGGTCTCCAATTGGTTTGCGCTGGCATCAAGAATGCGGGTTGGGATTATTTAAAGGGCCGAATGTTTTATCTCAAAGGACCCCTACACTTCCTGCGCATCCTGTTGTCGATGGTGATTTCCGTGCTGTGAAAGTTCATCACGTAGGGCGAGGATGGAGTGTTCCAGAATCGAAATTTCAAGGGAGCGGAATCTCTTCTTCAATTGATAAAGATGTCTGGCCTGTTACAGGAAGAATGCAAGGCAATGTACATGCAGTCTGTGGCATCTTCGGGAAGCTGCATGCAGGTGAAGCCCGATGTTCTCTCATCCTGTTTCTCACTCTACACGGAGACTTAACTGCAACTTGAGCACATAATCCAGGCTGCCACTCCCAGTGTAGGACTGAGGGAGTGCTGCACTGTCAGAGGTGCTATCTTTTTTGAGACATTAAACCAAGGCCCTGCCTGTTTTCTCAGGTAGACGTAAGAGATTGTGGTCTTCGCTTTCTACTCCGTTTCCCTGCTTCATCCTTGCACCCTTCAGTACTTTTTCTTTAAGCCATTCTCTATTTTGTCACCTGTGGTAAAGCATTCCATTTTCTAATAACCCTTTGCATGAAAGGGAAACTCCTAAACTCTCCTTTTATACTTCCTCTATTAATCCACAAGTTGCTTCCTTGATACTGATGACCCAAAATAATTTTCAATTTGCTCTCTCAAAACTTTGCACTCCTCTATTAGATCATCCATCCTTTAATCTTCTGTACTCCAATGAATGCAATCCTAATACTTCATCAAAATTATATCCCCCATCCCAGTCTTTTCTGTTACTCCAATATTCTTTCCAGTTGGCTTCTCAATATGTTTTAAAAGTTCAAAGATAAAAGCAAAAAACTGCGGATGCTGGAAATCCAAAACAAAAACGAAAATAAAAATACCTGGAAAAACTCAGCAGGTCTGACAGCATCTGCGGAGAGGATGCTGTCAGACCTGCTGAGTTTTTCCAGGTATTTTTGTTTTTGTTTTAAAAGTTCATTGTTGGGGATGCGAGCTTTACTGACCAGGCTGGCATTTATTGCCCACTTCTTAGATAACCTTGACAAGGTGGTGGAGGGCTTTCTTTTGGAACCACTGCAGTCTGCACAGTGAAGGTGCTTCCACAGTGCTGCTAGGAGGAGGTTTCAGGATGTTGACCCAGTGACGATAAAGGAATGGGTTGGATATGTCCAAGTCAAGATGATGAGTCACTTGGAGGGGAACTTGGAGGTGGTAGTATTCCCATGCAGCTGATGCTCATGCCCTTCTGGGTGACTGTGGTCCCAAATTTTGTAGTGACCCTCAAATCCCTCAATCTCATTTACCGACTTTTTACTTGACCTATTGATCAACACAGCGTTAGCTGTTGAATAATGTTTATTCTGCTCAATCCCCTATTCTATGGAAGAAAACATCTCTTTGAGTAACAAGTCTGGTGGGAAGGCTTGAAAGCTACAATCTTGTTATCTTAGATAAAAACAGTTCCCACACTTGCAAATTAGCGTGAGATTCCTAGAGGAATTGTGTCAAAAACAAACAAATTACCCTGCTGGATATTTTGAGAAAGGAATTTATTCTTAGCAGGCCTTGTGTATCCAGCTGACAACTGAACACACTATGATACTGCCAAACATTCTTCTGACAGTGGGGGTGGGGGTGCGGGTGAGGTGGGGGTGGGGGTGTGGGGTGAATGGATAAGATAGAGATATAACTAGGGTATTCAGGAAAGATATGATCAGATGGGGTGAAGGGCCTTTCTCATTTGCATCAAAACTTTGGCTGTTACGAGGAACGTAATAGGAGCCATCATCTCTTTATGAGAGACCCCTCTGGTTCCTTCCCTTCAGTCCTCAAAAGGGCTAGAAACTTTTATGATCATGCTGTAAAGATTGATCATAATCTAACATTGAATCATGAAGAAATTTGATCAAACTTTAAACTGGCTCCTCCTCCTTCGGGTACCATGTTGGTGACCATGGACTCACATTGGATTGGTCCATGATTATGTTTGGAAAAGTACTGCAGTGGTTTGCTGTTGCCTTCTGCAGTATGGCTGACCAGGAAACTCACCCACTCTTACCACCTGCCATCAGGTGTATTACAGGCTGATAATCAATCTGTTTAGTCACATTATGAACACACCTTCTGTAGCCATCAGGTCCAAGATCCCGATCTTAAACCAACTACATATTCAATTTTAAAGGGGCATTTTGCTTATTAACAAAACACATTCCAAACCTTACCTAAATGATTACAGCAATAACTTGCATTGTGCCCATCAAATACTCCCAGGGCAGGTACAGCACGGGGTTAGATACAGAGTAAAGCTCCCTCTGCACTGTCCCCATCAAACACTGAATTGTACTGTGAAATCTGAGGTGAGATAATAATGCAATGATTTCTTTTATGAAAACAACCTAAGTAGCTCTGTTAAATCTTTCCATTATTTCATTCTGCTTGGCCATGGGATCCTTGTGTTACCACTTGTATTTCTGTAAAATGTGACACAGGGTGTGTAATATTTTCACAGCTTGTCCACACAAACACCCAACCGTACAGCTACAGGTCCTGCTCTTCCAAATGTGAGTTATGTCACAAGAAAGCATCTTGAGCTGCGTGACTTGAAGGTGTACAGGCCCGTCACTGGTGTAAGATGAATAAATGGGTCATGACACATTCAGTGTAATAAGTAGTTTAAATGTGAATGACACACTAAGTAATTTCAGTGACAGCAGTGGAACGTTGGACCTTGGTTGCAATCATGTCTTACAACCTATAGTTAGGGCTGGCAAACACACTCTACCCAGCACTCAAACAATGATCTTTGTAGAAAACCAGACTAATTAGCTCTGTTAAATATTTCCATTACTTAATTGTGCTTGGTCAGCGGGCTCCAAGTGTTGTCACTTTGATCTCTGAAATGTGACGCAGAAGGCGGTATTTTCTGTTCTGGAGACTAAGTCCAGTGGTGGGCGGGAAAATTGGCGTGATTCCTGCTGGGCAGTGGGGCAAGTGAACATGTACGATCTTCCACTTTTCAGCTCATTAATTATGCATCCGCGAGGAGCTCGGTGAATCTCATAGCCGGGGTAGGCAGGAAGTCACCCGCCCCACCATGACCTCATTGGGTTGAAGGTCCTGGCGCAATATTTAAAGGGCACCCAGACAGCCATTCACTCAGTGCAGGCCAGGAGCACCGCATTGCTCCTCCAGAGTCCTTGTGGCTGCAGCCCGTACTGGAGAAGCTGATGGATGTGAGTAACCACATCCCGGGACACACAAGGGCACCTCCGGCATTGCCTCTTGCTCATCTCTAGATAAGAGCACCGCCAGCGATACACCCATGGTCGGGCCAATGTTTGCCAATGCAGTGGACCATGCTCACCAGCCTCTTGATCTTATAGAAGCCCCTCTACCTCTTGTTGCTCAGGCCCTTGCTCCTCCTGGCCTTGTGCCAACCTGTGAAGGGCCCTCCTTCTCCTCATCTGGATGAGAGCCAATACCAAGACAGGGTTTCCTGCAGCCTGCAACATCGACACCTCAGTGGACATGTGAACGAACTGAAGAGATACTTTAAGTTTATAGATTTCCTTCCATCTCAAAGCCAACAGGCAAGTGCTAAGCCCTTCATCTGGCCTCTATCTAGACATGGCAACCCCATCCCTTCCAGATAAAAGACATATTGGAGGACCAGTATTCCTCCCGTTCATACATGGATGTGTAAGGAGACATTGCTCTTTGACCAGGGTGATGAGAGCCATGTGCAAGAAGCCTCACGCAGACACTAATTCACTAGCCTCCACTACGCTCAAAACTCTCTAGAGAGACAGTTGCCTTGGGAGCATAGATAGACTAACCGCACGATCCCTTGTCAGCCATGACCATTCACCCAGGGGGATGTGGGTTTGAAGTCAGGAGTTTGCTGCTGTCCACCAGCTGTGACCCTTGGAGTCATCCACCTCCCTCCCTCCCTCCCTTCATCCCTGCCTCTGACTGCAGCTGATGGTCAATAGCACAGAATGAATGGCAGCTCCACATCTTGCTGGGATCTCGATGTTATAAGACCCTTGAGTTGGGAACAAACCTGCTGCAATGTGGCCTTCACCATAGAGAGCAGAACACATCTGAGCATCTTTGACATCTAGTTGCCTCATGATTATTAGGACATCTCTTTAGTCGGCCACGTGTGCTGACCTTGAACTCTACTCATCCAAAAAGACCCTTCTTCCACCTCGAGGGATCTCACTGACTGACTAACTGCATGGTCAGGGTCAGTTTGGTAAAATAGTGCATGTCACCTGTCAAACTTGCTCCACCACCTTCTACCCTCCCCCTGTCACCCACCAACTTCTCCCCATCACACTAGACCCATCCAATATTACCATTCCTCTCCCCTCTGTCACCTTTGAACCTCCCCCCGTTACCCTGGACACTATCACCTCCACTTGCCTTTCCTCCCCTCAGAGCTGACACCCATTAGTATCCCCTGACCCTGCCCCCTCCCATTATCCCAGCTGTTTGCCTTGTCCCCCTCTGTGACCCACACGATGAGACCTTCACCTACCAAACTCTCACCCTGGACCTGCCACCCTACAGCATCCCGCTCCCCCCACTGAATGTGACTGTTCCCTCCTATCACCAATACCCTGAGTTCTCTCTCCAGGACCCCATCATCGACACCACCGACCCCAGCCTCCAAGGCACCCCATCCACCTCCAACCTCTGCCTTTCCCCGAACACACTCACCTCACCCCCCCCCACCCCCCCCACTTTACTGGATATTCTCCCCACCCTTCCCCTGTAAGCCTTCCCTCCCCTCCCCCCCCTTCCCTCCCCCCCCCCCCCCCCCCCCCCACCCCTCCTCAGCCTTTGCCTGCCCATTTCCAGCCACAGTGCAGTGTTTGCTAATGGCCATATTCAATATGAGTGAATTTATGTGAGATCCTCAAGGGGGAGAAAGCAACATCGACGCACCTCAAAGTCATGGAAGAGGTGAAGCTTGCCAGATGTACACTACTTATATGCAGTTGTAAAACAATGTTCTAAATTCTCACTGGCTGGGGCCTTAATTTGGAGGGGGCACTTAATTCTGGTGAAGTGCCTTTTAATGAGAACGTGTGAGATGCTAATGAATGCAAATGGGGTTCCTGACATTGTTCGTCGGGAAGCTCGACCCGCCTTAAAAGTCGGGAGAACAAAATTCCAACGGTTTACCCCACCGCCGAAAAACAGATTTTTGCCTCCCGCCAAATTAAGTGCCCCCCGCGTGCCACTACCCCTGCTGCTGGTGGGAGCAGAAAATTCCTCTCGGAATGTTATTTCACTGCCATAGATCCCTTAGTTTAGATAGTGTAAATACACAATGCAAATATACATTTATATTAGAATCTATATTAAATATCTGCCTATCATATATTAAATTGTATATCAGCATATTTACACCTTTTTTTCCCCATTATAAAGCCTGTGACCTATGTAAACTTGTCACGCACTGATCACAGTGCCACCACAGGCAGGAGGGTATAATTACAATATGACTCATTTACTGTCTATATAAATATCTGTAATATATTAAAAATCCCAATTGTGTCCTCATAACTATGGTTCCTTCCTTGGCATAATCCTGTTTGCTCTACAATCTCTGTGACTTTAATGTTGCTTCTATAATGGGATATCTAAATCTGCACACTGTGCACTAACTGTGGACTAACAACTGTTCTGTACAAATATAGCCCCACCTCTTTGCTCTTGTACTCTATGCCCCTGTTCAGAAAAATCCAAAGTGTTTTATCTATCTGCCCTTGCTAGGGTTGCCAACCCTCCAGGTTTGTCCTGGAGTCTCCAGGAATTAAAGATTAATCCTTTGGACACTCACTGGTTGAGAAAAATCACAGGCGCGTTAAAAAAGTTCCACGTTTAATTTCACATTTGTCAATTATCTATAAGAATGTTGGAGATGGGGGGAGGTGGGGAAAATGGTTATTTAACTAGTTGGGGCAGTTGAAGTGGGCAGGTGGGCATGGAGTAATACCCCCAGGAATATGTCAAACCAGAGTTGGCAACCTGAGCTCTTCCACTTTGAAGAAAAAGTCATGACCCAAGGAAGCATATAGTTGTCTTTGAGAGGATGCAATAGAAGTTCACTAGTTTGATTTCTAGGATTAGAGGGTTGTCCTATTAATAGAGATTGAGGAGAATGACCGTATATTGTCTGGGTTTTAGAAGAATGAATTGTGATCGCAGGAGGTTTAGGGGGGATGTGAGGAAAAACTTTTTTACCCAGAGGGTGGTGACGGTCTAGAATGCGTTGTCTGGGAGGGTGGTGGAGGCGGGTTGCCTCACATCCTTTAAAAAGTACCTGGATGAGCACTTGGCACGTCATAACATTCAAGGCTATGGGCCAAGTGCTGGTAAATGGGATTAGGTAGGTAGGTCAGGTGTTTCTCACGTGTCGGTGCAGACTCGATGGGCCGAAGGCCCTCTTCTGCACTGTGATTCTGTGATTCTGTAATAATCTTAATGGGCTTGACGGGGTAGATGTTAGACTCGGATGCAGGGTCTAGAGCTAGGAGTCATAGGCCGGGATTTTCCGGCTGTGTCGTGCCGGGACCCGCCATGAGAGATTCAGTGGCCCAGCCAAAAGTCCATTGACTTTCAGCAGAACTGGACAATCCTGGCAGCGGGCGGGGCTGGAAAACCCTGCCCATAGTCTCAGCATAAGGAAAGGAAGAAGAAAAGTATTACATTTATATTTTGCCTTTCATGACCTCAGGATGTCCTGAGGCACTTTACAGTCAGTGAAGTACTTTTGAAGTGTAGTCACTGTTGTAATGTAGGAAAAGCAGGTGGTAAAAAGGGCTTGACCAATTTGGACTGAGATGGGGAGAAGCCTTTTTCACTGAAAGGGTTGTGAGTCTTTGGAATTCTCTATCCCAGAAGGTTGTGGATGCTCAGTTGTTCAATATATTCAAGACTGAGAGTGATAGATTTTTGGACATTATGAGAATTAAGGGCTATCTGGATGGGGGAGAAAGTGGGGTTGAGGTAGGATATCTACCATGATATGATTGAATCCAGAACAGGCACAAGGGGCCGAATGGCCTACTCCTGATCTTATTTCTTATGTTTTTATGTCATTAACAGGTAATCCTTTTCTCATCCTCACCCTTCAACCCCTCCCCCATCACAGTCTTCCATGGCTCACTGCTTAATCAGTGCTTTTGTTGCCATTGCTCCACTGAACTTTCCTTTCATGTTCCTTCCAGAATTCCCTCCTGAGACATTCTCTCTCCTCCATATATCCTCACTGTGTTGGAATCAGGACGCATTGCTCTCCCTCCAACTTATAATCATTCTCTCCTAGGACTTCAAACACTGTGGACTCCTCACCCCCTTCAATCTTCCTTTCGTTCCGCCAATCTTCAACTTTGACAAACCCATTGAAGATAAGCAAGCTTCATCCTTAAAATATCCAATAGGGGATCTTCAAGAGTCCTAAGGAGTTGTTCGCTATTGCTTATTACCAGTGAGGTTTTAGTGACGTGAATGTTTTAGTCAATGATGCAATGATGAATCTAGTTTTGATCTCCCATTTTGTCAGTGGAAATGTAACGGTTCAGAGATTTTAAACGTTAATGTTCTACAACTTGGGTTTGGCACTGATGTCGCAAATGGAAACCAGGTGATCAGCTGGCTGTTGGGGAGTGGAGGAGCTGCCACCATTTCCCTGACAGATACACGATGAATGAGCCCCTGGTTACACACCTGGTCTCCATTTTCCTTCAGTCTGCCCATTGTAAATGATATCATTCTTCAATAACTGACTTTGAAGTTTCATTTCTGCTCTGTGCTTGAAAAGGAGGATCAAAGATGTTGCTACTTACATTAACTTTTTAGTTGCCAAATCCCTTTGTAAGCTTGCCAGAGTCACAGGAGCAAACAACTTGCCATTGAGAAGGTGGTGGTGAGCTGTCTTCTTGAACTGCTGCAGTCCATGTGGTGTAGGTACACCCACAGTGCTGTAATGTAGGAAACATAGTAACTAATTAGCATACAGCAAACTCCTACAGATAACATTGTGATGAGATAAAATAATCTATTTCTGTGATGTTCAATAAGAAGTAAGTATTGGCCAGGTCACCAGGGATAACTCTGCTGCTCCTCTTTTAAATAGGTTTTTTATTCATTCATGGGATGTGTGTATCGTTGTCCAGGTCCATGTTCTGTGAACAGATAATTATAAAAAATATTTCAAAAAGGAGCAGCAGAGTCATCCCTGACATCCTGGCCAATATTTAATAATGTCATTGGGATGTTTTGTATCCACCTGAGGGGGCAGATGGGGAATAAAAACAGAAAATTCTGGAAAAACTCAGCAGGTCTGACAGCATCTGTAGAGAGAGAGAGAAACAGAGTTAACGTTTTGAGTCCGTATGACCCTTCTTCAGAGCAGGGCAGATAGGGCCTCAGTTTAACAGCTCATCTTAAAAAAGTGGTACCTCTGTCAGTGCAGTACTCCTTCCACTGGGAGTATCAGTTTGGATAAAGTCTCCGGACCTACAACTACGAACATAAGAAATAGGAGCAGAATTAGGCCATTCAGCCCCTCGATCCCGCTCCGCTATTCAATAAGATCATGGCTGATCTGTTTGTGTTTCGAGTTCCACATTCCCATCTATCCCCAATAACCTTTGATTCTCTTGCCTAACAAGAATCTATCTATCTCTGCTTTAAAAATATTCATTTTTAATTTGATTCTGAGGCAGAGAGTTCCAAAATCACACAACCCTCTGAGAGAAAAAAATTTCTCCTCATCTCTGTCCTATAAGGACAACCCCTAATTTTAAAACAGTCCCCCCTAGTTCTGGTCACCCACAAGAGGAAACATCCTTTCGATGTCCACCTTGTCAATGCCGTTCAGGATCTTATATACTTCAATCAAATCACCCCTCACTCTTCTAAACTCCAGTGGAAACAAGCCCAGTCTGTCCAGCCTTTCCTCACAAGACGACCCACTCATTCCAGGTATCAATCTAATAAACCTCCTCTGAACTGCCTCCAACGCATCCTTCCTTAAATAAGGAGACCAAAACTGCACACAGTATTCGAGATGCGGTCTCACCAATGCCCTGAGTCAGACTCAAGAGTACTACCCACTGAGCCACTGCTGACACCTATTGGAACGGGTCACCAATGATTTTTTTTATTCGTTCATGGGATGTGGGTGTCTCTGGCTAGGCCAGCATTTATTGCCCATCCCTAATTTCCCTCGCCCAGGGGGCATTTAAGCCGGGGAGGCGATGGTGTAGCGGTATTGTCGCTAGACAAATAATCCAGAAAGCCAGAGTAATGCTCTGGGGACCTGGGTTTGAATCCCCCCGTGGCAGATGTGGCAATTTAAATTCAATAAAAAACTGGAAATAAAAGTCTAATGATGACCATGAAACCATTGTTGTAAAAACCCATCTGTTTTAACTGCCCTCCGAACAAGGGCAATAAATGCTGGCCTAGACAGTGATGCCCACATCCCATGAATGAAAGGAAAAAAAAAATTAAGAGTCAACCACATCGCTGTGAGTCTGGAGTCATATGTAGGCCAGACCAGGTAAAGACAGCAGATTTCCTTCCCTAAAGGGCATTAGTGAACCAGATGGGTTTTTACAACAATCAATGATAGTTTCATGGTCACCATTACTGAGACTAGCTTTTAACTCCAGATTTATTCATTGAATTCAAATTCCACCAGCTGCCATGGTGGGATTTGAATCTACGTCCCCAAAGCATTAGTCCAGGCCTCTTGATTACTAGTCTAGTGACATTACCACTATGCCACCACCATCTCCCTCCAGTAGAAAATTAGTATTTTTAAAAAATCTTCTTTGGAGATTTCTGTATAGTTATAAAAATATTAGGGAAGAAAACAAAGGCTATTCGACCGAGAGTTCTGATTAATCCATTCTGCGGGTTGTAGTAATTATGGTTTTATTTAGTGTGTAATATACCTTTAATAATAATTCTTGTTAAGGAAGATCACATGATCTTTAGTACCCAATAGGACAGTAGCACGGGCTACCTCTGTAGTTAATAGTCAGTAGTGTGGAGATAGAGTTTGAAGTGAAAGCATGTGTGTAGTTGCTGCTGAGTACCTTTGTGAATAAACTTAAAGTTTCCACCTAAGAAGTGTCTCCCGATCAACTCTATCAATAGGACCAACTCAGCCACCTCTCACAGCACGGGTACTGAACAGTTTATTCACTTTCTGATTAGCTGTAAGGTGGTGAGATGCCATGACGATGGATGTGTCAGGCGATCAATGGCAGGAGTGTGGGACGTGGTGACTGAAGGCAGGGTCCTATGGCACTATGTTGAAGAACAGCAGTGGAACCCTCCCTCTGTCCTGGTCCAATAGTCGGAGTTTTATTGTGTGCAAATTAATTTCCTTTGTTACAACAGTGACTACACTACAAACAGTACTGGATTGGCTATAAAGCGCTTTGGGGGTGTCCTGAACTTTTAAGGGGGGGCTCTAGAAATGCAAGTCTTTCTTTCTCTTTGAGTGATGAACAGAGAACAGAGTTGGCAACCCTAGTCCTGAGGTTAACGTTCAGAGCTGCTAAAGGCACTGATGGTCTTTCTCTTTCCTCCTCAGGCTTTTCCACGGAGTTCACTGTCAAAGAAACAGCCGACGGTATTGGTGATCTGTGGCCAGGAGCAAAATGGAGCCATCGGCCTAGTGTGCGCGAGACACCTTCATATGTTTGTAGGTATCTGGGAGGGTGAGGAGTCTACATCCTCTGACCTTGGGATTCTTAAGCAGGTTCCACTATGTGATGGGGCGCTGACATTGTTTTGAAAAAGACAGGCCTGCGAACAAAAATAGATTTCTTTTGAAATGATTTGTAACTTATGTTGTAATAGTTGATACAGAATCAGAAAAGAAACTTGCATTTCTAGAACATCTTTCACATCTTCAGACATCCTAAAGTGTTTTACAGCCAATGAAATACTTGTGAAGCTTTGCCACTGACGTAATGTTGGAAAAATCATAGAAACATAGAAACTAGGAGCAGGCATAGGCCACTCAGCCCTTTGAGCCTGCTCCGCCATTCATCATGATCATGGCTGATCATCCAACTCAATAGCCTGCTCCCGCTTTCTCCCCATACTCTTTGATCCCTTTTGCCCCACGAGCTATATCTAACTCCTTCTTGAAAACATACAATGTTTTGGTCTCAACTACTTTCTGTGGTAATGAATTCCACAGGCTCACCACTCTCTGGGTGAAGAAATTTCTCCTCATCTCAGTCCTAAATGATCTACCCCATATCCTCAGACTGTGACCCCTGGTTCTGGACTCCCCCACCATCGGGAACATCCTTCCTGCACCTACCAACATCGACAGCCAATCTGTGCACAGCAAGATCCCACAAACAATAAGATCTCATAAATAACAATGTGATAATGACCAGACAATCTATTTTTTCACTGTGCTAATGTTGGTTGAGAAATAAATATTGAGCCCTGGATACAGAGGAGGCTGAGGGAAATTTAATTGAGGTGTATAAAATTATGAGGGACATGGATAGAGTGGAGAGGAAGGGCCTATTTCCATTAGTAGAGAGGTCAATAACCAGGCAGCATAGAATTAAAGTAATTGGCAGAAGGATTAAGGGATGTTAAGGAGAAATCTTTTCATCCAGAGGGTGGTGGGGGTCTGGAACACACAGCCTGAAAGGGTGGTAGAGGCAGAAACACCAGCTTGTGTATTTAAAAAAAAACTTAGATTTTTATGTGAAGCGCTGTAACCTATAGGGCCACAGACCAAGAGCTGGAAAGTCAGATTAGGCAGGATGGCATTTCTTGGGCTGAATGGTCTCTTCCTGTGCTGGAAATCTTCTACACTTCTATGATGCAGGGAGAACTCTCCTGCTTTTCTTCAAAACTGTGCCATGAGATGTTTTATATCCAGCTCGGAGGGCAGAATGAGAGGGCGAGGAGTCAGCTTGGGAAATCCATTGACAAGCTGGTGTCTCTGAAAGGCCCACAGGAAAGTGGGTCCTCATTGACTCTAGGTCAGGATAGGTCTGACGGTTCATATTTCAGACAATGTGAGCCATTGCCTGTGGTTTTTAACCATAAAGCATTTGTCACATCAAAAATAAAGGTCGAAGTGTGTTTGTGCCAAAGTCCACTCGACAGGAAGTATGTGCACTGAGGACTTCCTGCAGTTACCCAAAATGGCTGCCCAAGGTTGAGTTCTCAGGCAATCCAAATAGGCTTGGAACCACTTTTGATGTGTCAAACTGTCTCTTTAAGTGACATTATTTGGTAGCAGTGTTGCACTGGAAGCTTCACTTGGATGCTTCTGTGATGTAGCTTTTTAAATAATTTATTGCTGAGTGCCTGTCAGTTTCGCAGTGAGAGAAGATTCAGAGACACTAGCCTGTCTATGCCTTCTGCTGAACAGATGTTGGCCCCTGGCAGAGTTAGGATTCTGAATACCACATGACACTTTATGTCCCTCATGAAGAAATTCAGCCAACAAACTGGAGAATTCTACCTTCAGCTTAATTCTGAAAATAGACCATGATCTTGCTGTCACTGATTTGCAATAGCAGGGTAGAATCAATCTCCCAGCGGTTTTTACGGACACAAATCTTGTTTTAATTTCTTCTCAGGTTGTGGGTATGTTGAATTTGTCGCCTCTCCCATTTCTAGTAGCCCCTTGAGGAGATGGTAGTTGGCCCCTCTCCTTAAACCACTGCTTCTGTGTTATGATAGTGCTCCTACAATGGTGGAAGGCGAATACTTGAAGGAAAATATTTACAGCGTTTTGGGGAAGGAACAGGAGTAGGACTAACTGGATTGCTCTTTCAAAGAATCAGAACAGGCATGATGGGCCAAATGGCTTTCTTACTTGCTGTATAATTCTATGATTCCATAAAGAGATTAAAATTCTGGGGTTCTCTGTAAAATGCATTTGAAACATCACTCTTTTGTTTTGTTCATCCATGGGATGTGGAATCGCTGGCTAGACCAGCATTTACTGCCCATCCCTAATTGCCCTTGAGAAGGTGGTGGTGAGCTGCCTTGTTGAACCGCTGCAGTCCCTGTGGTGTTGGTACACCCACAGTGCTGTTAGGGAGGGAGTTCCAGGATTTTGACCCAGACACAGTGAAGGAACAGTGATATATTTCCAAGTCAGAATGGTGAGAGGCTTGGAGGGGAACTTGCAGGTGGTGGTGTTCCCATTTATCTGCTGCCCTCGTCCTTCTAGATGGTAGCGGTTGTGGGTTTGGAGGATGCTGTCTTAGGAGCCTTGGTAAATTCCTGCAATACATCTTGTTGATGGTACACTCTGCTGCCACTGTGCGTCGGTGGTGGAGGGAGTGAATGTTTGTGGATGTGGTGCCAATCAAGTGACTGCTTTGTCCTGGATGATGTCAAGCTTCTCAAGTGTTGTTGGAGCTGCACTCATCCAGGCAAGTGGGGAATATTCCATCACACTCCTGACTTGTGCCTTGTGGATGGTGGACAGGCTTTGGGGAGTCAGGTGGTGAGTTATTCGTCACAGGATTCCTAACCTCTGACCTGCTCTTGTAGACACTCAGTGACAAATACCTTCTTAAGCTTTTGGAAATGTTGAATTGCTGGAGGCAGAACCAAAATCTGAGCTTTTACTGAATGAAGCACTGAATGGATTGATAGGACCTGTGGTTCTCTTCCAGAACTGGCAAACACTGTGACTGACCTGTTAAGTTAAATGTGAATTATTCTACAATAATTTCTTGAATGCATGGATTGTCCTGTGGCCTGGTGCCCACAGCTTGGTTGTATCGTATTTACTCACTGCAGACTAATTTGTTAAAAAGCACATCGGCCGAACATTACGTCCTCAGTGATTTACTCCTTCATCTACCAAACAAAATGTTAGAGTTTGGATAAAACACAATCCTACACTAATTTAATATGAATTGTTTCTTGCTGCTGCATAATATTGAGTTACTAGCACCTGGTAACAACTAACCTTTCTTAATAACCAGCATCTGTTAATAACCAGTATTTAGTCAGTGTCTGTTAATAACTTGCACCGCTTAATAACTACCATCTTTTAGTAACCTACATCTCTTAATAATCAGTACCTCTTAATAATGAGCTCCATTTAATAGCCAAGACCTTTCATCAATTAGCATGTCTTAATAACTAGCATATCTTAATAACTTACATTTCTTTGTAAACAGCACCTCTTTATAAGTTACATCTCATAATAAATGGCTGTGGTGTGTTACAGTTCACTCAGGAAGTCTGAGTCACTGTGGCAACATTCACTTTTCCATTCATGTTATAGTCTGGAGCTATGGATAGTGATGGTAGAGGCTCCAATATTCTTTCCATCACACGGCTGACCAGGAGTCTCTCCCACTCTTACTGCCTGCCATTGCCGTGTGTTGGAAAGATTTGCAGGTTGACATTCCACCTGTTTGGCCACATTATGAACACACCTTCCTTAGCCATCAAGCCCTGGAGTGGGACTTGAGCTCAGAGCGGGACACTACTCACTGCACCACAAGACCTCCTTTTCATAATAGGTAGCACTTCTTAGTAGCTTGTGACTTTTAGTAACTAGCTGCTCTTAATACTGAGCACCTCTTAAGAACTAGCACCAAATTGACATTCTTCGTGACTACCATATGTTAGTAACTAGTTTTTCTTACGAACCAAAATTTCTATGCCAGGCAACTCAGAAGTTAGTGAGATAAAATGATTTCTAGTATCATGAGAAGTTATCATTCGGAACTGTTCAGTCAGAAACAGATCCCTTTCGAAAGGTGGAGAGGTGACAGCCCTGCAGGTGTCCCAACTCATCTCCGTGCCAAAAGGCTGTTGGTTCAGGCTCCTACTCCAGGTCTCAAGTTGCTCTTGTTGGAGGAGCTATTGCTCAGGGGAGACGTTAAACCAGGGCCCCAACTGCCTAGGGCTGTCAACCCTCCAGGACTGCCCCTGGAGTCTCCAGGAATTAAAGATTATAACCTCCAGGACACTGCAGCAAGAAACACTCAGCAGAAAATGAATACCATCATGAAGGTAAATATATTTTATTTACTTCCTTTGAATATTTTCATGTATTTATTGTAAGGACATTGGAAATGGAGAATAAATAAATTTGTTAGGTTAAATAATGAAACCAGATGCCCAACCAGAGTTAGCAACCACAGTTCAGGTGGGCATAAAAAAATCTCATGACCACTATCGGATGAAGACCAGTGTCTGGGTCAATATTCCTCCCTCAAGCAACATCACTAAAAACAGATTAACACATCACTCATCGCATTGTTTTTTGCGGGTTCTCGGTTTTGCCAAAATGGCAGCTGCCTTTCCTTAAATAACAATGGTCACTATTGCTTCAAAGCAACTCCCTTTGTGAGGTTCCTTGAAATATTTCTGGTGGGGAGGAATGTAAAAAAATAAAGACTTGCATTTACAAAGCACCTTTCACAACTATAGGATGTCCCAAAGTGCTTTACAACCAATAAAGTAAGTTTGAAGTGTAGTCAGTGTTGTGGTGTAAGAAGCACAACAGCCAATTTGTGCACAGCAAGCTCCCACTAACAGAAATGTGATAATGACCAGATCATCTTTTTTTGGAATGTTGATTGAGGGATAAGTATTGGCCCAGGACACCAGAGGCGACCTCCCTGTTCTTCTTCAACAGTGGCCGTGAGATTTCTTATATTCTCCTGACAGGGAACCTGGCCTCTGATGTCACATCACATCCAAAAGACAGCACCTCCAACAGTGCAGCACTCTGTCAGCACTGCATTGGGAGAGTCAGCGCTGGATTTTTGCGCTCAAGTCCTAGAATGAGAATTGAACTTTTCATTATTCTTGATGTGGGCATCATTGACACATCAATCATTTATTGCCTATTTGCCCTGGAACTTGCTAGCCATTTCAGAGGGCAGTTAAGAGTCAACCACATTGCTGTGGCTCTGGAGTCACATATAGGCCAAACCAGGTACGGATGCCAGATTTCCTTCCCTAAAATGAGTCTAGTTTTACAATTCCAGATTTATTAATTGAATTCAAATTTCACCAGCTGCCATTTGAACCTGTGTTCCCAAAGCATGAGCCTGTGTCGCTGGATTACTAGTCCAATGACGTTACCACTATGCCACCATCTCTCAACCTTTTATCAAGAATCCTACCAACTTAGCAACAGCTGAATTATGCAAAGCTGCTTTTTTAAAAAAAAGTAATCTTCCTACAAGAGATTTGTTGACCAGCTGCTGGCTTAACTGTGCAGATAGGAGCCTAGCTGACCACAACAGCCCATCCTGAGCTCCATTAGTTTGGTACCTGTCATCCTTGATACTGAATTTGGGCATTAAGTATTCTGTACTTGATCCAGATGCAGTTTCCGATGAACAGCGGGAGTAATTCTTATTTAGCCCTCACTGTAACAGGTGAATGGAGATGGGGGAAGGGAACAGAGCTGCTTTCCGGAGTTAGGTGTGAAATTGAAAACTGCTGCCAGGGCATGTTTTAATAATACGCACATACTTCATAGGAAATTATGTCTGCAATCCTTCTTGAGGTGAAATATAGATCTGTTAACCTATCGTAAAAATAATATACCTAGCTCAAACTCGCAGTTTTAGAACAGGAGAAATTTTATTAAGAAGGGGTTCATCCTTTTTCTAATGGGACTGAACGCCACCCATCTGCCTACCTTTGCAGCTCTAGGTCTCTAATCCTCGTTTGCCACTGACACTTTACATACTCCCATCAAGCTCCAGAAACGCTCTTAATGTCTCTTGACCCCATTTACATTGTCCTTTCCAGGTAATTTATTCCACAATTTGAGTGCTTTCTCTTTGTACCTTCATGGTCTTCACTCTGAGAGTGAAGTACGAAGATGTGGAACAGAAAGAGGCCATTCAGCCTTTTGAGCCTGTTCCATTATTCATTGACTGAACTGTGACCTAACTCCATAAACCTGCCTTTGCCCCATATCCCTTAATACTTAGGTTAACAAAAATCTATCAATCTCAGTGTTAAAATTTACAATTGGCCTAACATCAATTGCAGTTGCAGTTTGTGGAAGAGAATTCCAAACTTCTACCAACCTTTGTGTGAAAAAGTATTTCCTAATTTCACTCATGGAAGGTCTGGCTCTAGTTTTTACACTATGTCGCCTAGTCCTAGACTAACCAATCAATGGAAATGGTTTCCCCCATTCTACCCTATCTGTTCCCCATAACATTGAAAACTTTGATTAGACCGGTTAAAATCCAGGGAATACAATTGTGGCTTGTGCATTCTCTCCTCGTAAATTAACCCTTGATGTCCAGGAATCAATCTAGTAAATTTACACGGCACCCCTAAAGGATTCACAAAGCTGATTAACAGTCTGATAGGTCATGATGAAAACACTTCTGCCTTGACCCCAACCATCTTCGTACCAGACAGTGGATGATTAGTCCTGTACGGCAGGAGGAATCTGAGCTAGAGGAACAAAGCGAGCCTTTGAAGGGTATTTTTTTCACACAGAGGGTTGATAAAGCTGGAATGCACGAGGGGCTATAGAGACAGATGGTTAAAAGAAAATTAGATAAGTATTTTGAAAAGCACATGTATTAAAAAGTTATGGGAAAAGGGCAGGGAGATGGGATTAGAGTGGATGGCTGCAGGTGAAGATCTAATACCGATAAAGACACGATGGGATGCTTGGCTTCCTACTATGCTGGAAGTTCTATGATACAACAATAATTAGCATTTATGCAGTGAATCTGACTAGTGTCACGGAAGCCGGGGGAGGGGGGTTAATTTAAACTGCACTAATTTCTCATCTCACCACTCGTCCGTAAACAGAAAGGTGTTTTGATTTGTTTCCCTCTTTATAAGCGGCGGTGTATTTCCAAACCCCTCAGTTTTGGTGCGATCCGATTTTCTATTAATAACCCCACAGCAAACTTGATAAAGGATGAATTAAAAAGGGTTAGTTTATTGCACACATTCAAAATGTGAAAGGAGAGCCTCAACGTCGCCTCCACACTCAGACAGTAAAGAGAGGGATAGAGAAAAGGAGGTTTTACAGAACAGAGACCATAGGGAAAATAAATATTGGTTCATCTGAGTTCCAGAATCAAAGTCCAATGGGTATTCCTTCACGGAGGTTGATGGGCTGAAAACCGATGTTGTAGATCTCACTTTTCTGGCGGTGTGGACTTCACACGATGAGATTGGCATGCAGAGATGAATCAGTCTTGTAGGTGAGGGCACAGAACTTCCAACAGAAGCAGTGTAGATGGGGCCAGGTGATAAATCTGGGCAGAGCTCCTTGTCTGTGAGGCTACTCGTCTGATGGTAAACAGCAGACTGAGATTTTCAGTTCAGCAAGGCAATATTACTTGTTCCACAAGCCAGAGGCCCATGTCATATGACTCCCACCTCTCCACCACCTTTGACAAAGGATGTGTATCTGGATTCTGAAGACTGTTAAATGTCTCAGTCATTAGGAATTGAAAGGAAGGTCGTGGGCCCTTTGTCTTAGCAGACAATCCATCTCCTTCTGGCCAGCCTGGGCTATTAAATGCGATTGGACTTTGTAAAGTTCTCTTTGCGGTCTGTACAGTCCACAGGGGGTCATGAGTGGCTCCTCAGAGATAACGAGGTCTGAGTTTTCCTAAAACTGTCAAGTGGCTTCTTTTGTTCAGGGGTCACAGACAGACACAGTTTAGGCCATTTTAAATGTCTTTACTCAGTTTTAAAAATTTTAGAAATAGCGATAGGCATATCTATGTATATTTTATAAAAATATATAGTGTGAGATCTTAGTCCCTCACACTAGTAAAATATCCCAAGGCACTTCACAAGAAATGTAATCAGACAAAAATTTGACACCGAGTCACATGAGATATCTAGGACAAGTAGCCAAAAGCTTGGTCAATGAGGTCGGTTTTATGGAACATTTTAAAGGAGACAGAAGCAGAGAGGTGAAGGGAGGGAATTCTAGAACTTAGAGCCTATGCAGCTGAAGGCACAGCCTCAGTGATTAAAATCAGAGGCCAGAATTGGAGAAGTGTAGATATCTCAGAGAGTCATAGGGCTGGCAGAAGTTGTAGAGATAGGGAGGGCAAGACCATGGAACGGTTTGTAAATGTCAACGAAAATTTTAAAATTAAGATGCTGTCTGGCTTTCCAATGAAAAGGCATACCTGGAAAACAACATGCTAAATAAACTGTGCTTTGGTTTTCTGACAGAACTACGAACCAACCATCTATTACCCGAAGCGTTCCTGCAAACCCATCTTCCTGGACTTCATAGTTCAGTGTGAGAAAATGGATATTCCATTTCTGTCCTATCTTCCAGCTGAGGTAATCAAGATGGAGTTTGTCAATTTGTCTAACACAGCGGGAGGGATACAAACAAGTCATTTATAAGGGTTTCTTATTCCGAGTGTAAGGAACCCAGGAATAATCATATCAACGATGATTCTTTTAACTTACTGGTAGTAATTGTACCTTATCATGTTGATTTTACACCAATAACATGGGCACAAGAAGTCAATTCCTACTCTAATAAGGTTTATAGATGTATAAAGCGAGAGCAATGAGGCAGGTAAATGAGTTCCTAGTTAATGAGGCCTGAGGCCCAATTTCAGACTGGCCTCAGGCCCTCTCCTTTGGGCAGGCACGACCTGCTCAATGCTTAACAAAGGTCCAGCACATTCGCCAATCTTGGTACCTAAAACACCATCAAACACTCCTAGGGCAGGTACTGCATGAGGTTAGATACAGAGTAATGCTCCCTCTACACTGTCCCCATCAAACACTCCCAGGACAGGTATAGCACGGGGTTAGATACAGAGTAAAGCGCACCCTCTACACCAAACACATTGTTAGGCTACTGAGCAGCAGAATTTTGGACAAGTTCAGTTTGTCTGATTTGCTCAAGCTTTGACAAGATTGAAATGGTGCCTATCATTAAAGCTGCTTTCTTTTGTCTGTAGGTACAGTTGATAAATGATGCCTATAACCTGATAATAGATGCCGTGCTGGGGCTGTCAGATGAGGCGGGACTGAAGGAGCTGTACACCAATATCCTGTCAACAATGAAACATGTGAAAATTCCCATAATCAGCATTGATGTCCCATCAGGTGAAAAAAGATCACTTGGCTCATCGTAGCTGTCCTGGCAGTTTGGTAGAGTAACCAAATTAATCGCACCCTTTCCCCATTGCCCTGAAAAGATTTTCTTCTTCAAGTATTTATCCAATTCCCTTTCTGAGTCTCTCATTGACATTAGTGTGGTTGGTGACACTCTGCTTTCGTCTCTCACTCCACATCCCCAGTCTGTTGAAATGAATGTGATAAACTTTTTAAAAATTTATTCTTTCATGGGATGTGAGCGTCACTGGCAAGGTCAACATTTGTTGCTCATTCCTAATTGCCCTTGATCTGAGTGGCTTGTGAGGCCATTTCAGAGGGAAGTTAAGAGTCAACCACATTGCTGTGGGTCTGGACTCGCATGTAGGCCAGACCAGGTAAGGACGACAGATTTCCTTCCCTAAAGAACATTAGTGAACCAGATGGGTTTTAAGGACAATTGACAATAGTTTCATGGTCATCATTACTGAGACTAGGTTTTAATTCCAGATTTATTAATTTAACTTAAATTCCACCAGCTTATTTTGAACCCATGTCCTCAGAGCATTAGCCTGGACTTCTAAATTACTAGTTTGGGGACATTACCACTATGCCACTAACTCCCCCAAAATTCAGTGACCGTGGACTGCTTGAGAAGACAGAGAGCAAAAAAATGACATGTCTTTATATGAATTAACAGTAATGAGTCATTTTAGAAAGTTTGCGGCTATAGAATCAAAATAGAATATGCCCTGAGGAACCTGCCTCATTCACAACGATGACTGTCTGTTCAGGCAGAATGCACAGCTAATAATAGGTAGGATTTCTTTTTACAGTTTTTTTGTAAAGCATTTTCAGATGCAGTTTTTGTAAAGAGCCATGATCTGTTAAAGATTAAACAAGCCACTAATGAGATTCAAAAACCAACTGTCGATCTATATTTGTTTACGTTTAAATAAAACTGCAACTCATGATTTTTATGTCCATTTTGATGTGTAAGATGTTGTCTCATGATTTACGAAGCGATGGAGTTGGTACGTTTGTTAACATCCTACCTAACGTGTAATGACCACAATTGAACACAGTACTCCAGTTCTCTTGGCTGGCCAATAATACTATGGTAGGTGATGGAGCCTGATTACCAACACCTTCAAATTCCACACGCACATGTAGCTTCCCTGGACAAGGGAACTTTGCCTGATTACCTTGCCGCCCCTTGTAGCCCCTAGGCTACCCTAAACCAATTACACCAGTCCCCTCAACTCCTGCCCCAGCCTCTTGGCTTTTTAAGGCTTTTTACAGTGACACCACCACACCTTGCCTGAATGGAAATGATTGGGTAATTCTCCCGTCAATCACACCTAGAGAGAACCCAGCTGTAAGTGACCGAGATTGATTTCATGCACTTAATTGGTATTCTGTAATTATCCTCCACCCACTGCCTTTTCTGGAGAAGTAACCCTGCTTTTATTGAGTGACTTTGCTGTAGTTTTGGTATGAGTTCCATTTGCTGTAGTTCATAGACTATTTAAATAGACTCTGTTTGCCGTAATTAGACTGTTTGCTGAGAGTTCTGTTGTAAATCCTGCCACCCCAGAAGAAAAAAACAGTAAAGATGGGGAAATAAAAATACTGGTCTGAACTGGTCTTGTATACCTTAAAATGGAACACCAATAAAAACTGGGAAATAAGTGTACTGGTCTGAACTTCTGGGATGCTTCCAACTCATTGGCTGCATAGAGGTATCATAAGAACATAAATAGGAGCAGGAGTAGGCCTTATAGTGAACCTGCTGCACCATTCAGTATGATCATGGCTGATCTGATCTTGGCCTCAGCTCCACTTTCCTGCCTGTTCCCTAAAACCCTTGACTCCCTTATAGTTCAAGAATCTGTCTATGTCAGCCTTGAATATATTCTCAGCCTCATCTCTCTGGGGTGGAGAATTCCAAAGACCCTCTGAGAGATTAAGTTCCTCCTCATCACGTCTTAAATAGGTGATACCTTATCCTGAAAATATGGTCCCTAGTTCTAGATTCCCCCATGAGGAGAAACATCCTCACAGCATCTACCTGGTCAAGCCCCTTCAGAACCTTATATGTTTCAATGAGATCACCTCTCATTCTTCTGAACTCCACTAAGTATCGGCCCAACCTGCTCAACCTTTCCTCATAAGACAACCCCTTCATCCCAGGAATCAACCCAGCAAACCTTCGCTGAACTGTGTCCAATACAAGTATATCTCTCCTTGAATAAGGAGATCAAAGCTGTACACGATAATCTAGCAGTGGCCTCACCAATGCCCTGTACAGTGTCAATACTCACTTTGTTTTTAATTAATTCTCTGGATATGGTCATCACTGGAATGCAGGTATTTGTTGCCCATACTTAGCTCCCCCTTGAGAAGGTAGTGATGGACCTTCTTCTTGAAACCCTGTAGTTTGCGTGGTGAAGGTTCTCCACAGTGCTATTAGGCTTGGGGTTCTAGAATTTTGATCCAGGAACCATGAAGGTAAAGTTGAGATGGGCAAAGGACAATGAGACCCAATTTTCCAACTCTGTACCTCTGAATCTGTACCAGGGGACCTTGGTTTTTAATCAGACCTGACCTGATCTTAATGGCAAATTACTTTATTTTCAAACAGGCTGGGATGTAGAGAAGGGGAACAGTGAAGGCATCAATCCAGAGGTCCTTGTTTCCCTGGCAGCGCCAAAGAAATGCGCCACGCAATTTTCCGGAAAGTTCCATTTTCTAGCTGGCCGCCACCTACCCGATGACTTACAGAAGAAATACGAGCTTAATCCCCCAGACTATCCGGGAACTGACTGCATTGTACAACTTTAAGAAGGAATGGTTTTTAAGATGATGGATTCAAACGAGGCAAAAACTGACCTGAACTGGAAGCAAACGTGGGTAAAACGTGTCATCGGCTCCTGTGACGGGAGTTGCATTCTCCAGAAATCCTGGAACCAACTCAACAAGTGTGTGAAGAAAAAACCTGGAAAATGCATCTCCTCAAAAACAGATTCGGGCTGCGTTCTACATCAGCACAAATCAGTTTTGTTTAATTTATCTGGTCCAGATTGTGTGTTTTTTTTTTCGATGAGAATTGTGACATATCTTTTTTCTTCTAAATATCATCAAAGCTACTTTACTGTAGAAAACAATCTATATGCAGCTTCAAGAGACAATAGTGTGATGACCAGGTCCAACTTGGATGTACTTTTTGTGATCTTTTTAAATCGCTGTTACTAATGCTTATTTCATGCAGGAATCAGGACATTTCGCACTGGTGCAAGTGTACCTTTCAGTAATCCTGGTAAATTCTGTGTCAAGTTATTCAGGAGAAGTTGGTGTATGTTGAGTTTTGGGGATGGAGATGTGAGGGCCACTTTAGCTGATTATGAGGCTTCCTATAGAACCACAGAACAGCTATGGTGCAGAAAGAAGCCATTCAGCCCATCATGCAGGCCAAAAAGAAAGAAAATAAACTAGTCGTTCATTTTAATCCCACTTTCCAGCACCTGGTCTGTAGCTTTGCAGGTTACAGCACTTCCTACTTTGACCTGAATGTATGCTGAGATAACAGATCTCACCAGGGTTGATGCCAGGGAGCACCACATCCAGTTTCCAGTGATCTTATCAAGTGGTAGCAGTTATGGAGGGAGGGAAGGATGTCCATGATTGCCATAGCATGTAGAAGGTGTGTACTGGGTAGACTGAACAACCTTTGTTTAGTTCAGGTTTCCTTGGGAGAGGTACAACAAGCCCATCAGCACTTGAAAAACAGAAACAGATGGGACATTAATTCAGATGAGGGGATCAGATGTCAGAAATATCCACTTCTCATTTCTCTTTGTGATGGCATTTGACCTGCCCATATTCCTGTATGGATGGAAATAAGCCTGAGGACCCCATTTTTGAACACAAACCAATAATCCAATCATCCCCCCCCCGCCCCCGCCACCACCCCCAGCTCCCACCTCCCACCTTCCCATCCCAGCCTCTCCTGGAAAGTGTACACATGTAAGGAAGTTGGATGAGGACACAATTAACCTTAACTGTGGTGCATTCCATGGTTGATCAACATGCCAACATTCCCTCTTTAGGCTTGCACATAAAGAACAGCTAATTTGAACAAGGCACTAACTTATGCAATTCTCTACAACAGCAAGTTTGGGGGGAGGATAGGAAAAAGAGGACGGATGTGGGGAGATGAGGAAATAAATGTTTAGCTCAGGGTGCTCACTATCTCTCCGAGGCCAGATAGCAAACCTTCTCTTTCGCAGTGTTGTAAAAGTAATGTTTGAACTGTGTTGTGCATCACTTTTGGTGAATGGCTGATCATTTTGATGGTGAATGGCCAAATGATAGGCAAATTATTGATCACCACCACGCCCCATGAGGAGGGGAAAGGGGAGCGAAGTCAAATTGAGATTGGCATAGTCATTCCTGTAATAAATTCTGCAACATAATCCATGCGTGGTATGAAAATAAGAAATGTTGTAAAAATGGAGGACACTGTACTCTTTGTACGATGAGCTTGAAATGCAATTAAAAATTATATATATCTTGGACAAGATTAGAAGAGGCAATTAATTTTGGAATATGGTGTGCAGTTTAGACCATCCTACCTCATAGGAAAGGGTGTAGATGTATTCGAAAGGGTTCAAGGTAGAGTTGCCTGGGTGATTTCGGGCCTCAAGGAACTAAAGTCAAGAGGAGAAGTCAGAGTGACTGGCTCATTGGAGACAGTAGTGAAAGGTGCTGATGACATGGGAGGTCATTAGACAGTTTACCTTGTACAGTGAGCTCAGAATTTGAGAGTTAAAAAACAAACTCATCTCGAGTAAGCTGGGAAATTAAAATGATCTTTCGATCTGCCCATGGCATGAAATAAGCTACCAGAAAAACTTATGATTCCTGGGCCAATTATTAAAAAGGAACTGGATTTGATACCTGTTGAAAGAAAGGGCAAAGAAGGTTACAGAGAGATTCATTGGATCCAGATAGTGATCATGAAGAGAGCATGATCTGAGGTGGAATGGTGGAGGCTGTGGAGGGAGGGAAGGGTGTCCACAATAGAGATAGCATGTAGGGGGGTGTATTGGATAGATACAACATATCCAGCTTGGTCCAATATTCCTTTTGAGATGCACAACAAGCCCATCAACACCTGAAAAACATAAACTGATGGGACATGAATTCAGATGAGGATTAGAAGTTAGAAATATTAGTTTCTCATCTCTCCTTCTGATGCTGTTTGACCTCCCCATATTCTCAGTGCTTTCTGTTCCCATTTCAGATCTCCATGTTTCTTTCTAGTTTGTGAGTTTGTTATAATTCAAATATCTTCCTGTTTGTTGTACAAATTTAATATATCGCTAGTAGATATTCCATGGTGCTGCTTATGAGGAGTTATGACCAAGTGTAGTCTTTGGGTGAAATGGGTATAGAGAGTGGGTGTTGGTGGGGGAGGCAGTGGTGTTGTTAATTAGACAGGGAAGTGCAGGTGTTGTTTAGTACCCGCTACTTAGGTTTCGACATTTTTAGATTTTCCATTACAAAGTCAAATGCTTCACAATTATAATGGAAAACGCCTATATAAACATGTCACACTGTAATTGTGGCCTTGCGTCAATGGTGGTGTTGCAGTGCTCCTACTCAGGGAGGCAGTGTGGATTACAGCTTGACATGTTTACATATGAATTACCCATAAAATTGTTGAATAGGACTTTATAATGAGGAAAAATGTCAACAGTATACTGATATAAGATCTAATATATTATAGAGATATATATAGATAGATTTTAATATATATGGGTACTTGTATTGTTTGTTTGCACTGTTTATGCTGCATTTTTGAGTACTGGATAGAGTGTGTTTGCCAGCCCTAACTTTGGGTTGTAAGACAAGGTCCAATGTTCCACTTTCGCTGAAATTACTTAGTGTGCCATTCACATTTACACCACTTATTACATTTAACATTTGCTACTCATGACCCATTCAATTACCAATCACTAAGAGGCGACAGACCCATTGACCCAAAATCAAACTCATACTTGTTACGTCTTCCGACTGTTATTATCAATGGTAATTCCGGTGCACTATAGTTCATAAAGTGTTGTGGTATTCTGTTAGTCATAAATGCTAGTCATTTGCTGTAAACTCTACCCAGTTCTGAGGCAAGCACACTACTGACTTAAAAGTCAAATTAATTTTAATGTTGTTCCTTCTACCAGGTCTGGAAGTGTTGCTGAATCAATTTGATACCTGTAATAAATAGAAGTTATGTTCACAACTTTTGATGTGTTTTTGTTACCTCTAGACTCAAGTATTCCAACAATTCCCTGACAGGCCTTCCATCTTCCAACCTCCATAAACTTCAGCTCATCCAAAACTCTGTTGTCCTGAATCCTAATGCACACTAAGTCCCATTCACCCACTGACCAAAGGTTAAAATCAATCCCCCAAGAGACAAAGGGGAACGCCTCAAAAAAGGCCAATAAGATTCTAGAAAGACTTGCATTTGTCATAGAATCACACAACACAGAGGAGACCATTTGATCTATCAAGTGTCCACTGACTCTTTTGAAGAGCATCCAGTTAGTCTCACTCCCCTGCTCTTTCCTCATATCTTCACAAATTCTTTCCTTCAAGTATTTAACCAATTCCCTTTGGAAGGCTACTATTGAATCCCAAGGCTAATTAGAAATGGGCAAAAAATGTTGGACTTGCCAATGACGTACACATCCCATGAACAAATAAAAAAGGTCTGTATCCACCACCTTGTCAGGCAGTGCATTCCAAATCCTAACTACTTGCTGCGTTAAAAATGTTTCCTCATGTCGTTTCTGGTTCTTCTGCCAATCATCTTAAATGTGTGCCCTCTGGTTATGGATGAAAGCTAAGTTGTTCAAGAGGGAGAAATTTATACCACTTCCTTACAATGACTATCTTTCAAAAGTATCTCATTGGCTTTAAAGTAGTTTGGAGCATCCTGAGATGGTGAAAGATGCAATATACATGCAAGTTCTTTCATTTTTATGTCAGTTGTTGATTAATGCCAGGTGTCCGTGTTGGTATGTTTAGATCATCGGTAGCTGTAGAAACCTGAGATCAACTGACGCAGATCTGATCCCACCCCCTCAGCTTGCAGCCTCCCATGTGCTGGACAGGAGCATGTAGGAACATAGGAACAGATGAAGGACATTCAGCCCCTCGAGCCTATTCCAAAATTCAATCAGATCATGCTTATCTGCATCTCAACTCGATTCACCTGCCCCTGCTCCACTTTCCTTGTCACACTTCTCTCCATTCCCCCCACTGCTCTTTTCAACCTAAGAGCTTCTGCATCCAATTGCAATGTCCAATGAGATGGGGGAGGGGGATTTTTCCCTGGCTACCTTAGACATTAAAGAGCAGCACCACCTCCCACCCCCTCCACTCTGTCCAAACTCTTTCGAGTTATCAACAGTCGCAGATTGCAACTCTTTCGAGTACAATCACAGTTCTTGGTTTCCGGGAGTGAGACATGAACCCACAACCCTCTGATTCAAAGGCGAGGGTGCTATGAACTGAGCCACAGCTCTGTCCAAGGTGGCCAAGTTGGGACCTTGAGCTAATCGCTGGTTTTGCCCGCACTTAGTGCAAGACACCATCTTGCTAAAAGGATTGAAACTCACACTAGGAACTGCTGCCCAGATGATTGATAAAGTGCTGATTGGCACTTGCATTGACAGTTAACACTCAATAATGAGGTTTCAGAGCATTTTGGTGGCTAGTGCTTTCACAACTCCCTCTCCTAAAAGAGACCACCTGGCTGGGAGTAAACAACTTGTGCTGAGGATTTTGAGTGCTACTTAAAGGTTTATCACCATTTTACTGTTTAATTACTGCTGGAGGACTTCTAAAACAAATCAAGGGATTTGCTAGGACAATTTGTCAAGACTTCACCAACATTCGAGTAACATTTGCTCCAGAAACCCTCTATGGGCTTCACCAAAAGAGAGTGAGTGCAGTATTACTCCACCTTATTGGACATCTTATAGGATTCACCATGAGAAAGATCATGGGCATCTTGCTAGGGAAATGCCCTTTGATCAGCAGGAGGAATGGGAGGAGGACATGAGGCCAGGAAGGATAGCAGAGGTGGGGGGGCTTCTTCCCCTCTGTAGGTACAGGACATCCCTCCTCTGCTAGACCTCCTCCACCAGGAGCTCCAGTGCTGAGAACCCCCACATCCATTCTCTCAGTCCCTGATCCATCCTGCCGCCGTGTGTCAGCCAGTGCAATTCACACCTTCAGTGGAACAGTGTGCGTGTGTGTGGAGTCCATATATACTGCTCTATGAAAATTGAGTCTAATCAGCACTTGCAAATTCTGTAGGTTTCTGATTTAGTGCCTTCAGGCAAAGTAAAATTATTATAACCAGCAATTTTACCAGGGTCGCATGGTGGTTAGTGGCTAATGCTGCTGCCTCATAGCTCCAGAGACCCGGGTTTAATTCTGACCTCAGCTATCTGTCCGTGTGGAGTTTGCACGTTCTCCCTGTGTCCGTGTGCGTTTCCTCTGGGCACTTTGGTTTCCTCCCACCGTCCAAAGATGTGCTGGTTAGGTGGATTGGCTACAGTTAAACTGCCCCTTAGTGTATTTGTCTGTCTGTGTGAGTGTGCGCCCTGTGATGGACTGGCACCCTGTCCTGGGTGTACCCCGTCTAGTACCCATTGCCTGTCAGGATAGGCTCTGATCCCCGTGACCCTGAATTGGATAAAGTGGTTCTGGAAAAGCGAGTAAGCAATTAGGACCAAAATTGAGTCCAATTTGACTTTCAGGCAGGTGTGTCTTAGTAGGACAGCATTCATTTAACACCTGTTTTCACCCTTTCATCAAAATAACACCCTAAATCTGGAATTTTAGTAAGTAATCTTTAACCCCACACTAGGCAGGGCATTTATCAGCTGAGCCCTAGGTGGGATTTTCTTTTAGGCTGCTGCCCATCAGACGAATATGCATTTTTTGATTCACATGAACGGCAGCTTCCTGCACTTTGATGCTGACTCGGTCAAATGTGCAGCACCAACACAAGCGGCCTGTTTGAAAAATGTATAAACACTTTTATTTCAAATAAAGGTCAACGTGAGGGAGTGACGGAGAGGCTGCACGACATTCCAAGTTTTTCCCATTTGGTTCTACTTCTTGCATCTCCTGGGACTGTCAGAAGCGCCTCAGAGAATTTATCAAACAGCCAAAGGAAATTTTCCAAAAGCTTTGATGTCGCTACTTCACATCAGCTTCAGAAAGAATTGTGCTGATGGTGTTCCGTTTGAATGATTTATTCCCCCAATGAGTGTCCTCCACTTGGCCCCATTTAGTAACATAAGAACATGAGGAGGCCATTCAGCCCCTCAAACCTGTCCCACCATTCATTCTGATTGTGGCTGACCTGTATCTCAATTCCATTACCCTCCTTTGCTCCACAATCCCTCTACCTTAATCTAACAAAAAATCTATCAACAGAAACAGCTTGCTCATATATAGAGAGCCTATAACATATATATAGAGCCTATAAACTGCAGCAGTTCAAGAAGACAGCTCACCAACACCTTCTCAAGGGCAATTAGGGATAGCAATAAATGCTGGCCTAGCCAGCGACGCCCACATCCCATGAATGAATTGAAAAATATATATATATATATATAGAGTCTATAACATATAGAACCTATAACATATATAAACCATCCCAAGGCAGTTCATAGGAACACATTCAGACAAAATTTGACGCCAACCCACATCAGGAGATATTGGGTAGAATTTCCCCCCTATCGGGGGGTTTGTGCGGGCGTGGGCGAGCATGGTCGCCAATCAGGTCTGCGCCGCCATTTTACGTGGGCAGGCCAATTAAGGCCCGCCCAGTGTGGTGCGCCTGGAAGCGCTGTGTGCTCCCTGTGCGGGCAGGTGGTGGGAGGGTTCCCCAAGTCGGGGGTGCGAAATCTCCCTGAGGCACAGAGGTGCCTCAGGGAGATTAGTTTAAAGTTTCTAAAGTTTAATAAAGGAGAAAAAAATCTTTAGACCATGTCCCCTCATGTGAAACTGTCACATGAGCTGGGACATGTGTATTATTTTATCAAAAATTTTTCCAAGGTTTCAAAAACATTCATGAAACCTCATCCTGCCTGTGGCCGATAAAATCAACCTTAAGGTTGTATGGGCAGCTTTCTCAATAGGGTTAATTAGTTAATAAATGGCCTTAACAGGCGTTTGACAGTTTGGCGGGCGTGCGGCTGAGTCGTCTGTGCACCCGCCGAGCTGAAAATCTAAATGACACACAGTGATGTCGGGACCCGCGCCCAACTTCACCCCGCGTCATTTTACGCCTCGGCGAGCGGGCCCTGCCCCCGCTCGCCAAGCTGAAAACTCTCCCCATTAGAATTTTAGAATGGTTATTGCAAAGAAGGAGGCCATTCAGCCTACCATGTCTGTGCTGGCTGTCTGTAAGAGCAATGCATCTAGTACCATCCCCTGTCTTTTCCTAGTAGCCTTGCAATTTTTTTTTCTCTTCAGATAGTTATCCAGTTCCTTTTGAAAGCCACGATTAAATCTGCCTCCACCACACTCTCAGGTAGTACATTCCAGATCTTAACTACTACGTGAATAAAGTTTTCCCTCATGTTGCCTTTGGTTCTTTTGCCAATCACTTTAAATTGGTGCTCTCTGGTTCTCGATCCTTCCACCAATGGGAACAGTTTCTCCCTATCTACTCTGTCCAGACCCCTCATGATTTTGAACACCTCTATAAAATCTCCTCTCAACCTTCTCTTCTCCTAGGAGAACAGCTCATCTTCTCTGATCTATCCACAAAACTGAAGTTTCACATTCCTGAAACCATTCTTGTAAATATTGGGACTGGTGACCCTTGGTCAAGCAGCATCTTAAAGTAGGAACAGAGATGTAGAGAAATGGAAAGGTTTAGGGAGGGAATTCCATACTTTAGAGCCCAGGCAGTTGAAGGCATTGCCATCAATGGTGGGCAACGAGAGCGGAGGATACTTAAAAGGCTAGAGTTAGAGGAATACCGAGATCTTGGAAGAATGTAGGACATCAGGAGGTTACAGTGACACCACCTTCTCAGGGCAACTGTGGGTGGACAATAAATAAGGTGTATCAGCACTACCCACATCTTGAGAACGAATAAAAGCAAAATACTGCGGAAGCTGGAAATCTGAGACAAAAACAGAAAATGCTGGAACAAATGATTTTTAATGGCTGTGAACCATTTTCTGACATCCTCAGGACATGAACGGTCAATATATAAATGCACATTCTTTCTTTTGTGCATGATAAATCCTCACAGAATAAAACCATTGTGTTTTCTCAATGGTTGAGTTTCTGCAGCTGTTCTCCTGATCATTTTCCATAGCTTGGAGAGGGGAAGATATCCAGGGGAAATTCAATCACTTGGTTTCTACAACGTGACATAAACCTGTTAACACCATGGCTGTCTCATCACAGCTCCCCTGCAATATGATATATCTCATTTTCCATGTCACAAGGTCACAAACAGATATGATGAGAAAAACCCCTGTACATGCAGACTATGCCTCTCACCCTGCCACCCACCACCACCACCCCCAACAATCAATGCATCCAGCATTTTCTTGATTAATCAACATAAGCAACAAGATATCTGAGATGCCTCTGGTACCTCTGATATCCTAACTCTCCCATCAAAGCCTATCCCTCTACTATCTTCAATTGAAGATAATTTCTCTAGTACCCCAACTATCTTACCGAAGTCCATCCTCCAATAATTTTAAAATGTTACTGGATACTTCACAAGAACATTAACCAAATAAAAGGCAGCTTTCTCATTGAAGGTTATCACTCTAATTGAACGGGTGAGGTAAATTAAAAGGCAGTAGTTATCTTACACCAAGCTTGGCTTCTGAAGGGATGTAGAGTGTTCAGAGGAATGCAAGGCTGAGTGAGGTGAGGACTTCCACATTTCTGAGGCCCAGGGTAAGAGATACTTAAAGTAAGAGATGGTGTCAAGATTTCAACACAGAGCGGAGGTAGAGTGTGAGGACTAACGTATTTAACACTTGGGAGGAGTAGCAGATGAAAACTTGGAGGTGTACAGACTACTGTATTATCAATAGAGATTGGGAGATTGTAATGGAGACAAAGATGTTAAAAGGCAGAGGTGGAAGATGGAGTGAATGTGACAACTGACCTTTGTTTATGCGTCCCCTACCCCCTCCCAAATTTTCTTTCATCTTGCTTCATGCAAATCCTAAAGTTTGCACATCTGTAAATCTGAGCCACTTTCAATACTTCTAATCGGCTCTTTTAAATATTCTAATCAATCTTGGCCCATCTTCAAAGGAAACCTTCATAATACATCTCATCCACACTGTGACTATCTGCATTTCGAAGCTCTTTCACACACGTTATCAGATTATCACGGTATTTAAATTGGGGAAATATGGAATGCTTTAAAGATGAAATTCCCACACATTTTTTAATTGTGTACAGGCTTAAAATCTCAGTTCCATCTTCACGCAAGAGGCTGATTTATTAAACAATCCAAAGAAGCAAAATGTTCCATTGAACTGAAGAGAAATAATCCTTTTTGAGACTTAATAGTTCCCTCAATGGAAGATCCTGCACCAGATCGAGTTCACACAAATTAATTTCCATAATGTGTGACTCAGATCTCAAAGTAATTCTCAAATAAAAGCAAAATATTGCGGACGCTGGAAATCTGTAACGAAAACAATAATAGCTGGAAAAACTCAGCAGGTCTGACAGCATCTGCGGAGAGGGATACAGTTAACGTTTCGAGTCCGTATGACTCTTTTCTGATGAAGAGGTATACGGACTCGAAACGTTAAATGTATTCCTTGGCTGATCTTATACCTCAACTCCACTTTCCTGTCCTTCCCACCTTCCAAAACTGCAACATAAACCACCTCGAAAGACAAGGGCAGCAGGCGCATGGGAACACCACCACCTGCAAGTTCCCTTCCATCTGACACATCATCCTGACCCAGAAATACATTGGCCCTGCCTTCTTCATCGCTGGGTCAGAATGCTGGAATTCCCTCCCTAACAGCACTATGGGTGTACCTACAAAACAAGCTGCAGAAGTTCAAGAAGGTGGCTCACCACTATCTTCTTAAGGGCAATTAGGGATGGGCAATAAATGTTGGCCTTTCTACGCATGCCCAAATCCCGTGAATAAACAAGAGCAGGGGAGTGCGACTAATTGGATAGCACTTGCAAAGAGCTGGCATAGGCACGATAGGCCAATTGGCCTCAGCCTGTCCTGTATAATTATATGACTTTATTTTGAACAGGACAATACACACTGAAGACTTACAAATCAGACCATGGAAACCCTCCAGCCCAACACACATAAATCGGTGAAAAATTCCAAACTCCCAAATCACTTCCCGTTCTCTCACACTAAATTGAAATACTCATGAATCGAGCATTAAAATTCCAAACTCCTAAATCACTTCCCATTGCACAGAAGTTCTAATCCAGACAGAACATGTAAACTTAATGTTTGTGTCCAAGAAATAAAAATCTCTAGGTGTATTGGGAATGAGGTTACTGGAGTCTGTCTGCACTTGTAATCATCCTTAACTCTTTCACCCTAAAAGCCATTCTTAATAAAATACCTCTCTCTTCTTCCATTCATGCACCAGCTGTGTAAACCATCACCCTCACCTTTTTAAATAAACCGTATTTTTGTCTAAGGATGCAAAAGTTTTGCCCTTCTTGGTCCAAGTGTTGGTTTTAAGACCTCCAGGTTTGGCATTGCACAATCAAATGTGGAGTAAAGTTTCCTTTGGTTTGCTCCAGTGAGGTCCATTGGCAACTATTCACCCATGGCTCACCCAGTGGGTCGCATAATTGCCTCTGAATCAGAAGGTTATAGGGTCGAGTCTAATGATCCCGCTAACTCTTTTTTGTTGTGGGCATCCTGTACAATTCAATGTGTGGTAGCTTTAAATGCTTTTGCGTGGCCAATCCTGCACATTTTAAAAAGGGCAATTTGTGAGCAGCCTGCACAGTTCCTTCCGAATTGCTGTGCCCCCATACCTTAGAGGAAGCACTGGTCAAATTCCACTCCAACGACTTGAGCACAAAAAAATCCACGCTGACACTCCCTGTGCAAAATTGAGGGATCTCTGCACTATTGGAGGTGCCATCTTTCAGATGAGACATTAAACTGAGGCCCTGCCTGCCTTCTTAGGTGGACGTAAAAGATCCCACAACCACTATTCAAGGAAGAGCAGTGAAGTTCTCACCATTGTCCTGGTCCAATATTTATACCTCAAACAACATCACAGAATCACAGAGCAGAAGAGGCCCTTCGGCCCATCGAGTCTGCACCGACACATGAAAAACACCTGACCTACCTACCTAATCCCATTTACCAGCACTTGGCCCATAGCCTTGAATGTTATGACGTGCCAATTGCTCATCCAGGTACTTTTTAAAGGATGTGAGGCAACCCACCACCACCACCCTCCCAGGCAGTACATTCCAGACCATCACCACCCTCTGGGTAAAAAAGTTTTCCCCCCTAAATCCCCCCTAAACCTTCTGCCCCTCACCTTGAACTTATGCCCCATTGTGACTGACCCTTCAACTAAGGGGAACAGCTGCTCCCTATCCACCCTGTCCATGCCCCTCATAATCTTGTACACCTCGATCAGGTCACCCCTCAGTCTTCTCTGCTCCAACGAAAACAACCCAAGTCTATCCAACCTCTCTTCATAACTTAAATGTTTCATCCCAGGCAACATCCTGGTGAATCTCCTCTGCATCCCCTCCAGTGCAATCACATCCTTCCTATAATGTGGCGACCAGAACTGCACACAGTACTCCAGCTGTGGCCTCACCAAGGTTCTATACAACTCCAACATGACCTCCCTACTTTTGTAATCTATGCCACGATTGATAAAGGCAAGTGTACCATATGCCTTTTTCACCACCCCACCAACATGCCCCTCTGCCTTCAGAGATCTATAGACACACACGCCAAGGTCCCTTTTTTCCTCAGAACTTCCTAGTGCCATGCCGTTCATTGAATACTTCCTTGTCAAATTACTCCTTCCAAAGTGTATCACCTCACACTTTTCAGGGTTAAATTCCATCTGCCACTTATCTGCCCATTTGACCATCCCATCTATATCTTCCTGTAGCCCAAGACACTCAACCTCACTGTTAACCACCCGGCCAATCTTTGTGTCATCCGCAAACTTACTAATCCTACCCCCCACATAGTCATCTATGCCGTTTATATAAATGACCAATAATAGGGGACCCAGCACAAATCCCTGTGGTACGCCACTGGACACTGGCTTCCAGTCACTAAAGCATCCTTCTGTCATCACCCTCTGTCTCCTATAACTAAGCCAATTTTGAATCCACCTTATCAAATTACCCTGTATCCCATGTGCATTTGCCTTCTTTATAAGTCTCCCATGTGGGACCTTGTCAAAGGCTTTGCTGAAATCCATATAAACTACATAAACTGCACTACCCTCATCTACACACCTGGTCACCTCCTCAAAAAATTCAATCAAATTTGTTAGGCATGACCTCCCTCTGACAAAGCCATGCTGACTATCCCTGATCAAACCTTGCCTCTCCAAATGGAGATAGATACTCTCCTTCAGAAATTTCTCCAATAGTTTCCCTACCACTGACGTGAGACTCACTGGTCTGTAGTTCCCTGGCTTCTCTCTACAACCCTTCTTAAATAGCGGACCCACATTAGCTGTTCTCCAGTCCTCTGGCACCTCCCCCGTGGCCAGAGAGGAATTAAAAATTAAGGTCAGAGCTCCTGCGATCTCCTCCCTTGCCTCCCTCAGCAGTCTGGGACACAAATCATCCGGACCTAGAGATTTGTCCACTTTTAAGCTGCCAACACCTCCAATACCTTGTCACTCCCTATATCAATTTGCTTAAAAACCTCGCAGTCTCTCTCCCCGAGTTCGATACCTTCATCCTAAATCTCTTGGGTGAAGACGGACGTGAAGTATTCATTCAACACTCTAGCGATGTCCTCTGGCTCCACCCATAGATTGCCCCCTTGGTCCCTTATGGGCCCTACTCTTTTCCTGGTTATCCTCTTCCTATTGATATACTTATAGAATATCTTGGGATTTTCCCTACTTTTACCAGCCAGAGCTTTCTCATATCCCCTCTTTGCTCTCCTAATTGCTTTCTTAAGCTCCACCCTGCACTGTTTGTACTCCACTAATGCCTCTGCTGATTTGCTTCCGTTGTACCTGCTAAAAGCCTCTCCTTTCCTTCTCATCATAACCTGAATATCTCCGGTCATCCATGGTTCTCTGGGCTTGTTACTCCTTCTTATCACCCTAGAGGGAACATGTTGAGCCTGTGCCCTCCCCATTTCCTTTTTGAACATCATTGAATGAGTTTAGCTGGTCATTATCACATTGCTGCTTGTGGGATCTTGCTGTGCACAGATTGACTGTCACATTTCCTACAACAGTGACTACACTTTGCCAAGTACTATATATAGTGGTCTTTCTTTCAGTTCCCTTGTTGCAGCTTATGGTTCCCTCAGCTGTCACCTTGCCACCTTTCTGAGAAGGAAGGACATTATTTCTTGCTGAATTATTGGAGGGGGGAGTGGATTTAACTTGGTTTGAACAGTGTAAACTGGGCAGGTAGAACATAGGAGCAAGAGTAGGCTATTTAGCCCTTTGAACCTGCTCCACCACTCAGTAAGATCATGGCTGATCTAAATGACATCTCAATTCCACCTTCCTGTCTGCTGCCCTTGATTCCTTGTCTATCAAAAATATGTCTAACTCAGCCTTGAATAAATTCAATGACTCAGCCTCCACTGCTTTCTTGGGAAGAGAATTGCAAATACTAACGACTCTCTGAGAGAAAAAAATTCTCTTCAACCCCATTTTAAAATGGAGACCTCTTATTCTTAAACTGTGTCCCCTAGTGCTAGTCTCCCCTACAAGAGGAAACATCCTCCCAGTATCCACCCTATCAACTCCCATCAGGATTTTATATGCTTCAATAAGATCATTTTTCATTCTTCTAAACTCTAATGGGTATAGGCCCAACCTGTTCAACCTTTCTTCATAAGATGAGCCCTTCATCCCCAGAATGAGATGAATGAATTTTCTCTGAACTGTTTCTAAGGCAATTATTTCCTTTTTCAAACAAGAAGACCAAAACTATACACAGCACTCCAGATGTGGTCTCATGAAGGCCCTGTACACCTGCAGTAAAACTTACCCACTTTTATATTCCATTCCCCTTGCAATAAAGAACAGCATTCCATTTGCCTTCCTAGTCACTGTACCTGCATGCTAACTTTTTGTAGTTAATGTACCAGGACACCCAGGTCCCTCTGTACCACCAAGTTCAGCAATCTCTCTCCATTTAAACAGTATACTGCTTTTCTATTTTTCCTGCCAATGTGGACAAGTTCACATTTTCCCATAGTATACTCCATCTGCCAAATTTTTGCCACTCACTTAACATGCCCGGATCTCTCTGTAGACTCTTTACCTCCTCTTGACAACTTACTCTTCTACCTATCTTGGTGTCACTGGCAAATTTAGCTGCCAAACATTCAGCCCTTTCATCCAAGTCATTGGCATAGATTGTAAATAGTTGAGGCCCCACATTGATCTGGTGGCACTCCACCAGAATTAGAGAATCACAGAGCAGAAGAGGCCCTTCGGCCCATCGAGTCTGCACCAAAACGTGAGAAACACCTGCCCTACCTACCTAATCCCATTTACCAGCACTTGGCCCATAGCCTTGAATGTTATGACGTGCCAAGTGCTCATCCAGGTACTTTTTAAAGGATGTGAGGCAACCCTCCTCCAACACCCTCCCAGGCAGTGCATTCCAGACCGTCACCACCCTCTGGGTAAAAAAGTTTTTCCTCACATCCCCCCTAAACCTCCTGCTCCTCATCTTGAACTTATGTTCCCTCATGACTGACCCTTCAGCTAAGGGGAACAGCTGCTCCCTATCCACCCTGTCCATGCCCCTCATAATCCTGTACACCTCGATCAGGTCACCCTTCAGTCTTCCCTGCTCCAACGAAAACAACCTAAGTCTATCCAACCTCTCTTCATAACTTAAATGTTTTATCCCAGGCAACAGCTTGCCAACGTGAAAATGACACATTTATCCCGACTCTCCGGTTCCTGTTAGCTAACCAATCCTTTATCCATGCTAATATGTCACCCCCTACACCTAGTGCTCTTCTTTACCTTTTGAAGTAACCTTCCATACGGCACCTTATCAAATGTATTTTGGAAATCCAAGTACACCACATCTACAGGTTCCCCTTTATCCATATTGCTTATTACTTCCTGAAAGAACTCTAATAAATTAGTTAAACAGGATTTCCCTTTCATAAAATCATGCTGACACTGTCTGATCCCATTATGATTTTTTAGGTATCCCTATATAACATCCTTATTAACAGACTGTTGCAATTTCCCTATGACAGATGTTAGGCTAACTGGCCTATAGTTTCCTGCTTTCTGTCTCTCTCCTTTCTTGAATAAAGGTGTTGCTATTTTCCAGTTCGCTGGGACCCTTCCAGAATCTAGGGCTGAATCTTCTGCTTGGCGAGCGGGGGTGGGGATCCCTTGCCGAGGCATAAAATGATGCGGGGTGACATCAGGCGTGTGTCCCGAAGTCACTGCGTGTCATTTAGATTTTCAGTTTGACGGGTGCGCAGCCGACCAGGCTACGTGCCCGCCGAACTGTCAAAGGCCTGTTAAGGCCATTAATGAACTAATTAAACCTATTGAGAAAGCTGCTCGTCCAACCTTAAGGTTGGGGGAGCAGGCGAAGAGCCCAGGCGGCCTTCGCATTTTTCATAGAACCTCATCCACGGGCGGGATGAAGTTTCATGAAGGGTTTATAAGTTAAATAAATTTTTTCATTAAAGTTCATTGACATGTCCCAGCTCATGTGACACTGTCACAATGAGGGAACATGTCTTAAATTTTTTTTTTCTTTGTTAAAATTTTTGGAACTTAAACTAATCTCCCTGGGGCAGCTCCGTGCCTCAGGGAGATTTCCGTGCTCTTTTGTGCGCATGCGCAAAAGAGCTCAAGCCCCGACTCACGGAAGCCCCCCACCCCCCTGCCTGCACAGGGAACACTCAGCGCTTCCAGGTGCGAGTCATGCTGGGCGGGCCTTAATTGGCCCGCCCACCTAAAATGGTGGCGCGGACCCGATCGGGGGCGCCGATCAGGTCTGTGCCTGCCTGTGCCCATCCCCGCACAACCCCCCTGATGGGGGTAAAATTCTACCCCTAAGGAATTTGGAAGGCTATAGCTAATACCTCTACTATCTCTGCAGCCACTTCTTTTAAGGTCCTAGGATGCAGGCCTGGGGGCTTGTCAGCCTTTTTATTTAATAGTTTTCCCAGTATCCTTTCCCTGGTGATAGGGATTCTTTTAAGTTCCTCCCTCCCATTCGCCTCTTGATTTTCAAGTATATTTGGGAAGTTTTATGAGTCTTCTACAGTGAATGCAGACACAAAATACCCGTTCAACATCTCTGCCATTTCCTTGTTTCCCATTATTAATTCCGCAGACTCACTCTCTAGAGGACCAACACTAGCTTAGTTACTGTTTTCCTATTTAAACACTTGTAGAAACTCTTAGGCCGGGATTTTCCGGCTCTGTCATGGTGGGACCCACCACTGGAGATTCAGTGGCCAGGCAAAAATCCATTGGCTTTTGGCACGCCCTGATGATCCAAGTGGTGGCTGGGGGAGGAAAATCCCACCCTTAGTACCAATTTTTATATTACTAGCTAGCTTTCTCTCATACTCTACTTTCTCCCTCTTTTTTTACATCATACTTTGCTGGTTCTGAAAATCTGTCCAATCTTCTGACCTACCACTAATCTTTGCAGATTGTACAATGTTTCTTTCATTTTGGTACTATCTTTAATTTCCTTATTTAGTCATAGATGATGCATCCTTCTCAAAGAGTCTTTGTTTCTCAGTGGGATAAATCTTTGCTGAGAGTTATTAAATATGCCCTTAAAAGTCTGCCACTGCCTTTCAACTGTCTTACCTTTTAACCGAGTTTCCCCAGTTCGCTTTAGCTAGGTCTGCCTTCATACCCTTATTTAGGTTTAAAACACTAGTCTTAGACCCACAGTTCTCCCCTTCAAATTGAACATGACATTCTATCCTGTTATGGCCATTGTCACCCAGATGCCCCTTCACCATGAGGTTATTGATTAATCCTGGACCATTAAAATCTGTCGGTTTCCCACCTGGGAGCTGACCATGTGAGATTTTCACTACAGCTGGGAAGGACACCTGGCTCACAGCCAGTGGGACTCAACTGCAATTCTTGCCAATAGGTCTGGGTGAGAAGTAGCAGGGAGGTTCCTGCTTAGCATAACCCCGTGTGAGGGAGGATCTGGGCCCTGGAGAGAATGGATTCCTAATCCAGATAGCCACACAAATCTTAGGCCTAGTCTTCCCCACTCAAACTTCCTGTCCTGATGACCAATTCCTCGGACTCATAAGAGAGGAGGGAGTGGGGGTGGTGGATACGGAGACCGACAGAACCCTGTCAAACCTCCGTGGGAATAGCCATAGATTTTAAACCTGAAAAGCATTCAAAATTGAAAACATTCTCAAGTCAATGTGGAATCAAGCTGCATTTTTAACTTCAGCGTTGAAAAAAATCTCAAAGCATCAAATACAAATTGACTGGTCTTTAGAAGACTGTCATTAAAAAAATGCCTTTATTTATATAATGTCTTACAGGTCTGCAGTATACTAGCAGGGCTAATGCTGTGAGGTCATCATAATTACAGTTTGAGCGGCTTTATAATGATAAATGAAGTGAAAGGCTAAGGAAAAGGAAACACACAAAGGAGCACAGATATATATTTGAGATCTGCAGCAAGTGAAGTCTTTTCTGAAATGTAGTCATTGCTTTGTGTAGGAAATATAGCAGCCAATTTGTGCACAGCAAGGTCCCACAATCAGCAATGTGATAAATTTCCAGATAATCTGTTTTTGGTGATGTTGGCTGAGGGATAAATGTTGGCCAGGACACTGGAGAGAACTGCCCTGTTCTTCTTCAGGTTAGTGCTCTGGGGTCTTTCACATCCACTTGAGAGGGCAGTTGATGTCTTGGTTTAATGTCTCATCCTCAAGATGGCACCTCTGACAGTGCAGCACCCCCTCAATACTGTACTGATGTGTCAGTCTGCATTATGGGCTCTGGAGTGGGGCTTGAACCTACAAAAACATCTAACTCAGAGGTTACCAACTGTATCAAAGCTTACACCGTCATGGCTGAATAGCCTGCCAACAGTTACTATCTAGGGAATGGACTCATGCATAAGGTTCACATCCAGTTCACCTGGCAGCCATTGAGGGTGAAGTGGGGGGCAGGAATCCACTCGACACTCAGCACCCCTTTGGAATTCTGTCTTGTTTTCTAATCAAGCTTTAGGGCTATTATAAATCGATTTGAACCATTAACAGGCACAAATTACCTTTATGGGCAAAGTTGGAGTTAAGCCAACTTGCAAGAACCCTGCCAAACTCCGGGAGTTATATTTGCAAACAGTTGGCTCACATAAGTCAGGTGGGAAAGGGAAAAGTTTTCTAATTTTTTTCACAATAAAGAGGGAAATTCTATTCCCAGTTTCTTATTTTTCTCGTTATATTGCAAGTAAAAATCAAATCAACTTCCCCCTCCCCGCATCCTCCTTCACATGCCAGGGTCAGGAATGTGGATTGATACCTCGGTCCAATCAAGCGAACTAGACACAGCAATATAAATAAAGGCGAGTTAGCTGTGCAGCCCTGTTCTGCACATAAGAGCTCCAACAGTCTCAGTACTACACAGGGGCATCCTACTTTGAGAAATTCTTAGCGTTTATTTCTTTTACCGGAAAGTCAAAGTAAAAAATATCAGTGACACCAACGTGACAGTTGGAGAGGCGAGAATGCAGCTGGGCGAAGTTTGTTTGCTCCTCTTCCTCCTTCTCTGGGAGCAACAGTCTGTTTCAACTCAAGGTAGGAAACCTGAAAACAGAATTTTTTAAGTGATTAAGTCTCCCTGAATGGTGCTGCTCCCCAATGATTGGCCCTGTAAGGGGATCCTAGATATCGTGGAATGATTGCAAGAAACTTTTGGGGGGAAAAAAATTCATAATTACCATTTAATCTTTACATCCGAGGTTTTCTCTGATGATACAGGTAATAATTAATAATGTTTTCAATGTTTATCAATACTGTTTTCTTCCTCTGTCACATGTTCCTTTTCCTAGTGGGATCACGTCGTTTTCCCTGAACATGCACAGTTTAGTCAAACCTGATTCAGAAATCCTACGTGATGAGCTCCTTCATTTAGTTTCCCCGGCAGGTCCTCTCTCCTTGGATAAGCGCGGAGGATGTTTGAAATGAGGTTGGTCCTGTTGCTGAGTAGGTAAATATCCTGGGAGGAGGTAAACACGGACCAGGAGGCTTCCTATTCATTCCCTGGGCTGTGCCTGAGTTAGCTTTGTGAAGGGTGTTCCAGTTGGAGTCAGTGACCCTGGGCTAGGTGAGAAAGTCAGTGCTGAAAATGTGTCTGGATGTTGGGTGAGGACAGGGTTTGACTTTTCTGCGGTGCCCCCCAGAGTCAAATAGCTAGCCAGTGTCTGGGGCTTAAGGGTGCACCAGTAACTAGCACTTGGATGAGGCGTTAGATGCCAGTGGAGCTTGCACTCTCAGCAGTACTTGGATCTAAAAAAACAAGTGCTTGTGTGCACCTTACACTACTTTGCACAATTCTAGGATGCCAAGGGCTGAATGAGAGATAACAAACAGCGCTGTAAAAATGGGGAACTGATACCTGACAGTGGCATCACCAAAAATTGGACATGATTGAACTAAGGAAGTAATAAGGGTAAATACTTTGAATTGATCGCCATTAGAATGGATTTAAAATGGATAAGTAAAATGAGAAACTATGCATAAAGGTTGGGAGCAGGTACAATTTTGGGTTGTATAGCTATTGATGTACTTTTTGATGAGCAGTCACTGTTGTAGGGAAACTGCAGCCAATCTGTGCACAGCAAGCTGCCACAAACAGCAACATAATAGTGACTAGATCATCTATTTTTATGATGTTGGTTTCGGGATAAATATTAGCCTGTACAGCAGGTAGAAGCCCCCTGCCCTTTTCAAATAGTGCAACAGGATCTTTCATATCCATCTGAGAGGGCAGGCAGGGCCTCAGGTTTCAACATTTCATCCAAAAGACGGCACCTCCGACAGTGCAGCACTGGGTGTGTCCACCTGGATTATGTGCTCAAAGTCTCTGGGGTGGGACTTGAACCCACAACCTTTTTGATTCCAAAGCCTTGCCCACTGAGCCGCAGCTGACAACTAAAGTAAAAAGTGAGATGTGAATTTTTGAGGCTCTGCTTTCTGCAGTGCAGTGTCACTCTCTGAACATTTTGCTGACAAATAGGTTATTGATTCAAATTTCCTGAAATGGAAACCGAAAAACAGTTCATGTTTCATTAAAAGTCGTTGTGTCTCTCAGCCCACTGTGTTTCCAGCTTTTCCTGATTCTAGTAAAGAAAGGATAGAAATTTGCAATTCCATAGCGCCTCTCTCCAACTCAGGACCTCACAAAGCTTTTTACAGCCAATGAAGTAATTTTTGGAGCGCAGTCACCATTGTAACGTAGGAAACGCAGCAGCCAATTTGCACACAGCAAGATCCCACAAACAGCAATGAGATAATGACCAGATAACTCAGAATTAATACAGATTATTAGCCGTTCGACTCCCATCAGTATGCTACTGATGTCAAGAGTCCCTGAACACTCAAAAGATTTATGTTCAGGAACGGTGACTTTGCACAGTAGCTCTCAGCCAGTTTCAACATCTTTTTAAAGTTAACTTTCTCTTGTGATAACTACAGTCTTAAACGGCCCATATTTCAAATGGGCAGTCGGTCATATCAATCAAAAAGCGACAACTATTAACCATTTTTATTGATATTTCAAATTTGAACTTAAACTCTCTTTATTTTGGCAGAAAGAGCTGTGTTTACTCACTAATTTGCAGCTGATTGAGGTAAACCCAACATAAGAACAAAGTTGAGTAACCAGCATAAAAGCAAAATACTGCGGATGCTGGAAATCTGAAATAAAGACAGAAAATGCTGGAAAATCTCAGTAGGTCTGACAGCATCTGTGGAGAGAGAAACAGAGTTAATGTTTCGAGTCTGTATGACCCTTCTTCAGAGCTTGAGTAACCAGCACCTCATTTAATTACAACACTGACTACACTTCAGAACTACTTAATTGGCTGAAAAACACTTTGGGGTGTCCTGAGGTCATGAAAGGCATTACATAAATGCAAGTCTTTCTCTTTTACTTTTTATGTGTTGAAACCCTTAATCAGCTCTGAGCACTGTATACTGTTTAAATGCAGCTATAGGTCAGAGCGAAGATCGTAACAGGGCAAAAGGTCAGTGCACAGAAGGAATATTCTTGTTATATAGAGGAGTACTTTCATGGTACGACCATGTTGCCTTTACCCTATAAGGTCCTATAAGTGACTTCAGTCGCAGACCCACATGGTTGACTCTTAACTAGCCTCTAGAGGAGGCCCAGCAAGCCCTCAGTTTCAAAAAATTGCTACAAAGAATTGTAGAGGTTCAAGAAGGAGGCCCAACACCATCTTCTCAGGAAAACTGGGGATGGGCACTTAGAGAAAGAAGGAGATTTGACAGAGATGTTTAAAATGATGATGGGTTTGTATAAAGTAAATAAAGAGAAACTGTTTCCAGTGGCTGAAGGGTTGATAACTAGAGGGTATAGCTTTAAGGTAATTGGCAAAAGAACCAGAGGCAACCTAAGGAAAAACCTTTTAATGCAACAATTGAATCACAGAATTGTTACAGTGCAGAAGGAGACCATTCGGCCCATCGTGTCACCACTGGCTCTCCAAATGAGCAATTGGCTTGGTGTCATTTTCCCTGCACATTCTTCCTTTTCAAATAACAGTCTAGTCCCCTTTCAAATGCCTCAACTGAATCTGCCTCCACCATACTTTCAGACATGTGCATTCCAGACCCTAACCACTTGCTGTGTGAAAAAGCATTTTCTCATATATCACTTTGCTTTTTTTGCCAATTACTTTAAATCTGTGCCCTCTCGTGATTGATCCTTTTGCGAGTGGGAACAGTTTCTCCCCATTTACTCTGTCCAGAACCTTCATGATTTCGAATACCTCTATCAAATGACCTCTCAACCTTCTTTTCTCTAAGGAAAACAGTCCTAACTTCTCCAATATATCTTCACAACTGACATTCCTCATCCCTGAGACCATTCTTGTGAATCTTTTCTGCACTCTGTCTAATGCCTTCACAACCTTCCTAAAGTGTGACATCCAGAACTGGACGCAATACTCCAGCTGAGGCCAAACCAGTGTCTTATACAAGTTCAACATGACCTTCTTGCTCTTGTACTCTATGCACCTATCAATAAAGCCTAGGATATTGTATGCTTTATTAACTGCTCTCCACCTGTCCTGCTATCTTCAATGGCTTATGCACATATGCACCCAGGTCCCTCTGCTCCTGCACACCCTTTAGAGTTGTGTCCTTTATTTTATATTGTCTCTCCATGTTCTTCCTACCAAAATGAATCACCTCAAACTTCTCTGCAATGAACTTCATCTGCCACCTGTCTGCCCATTCCACCAACTTGTCTATGTCCTTTTGAAATTCTGCAGTATCCTCTTCACAGTTCACAATATTTCCCAAGTTTTGTATCATTCGAAAATTTTGAAATTCTGCCTTGTCCACCAAGGTCTAGGTCATTAATGTATATCAGGAAAAGCAAGGGTCCCAACACTGACTCCTGGGGAACCCCACTACAAACCTTCCTCCAATCTGAAAAACATCCATTAACCATTACTCTCTGTTTCCTGTCACTCAGCCAATTCCGTATCCATGTTGCTGCTGCCCCTTTTATTCCATGAGCTATAACTTTTCTCACGAGTCTGTTGTGCGGCACTGTATTGAATCTCTTTTGGAAGCCCGTAGGCACCACATCAACAGCATTGCCCTCATCAACGCTCTCTGTTACCTCACCAAAAAAACTTCAAGTTAGTTAAATACGATTTTCCCTTAAGAAATCCATGCTGGCTTTCCTTAATTAACCCTCATTTGTCCATGTGACTATTTTGTCCCAAATTATTGTTTCTAGAAGATTCCCCAACACTGAAGTCTAACTAATTGACTGGGCTTACCTTTAGACCCTTTTTTGAACAAATGGGCAACGCTTGCAATTCTGCTGTCCTCAGGCACTATCCCTGAGTCTAAGGAAGACTGAAAAATTATGGCCAGTGTCTCTGCAATTTCCACTCTCACTTCCCTCAGTATGCTTGGAAATTGGTTCCGATTTGGAATACACTGACTGATAGGGTGAGTGGACACAGATTCAATAATAACCTTCAAGGAAGGGAATTAGATAAACATTTGAGAGAGAAACAAATTACAGGGATATAGGGGAAGAGCGGGGGAGTGGGGAAAAATGACATTGCTCTTTGAAAAAGCTGGCACAGACTTGATGGGCTGAATAGCCTCCCTCTGTGGCTGTACTATCTTACGATTGTATGAAATTTTGGCATTGCCAGGGACTCCCACATCCTGAAAGTTAATTCATCAAAAAATGTTTCAGACTGGAGAGGGTGCAGAGGAAATTCACCAGGATGTTGCCTGGGCTGGGGTGCTTCATCTATGAAGAGAGACTGGGTAGGCTAGGGTTGTTTTCCTTTGAGCAGAGAAGGCTGAGGGGGGACCTGATAGAGGTATACAAAATTATGAGGGGCATAGAAAGGGTAGATAGGAAGAAACTGTGCTGTATAACTCTATGACTCTATGGCTACAGATTCATTCTGGGATGTTCTGATGTTTGTACTACAGTCTATTCCTGTTAATTCAAAGTCATTTCTTGCAGTAAAAATATCTAATCATCCAATTCAAGTTAAGTAATGCAACAAAGTGTGAACTTGGTGTTCAAAAAATGATCATCAGATCATTCCAAACAAATGACTTTGATTTAAGAGGAGTGGACGGTGTTCCTGACAGTCCGGGGCTATTCAACATTCAGCAGAGAGGCTGGAGAAGCTGAGGTTTTCCTGAGAGCATAGAATGCTAAAGGGAGATTTAATAGAGGTGTTCAAAATTATGACGGATTTTGAAAGAGTAAATAAAGAGGAATTATTTCCAGTGGCAGGAGGGTTGGGAACCAGAGGACGCAAGATTTAAGATGATTGGCAAAAGAACCAGAGGAGAGAATTTTATTTTTTACCCAGCAACTTGTTGTGATCTGGAATGTGCTGCCTGAAAGGGCAGTGGAAGCAGACTCAATAGTAGCTTTCAAAAGGGAACTGGATAAATATTTGAAGTGGAAATTTTGCAGGGATATGGGGAAAGAGCAGGGAAAATGGGACTAATTGGATCTCTCTTTCAAAGACCCTGCACAGACATAATGGAGCAAATGGCTTCATACTGCGCTGTTAAGATTCCATGGTTCTACTCATTTTGGCTTGTATCTGAATCACTACTAACTCACTGGTTTTAAAGAGTCCAGGTCCTTAAATATTTCTCCTATCGCTGGCTGAATATAAACAAGTGTTTTTTTGCTTCAGTGAGCTTCATCGCAATTCCAGAAGTGGCTGGAATTGCTGCTGTTCTATTTTGTCTTGCAGCTGCACAGTTTCCATGTGACAACAGGGCTATAAAAAATGTAGCAAGTACAGCACGGGAATTAGATACAGCGTAAATCTCCCTCTACACCGTCCCCATCAAACCCTCCCAGGACAGGTACAGCATGGGGTTAGATACAGAGTAAAGCTCCCTCTACACTGTCCCCATCAAACACTCCCAGGACAGGTACAGCACGGGGTTAGATAAAGAGTTAAAGCTCCCTCTACACTGTCCCCATCAAACACTCCCAGGACAGGTACAGCACTGGGTTAGATACAGAGTTAAAGCTCCCTCTACACTGTCCCCATCAAACACTCCCAGGACAGGTACAGCACGGGGTTAGATACAGAGTTAAAGCTCCCTCTACACTGTCCCCATCAAACACTCCCAGGACAGGTACAGCACGGGGTTAGATACAGAGTTAAAGCTCCCTCTACACTGTCCCCATCAAACACTCCCAGGACAGATACAGCACGGGGTTAGATACAGAGTAAAGCTCTCTCTACACTGTCCCCATCAAACACTCCCAGGACGGGTACAACACGGGGTTAGGTATAGAGTCAAGCTCCCTCTACATTGTTTGTAGATGTATATGCATGTATGGACATCCTTCAGAATTTAAAAGATTCTCTTTCGTACTTGAATTGAGCTGTCAGAGAATATTTTAAGGCTTCAACTTGGTAAGTGTGCGGAGGTCACAACTCCAATTCCTGCTCACATTACAGACATTTCTTTTAAATTTGGAGGAGGCAGTTGTGTGGATGATCCCTTTGTACCCTGTCTTTTATTTTAATTAGCTCTTTTTGAAATCGTCTATTTTCATCCACAGCTTCCGCAGCTGCTGAAAAGAATGAGTCCGGAATCCAGAAATGGAAACAGGTTCGGAGGAATCGGAAACCAGGTTACAATGAGATGCAGCGACTGAATCCAGGTAACAGGAACACACATTTGGAGCCCCTCTTGGCATTCTATCATCAGGATCCTGCCTGATTATCTCTTGGCATCCTCATCCCCTGCCAAAACCAATGGGGTTAAAATCAGAAAGCTGATTAGCAGTGCAGCAGGAAATTAACCATTTGCTTTAATTTAAACAAAAGTAAAATCAAAATACTGCAGATGCTGGAAGTCTGAAATTAAAACTGAAAATGCTAGAATTGCTCAGCAGGTCTTACAGCAGCTGTGGAGAGAAACAGAGATAACCTTTCCAGTCTATGACTTGTCATTAGAACTGGGAAATGTTAGAAATGTAACGTATGTTCGACTCAGGTGAAAGAGAGAGGTGGGAAAAAGAACAAAAGGGTAGGTCTGTGATAGGGTGGAGGGCAGGAGAGATTAAATAACCAAAAGGGTTCACGATGCAAGACCAAAGGGAGTTATAATGGGACAAGTAAAGAAGCAAAGGATGTATCTAGAGGAGGTGTGAATGGCAGAATCATGAACGTTTCTTCATTTGTTTTAACTGCTCAAAGTGGGATGTGGGGTGGATTTAAAATTCAGTCCCTGCTCCCAGTGCCAGGATTTTATCCCGGAGAATCCCTGTGAAAGTACTGTGACAATAGGTGTGATTTACTCTGTGCTTCTTTGCTATGCTACTTCCTGATCAAAAAATGCATTTGTCTGTTTCTCTCTGGGGGAGGTGGAACGGTGGGGTTGGGGGGAGTGGGAAATATAAATCATGAATGCTGGGAGCTTGAGCGAGAGAGTTCAGCAGACAGTCGCTATACACACCCGGGAGATACTGCTGATTGACAGCTCCCAAAATGCCAGCTGTTCACTCACTCGGCAGCAGAAAAGTAGGTCGCTGAGCTTTCACTTCATGCCCCTCGCTTTTAGAGGTAAAATTCGCCAAAGGGAATTGTTGATGGCCCAAGCAGTGTGCCATCAGTGACCTCCATTTCCTTTTATTTCTTCTGCCTTTCATTTTGCTCTGCTGAAGTCATAGACTCCCAGCTGGGCACTTGTATTATACACTGTGGTTATTGGCCAGCTATTTGACTGCCTGGGGAATCTCAGGCAATCCTCACCTGACATTCCAATGCCAAAAGAGCAATTCTGGTTGGAAATTGGGGGGTGGGGGGGAAACCAAATCATAAAATCATTTTGAATGTCCATCTGATTCCCGACATTTAGCTAAATTTAACCTGTTTTGTACCTGCCCTGGGATGGGGACAGTGTAGAGGGAGCTTTACTCTGTATCTAACCCTGTGCTGTACCTGTCCTGGGAGTGTTTGATGGGGATAGTGTAGAGGAAGCTTTACTCTGTATCTAACCCCATGCTGTACCTGTCCTGGGAGTGTTTGATGGGGACAGTGTAGAGGGAGCTTTACTCTGTATCTAACCCCGTGCTGTACCTGTCCTGGGAGTGTTTGATGGGGTCAGTGTAGAGGGGGCTTTACTCTGTATCTAACCTATTCTGGGAGTTTGACACTGAGTTCCTGATTGTGTAGATATTAAGGTTGTCCACAAAAGATATTCCTCACTTTTATGAAATTTAAATTCACAAAGTATCTTTGAAAAGATTTAAACCACTGTCCAACTTGTTTTTCTTTGAGAAATTTTCCTGCTAATCTCTGTGTGACTCTCCCCAGCCCTACACCCAAAACATTCCCTCATGTAATGCTCTGTCTCGAGCCCCAAATATTGTTGCCATACCCTTGTCCTTCATTACTTCTCCCTGTTTTTCAAATGTTTCCTCCAAACTGAGCTCTCAGTTACCTCACCTTAGCTTCCCTCCTTATTCCTATCTGATATCGCTTCTCCTTCCTGGAGGATTCCTTGAGATGTTTGCAGAGTCTTACCTTGTTTTGTGGAATAGGATCACAACTCCCTGCACTGAATGGTAATTAAACTGTAACAATTGTTGTTCTGCTGGCAAATGTTGCACAAAGCATATCCCACATTTGTTTTTGGTGGAGTTGGTTGCGCAAATACTGTTGGCTAGAACACTGGGGAGAAGTCCCCAATCTTCATCCTATAGCGTTACATTCACTTGAAACACCAGAGGGAGCCTTGGTTTAATTTCTCATCCAAAAGACAGCACCTCCGACAGTGTAGCATTCCCCAGTGCTGCACTGGTATTATTGGCCTGGATTATGGGGCTTGAGTCTCGAGTGGGACTTTTGACTCTATGGCTAGGGTGCTAACCACTGAGAGAAGCTAATGTGCATTAGACAAAATCTAGCTAATGGTTTGATGTTGTGTCAGCTGTGGCTCAGCTGGTAGCATTCTTCCATCTACATCAGAAAGTCCTGGGTTCAAGTCCCACTCCAGAAACATGAGCATTAAAATCAAGGCTAACACTTCAGTGGAGTGCAGCACTGCTGGAGGTGCTGCCTTTCTGATGACTTGTTAAATTAAAACTCAGTCTGCCCTATCAGGTAAATGTAAAAAATCCCATCACACTTTCGAAGAGGAGCAGGGGAGTTCTCCCTGGTGTCCTGGCCAACATTTATCCCTCAACTAATATCACAAAAACAGATTGTCTGGTCATTATCACACTGCTATTTGTGGGAGTTTGCTGTCTGCAAATTGGCTGCCATATATCCTACAACATTGACTGCACTTCAAAAGTAATTCATTAGCTGTAAAGCGCTTTGAGACATCTGGTGGTCATGAAAGATGCTATATAAATGCTGGTCTTTTCTGCTTTTAATGATTGCCGTCTTTTATTTGGGCACAGAGGTGACAGAGTGGACCTCCTGGTTCAACATTGACCACCCTGGCGGGAACGGAGACTTTGAGCGGTTGGAAGCTATCCGCTTCTACTACCGGGAGCGAGTGTGTGCACGGCCAGTGTCCATTGAGGCACGTACGACGGAATGGGTGAAAGCCGAACAAACTGGGGAGATTGTCCATTACAGCCCAAAAAAGGGCTTCTGGTGCATCAACGAGGAGCAGCCAGAGGACAAGATTTGCTCCAATTACCATGTCCGATTCCAATGCCCTGTAGGTATGTGGGACCTCTCACCAGCATTCCTTCCTCCATAAATTCTTTCTGCCCCTTCTCTTCATCTACCTGACAGCTGATTGTAAATTCCCAGCTCCTTCCCTTGGGGAGATTCTTTCTTTCAGGACAGTTTTAAAAAAAAAAATGCGACTTTTTCATTCATGATTTGTAAATGCTGTGCTGGAGCCAATCGATTTAAAGAACGATATACTTTGCATGGATGACACTTTGATTGGGGGGGGTGGGTGGTGACACTTTCTAGCTATGAGCTATGATGGGTATTATACTTGTATATATCTCAGAGCAATGCAAAGATGACACTAGGGTCAGGGTTTTCTAGCTCCATCGTGGCGGGACCCGCCATGGAGGATTCGATGGCCCAGCCAAAAGTCCATTGACTTCCAGCGGGACTGGACGATCCCAGTGGCGGTTGGGGCTGGAAAATCCCACCCTAGTTTCTATGTGTGTAACAGGTTTTAGTTACAATGCTTTAAAATGTCTACTCTATGCTTCTCTTCTGGCTTGTACCTCTTTCTACAGCTTGTTTACTTTTCTGAGTCCACACCCAGGCTTAACCAATCATGTACAGAGCATAAATAGTAAACAGACTCATATAATCAAACGCAGAAATTGAACACTACAATGGGGAATCTCGCCATGATATTTCACTCCATGTACGAATATGCATGCATTTATCTCTGTCTTTTTGTGAATTCCGTTCTCAGTTCAATCCTATTGGTCAGACTGGTCAGAGTGGAGCTCGTGTTCAGTGACCACTTGTGGGGGAGCAGGTTTCCAAGCTCGACAGCGCACCTGCACAAACAACATGCGTTTCCGCTTTAGCATGGCTCCGAGGTGCAAGGGGAAGGCCATCGAGCGACGAGGGTGTAGCACTCCTCCATGCCAGGGTAAGCGCTAAACACACCATGCATCTGGAGCATTTTATCGACATAGGAGGGAAAGCACAAAACTAAGCATCCCTCTGATTTGGAGCCTCGTGAGACTGTTAGGAGCAAAAAGGAGGCCATTCAGCCCCTTGAGACTGTTCTGCCATTCAATCATTTCATGACTGTTCTGTTTCTTAACTCCATCTAGCTGCTTTGGTTCCATGTTCCTTAATACCCTTACCTAACAAAAAATTATCAAAGTTTTTAAATTTCCAATTGACTCCCAGCCTCAACAGCTTTGTTTTTGGTGGGGGTGGGGTGGGCGGGGGGTTGCACACTGGGGGGAGTTTCAGATTTCTACTACACTTTACATGAAGGGCTTTCTGACATCACCCCTGGAATTCGCTGGTAGAAGTGGAAGCAATCAATTATTTCTAAAGAAAATTGGATGGACACTTGAGGGAAATAAAGTTGCAGGGCTACAGGAATAGGAGAGAAGAATGGGACTGACTGCATTGCTCAACAGAGAGCAAGCATGGACTCAATGGGCCAAATGGCCTCTTTCTGTGCTGTAATGACTCTATGGCGCTATAATTTCTTTCTTTAAGAGTCTCCTTAAAGCTTATCCCTTTGACCAAACATCTGGTCACCTTCCATAGCTCAGTGTCAGGTTTTGTTTGACAATTCCTCCTGTGAGGTACTTTGAGACATTTTGCAACATTAAAGGTGCTATACAAATGCAAGTTGTTATTGTTGCTGCCACATTCTCCTTTCCTCCCTGATGTACTTTGTTGTGCAGCCTACTGTTTTTAAATAATTTACCAATTCCGTTTTTCCCCAACTTTTGTCTGATTTTCAAGAGGCTCACTGGACAGACTGGGGACCCTGGACCCAGTGTTCTGTCACGTGTGGGAACGGTCACATTCTGCGCCGCCGAAGCTGCGTCCAAACCCCGGAAAGGCAGACCTGCGTCGGACGGCCGATTGAAGTCCAAAAGTGTGGCGGGGCACCTTGCAAAGGTAAAGAGGTTTATCAGAATGAGGTTCAGAATATGGTCTATTAAGGTCGGCTCTGAAAGTATCTTTCAATCCATCAGGACAGCCCAAAGCACTTTCGAGCCAATTTGAAGCACTTTTTATTTTGAAGCATAGTCATTGTCATAATGTAGGAAATGCAGCAGCAAATTGGTGCACAGCAAGACCCCACAATCAGCAATGAGTTAATGAGCAGATAATTCAGTGCAATTCAGATTATTAATCACCTGACTCAATTGGTATGTTGCTGTTGTAATAAGGGATAAATATTGTCCCAGGACACCGGGGAGAACTCTTCTGGGTGGTCATGGGATCTTTTATGTGTACCCAAAAGTGTAGATGGGGGCCTTGGTTTAACATCTAATTCGAAAGACAATGCATTCTGACAGTGTACACTCCCGCTCAGTACTCCACTGCAGTATCAACCGAGATTTTGTGCTCAAGCCTCTAGATGGGGGGGCTTTAACCCACAACGTTCTGACTCAGAGGTGACAGAGAACGACCAACTGACTTTCACTCTGCATCCTGGAAATGTTCCATTCTCCAATGCAAAGCACTGTAACCCCACCTCCCCGCCCCAACTCCCAACCTTCACCCCTGCCAGGATTGACTCGGAAACAGAGACCCGGCACAACCGGGATGTGTTGGTCTTGTCACTCCAGGAATTCGGCAACAACTGCCAGAAAATGTGAAGCCGAGACCTCTCAGTAATGACCCACCGGTCAGTGAGTTCCTGATGGAGGCGATGAGGGAGATAGCAAAGCCTGTGAGGCAATGGGAGGAGCTGCAGGTTCAACCCCTACAGAAGGCAATTGTGACTGTAGCTGCAATAGAAAGCCGGAGAGAGAGAATTAAAAATGAATCTCGCTCTGAAGATGTTTTACTGATTTCTTTGTTTTGTCCAGTTTTCCTTTGTAACCATCAGTGGTAGAAATTTCTAGAAATATATATAAATATATGTTCTTCCCCCACACGGGTTATTTGAAACTAAAACAAAGGTGGAGGTTGGAAGTCTGTCAGTGCTGTCAGGGTTAGATGCATTTCCAAACAGATCACTGTCAGGAATGAACACAATGTTTGTTGTGGGGTTGAGCTACTGTGTAATTAGAGTCTGAAATCTACTCCTCTGTCTGAGGTGTAATTTAATTTTAAACAGAAAGCTAGGCACTTTCCCACTCTGAGGGGGAGTAACACCTTCTTATTTGATTTAACAGGCAGCTGTCTTAATTAAAGGGGGAGGATTGTCACACAAATACTTTTTGGCAAGCTTCTTGTGTCAGCTGTGGCTCAGTTGGTAGCAATCTCTTTCATCTCTGAGCAGATAGGTCATGGATTCAACCTGAGCTCTATAATCCAGGCTGACACTCCCAATGCACTGTTGGAGATGCTGTCTTTCAGATTAGAAGTTAAACCCTCTACCTCTCAGGTGGATATAAAAGATCCCATTATTTCAAAGAGCAGGGGAATGTCCAGTGTCCTGCTCAATATTAACCAACATCAATAAAGAACAGATTATTTGATCATTTTCTCATTTCAATTTGGGGGATGTTGCTGTGCACAAACTGGCTGCCACATTTCCTACAACAGTGACTATGCTTCAAAAAGTACTTCCTTGGCAGTGAAGTGCTTTGGGACATCCTGAGATGATGAAAGACACCATATAAATGCAGGTTCTTTCTTGATATCTTTTACTTGTTTAGTTTGGAGAGAGATACAACTTGGGGACGATTTCTGTCACAAGTGAGTTGCATGATGACCTGTGCACCTTGTGTACAAGCCAATGATTTGCCACCTTGTGCCACTTTTAATAGCGTTGGTTTATCAAAAACATGAAAATCATCTGGCGTGATTACATTTTAAGAACTAACAAGTATTGGGGTGGATGTTAAGCTTTACCCGAGGGCAGGGTAACAGCAGATAGTAGGAGGGAAGGAGACGTGGAGGAATCTGAGTTTGGAGGTCATGGGAAAGATCGGTCAGAATATAACGCTCGTCGGGTGGGCATGCATCTGACCCGAACGAGCGTAAAATGACGCGCGATATTTCGGTTGGCGAGCGTGTGTGGGAGTTGTCAGCGCGCTTGCTGATAATTAAAAGGCCAATTAAGGCCATTAAAGTTATAATTGAAATAAATTTTTTGCTGCCCATCCAGCCTTACAGTTGGCGGGCAGGTGAAAAGGCCAAGCGGCTTTTGCATTTTTTAGGAAACCTCATTATTGGGCAGGAAGAGGTTTCCAACAGCAAATAAAAATTTTAACATTTCATTAATAACATGTCCCTGCTTGTGTGACAGAATCACATGAGGGGACATGTTTTATAACATTTTAAAAATCTTTATTTTTAAGTTTACATATCTTCATCTTCCTGACGCGGCTCTGCTTTTCTAGCATGCACCCGTGCGCAAACTTGCATGCTTGCCCTCCTCTTCCACCGCCCCCCGCCCCCCACACAGGCAGCGCTGAACACTGAAGCACGTGCTTCACACTGGATGGGCCTTAATTGGCCTTCCAGCGTGAAATCGCGGTCCGGTCCTGATCGCGGGCAGCGGTTGGTTTCCCGGCTGCTCCTGCCCATCCCTGCCGAGCCTGCCCGATGAGGGAAAGATCCTGGCCATTGAACTGGAATCTGTTTTTATGTGTGTGTGCATTAGGTGACCACCTCCTGTTTACTCTAAGACTTGACATAAGCAAAGTGGGACCTCACACTTTGTGCGTGTTTGTGTGTTTATGCATGTGCGTGCAAATCAGCATGCCTTTACACATGCAGACATAGGACTGAGATGTAAACAAAGGAAAGACTTGCATTTATTTAACATCTCAAAGCACTTTACAGCCAGTGAAGTGTTTAAAGTGTGGTCACTGCTGTAAAGTACAATTTATGTGTAGATCTGTGTCCTGACTATACTGCTAACCAGGCTCAATTATTTTAAAAAAAAAAATCCCCTTTGCACATTTGTGCTGGACTCTGTCCGCGATTTATGAATTTCTAATGTCTGTTTGTTAAATAGCGATTGCTACTGGACAACTTACTCAAATCTGACTGTTCTGAGGAGTTCTGCAACAAAGTCGGGATTGTGAGGCTGATGGGGTTGGGGATGATGAGGACAGCAACGTTAATAAAAAGCAATGGGAATTTTTTTCTTGCAGTCTGCCAGCACACGTGTGCAGTGGGTCATGTGAATGAAGAATGCAACGGTTGCACCTGTGACCAACATGTTTTACTGGGCACAATCCATTCTGCAGATGGAATGCCCATCACCCGCAGTAGGATAGCGATGGAGGATCAGCCGCACGTGACATTAACAATGAGCGATGAAAGCGGTACTTTCAAGATCCCTGGTGTCTGTGCCAACAGCAAGACTCGTGTTCTGATCGAAGGTGCAAAGTTCGTCCCCTCTGTATTTCAAGCAGTTCAAAACAGCACGGAGTTGTCAGTGGTTCAGGCGGTTCTCAAGAGAGCTGGTCAGTAACTATCTCAAAAGCTTCATCTTACACTCGGGCTATCAACCGTTTCGATAACACTGCTTTGCCTTTTTCTTTGAAGTTCTATGAGCAATGAGCAGTGAGCATCATTGCACATTCAGCCCCTCGAGACTGTTCTGCTATTCAATTACATCATGTCTGACCTGTACCTCAACAACATTTACCCGCCTTTCCTCCACATTTCTTGATACCCTCACCAACAAAAATCTATCGATCTCAGTTGATTTCAGTTGACCCCCAACATCATGACTTTTTGGGGAAGAGGAATTTCCAGATTACAGCAACCCCCTTTGTGTGTACAGACAGGGACAAAATAAAAATATAATCCTGATGATGGGTATCTTAATATGCTGCACTGTAGAACACTGCATTGAGTTTAACTTTAACTACGGAGGATAGAGAGAGTGATTTGGAAAAAGAACCGGAAGGGGAAGTGAGGCAATTTTTTTCATGTTGTGATCTGGAATGCGTTCCTGAAAGGGCAGTGGAAGTAGATTCAATAATAACATTCAAAAGGGAACAAGATAAATACATGAAAAAGAACATTCTACAGTGCTATGGGGAAAGAGCAGGGAAATAAGTCTAGTTGGATAGCTCTTTCAAAGTGCCAGTACAGGCACGATGGGCCGAATGGTCTCCTTCTTCTATGCTGTATCATTCTATGATCCTGTTTATCACCCTCTCCTACATCAGCTCAACAGCTGCTGAAACCCTCATTAATGCCTTTGTTATCTCTAGATTTGATTACTCTAGTTCAGGATGGCCTCTCACATTCTGCCTTCTGTATATTTGAAGTCTTTCAAATGCTGTCCATGTCCTTACCTGCATCAAGTCTCATTCACCCATCACCCCATGTGCTTGTTGACCAATATTTGCTCCCAATCGAGCAATATCTTGATTTTAAAATTCTCATCCTCGTTTTCAAGTCCCTTCAGGGCCCTCCCTATCTCTGGAATTTCCTCCAGTCTCACAATCCTTTGAGGTATCAGCTCATCTAATTCTGGTCTCTTGAGCATACCTGATTTTTGATCACTCCTCGTGTCTTCAGCCTGGGCCCTAAGCTTTGGAATTCTCTCCCTAAACCACTCTGTCTCTCTTTCCTCCTTTAAGAAGCTTCTTAAAACCTACCACTTTGACCAACCTTTTGGCTGTCTGATCTAGATTCTCCTTATATGGCTTGGTCTCACATTTTGTTTTATAATCATTTCTGTGAAGTGCCTTGGGTCATTTTGTTACTTTAAAAGCTCTTTATAAATACAAGTTGTTTTGTTGTTATCCAGTTATCAAATGAGAGAGCCCACATTCATATTGGACCGTATGTTTAGATGACCCAAAGCCAATTCTGTGGTGCTCAGGTGTCCGATTACATGGGAATCCTCTTCATTGGTCGGTATTTAGTATGTTATGTAAGTCGAACTTACCTCAATGTTGAGAGTGGAAGTTGGGAACTTCAGCTCCCAATGGGCCTCGGAGTTTTCATGCATGTGCAGACTGGGAGTGGACTGCAAATGTGCAGATTGGCATTTTTACATTCTTTGGACCCAGTGCACGGCCGAAGAGCTGAAGTTGTGCTTGTGAGAGTTGGTGCTTGAGTGCAGACTTGGGATCCAGGGGAACGGAATCTTGGGAGATGAGATTGAAACCCTGTGATGTAGTTGATGCCATCCGAGTTGGAACGACTTTTGGAAATCCCAGGTTAGATTTTTGAATGTGAAGACTGGAATCCCTTGTGAGAGAGACAGAGTTTCAATGAGATGGGTTGACTCAGTGTTACTGATGTCTGAGTGGGCTGTTGAGAAATCCATGGACTCTGTCTTGGTCGCATCTGTATTTATTGTGCAGGGTGGTGTGTTCGGCCACAGCTTGCCTCTTAATTCACATGTACCTCATATTTACCCTGAATGTTAGAGTATAAGGTAGATATTGTAAATTGTTTTGTCTTTCTGACCTTGTTTAGAAAAGTTCTTTTATTTTTGTTTGCTCAAAATCCGTAGAATCTTGTGGTTTTATTTACTTAGTAAGTGTCTTGAATCTCAAATTTTGTTTACTTTAAATAAAAAATAATTGGTCCCTAACCAGATCCTATCAAAAACTTGGAGGTCTGATCTATGATCATAACAAATGTAGGTGACTGGGGTCTTGCCTGCCAGCTGGAGGGCTGGTGAGAGCCTCGTGTTGTCTCTTTTCAGGAAGACCCACCGCATTAAGTGTCATTTAACTGGACACTGGCGGGCCTTCCCTGGGATCAAGGAACCTGGAGGTGGAAGCCCACCCTTGTCGAAAGTTGCTGGTCAGAGGCCAGCAGCTCTTCGTTACTGAGCAGCACCACTGGGCAGACGGGTGGTTACTGCTGATATGAGACCCACCTGAGGTGTGATCGCGGTCACAGGTAAATGATGGAAGGGTGTTGTGGGGTGGAGGTCCCGGGAGGGGGAGTGTTCAGCAGCAAGGGCAGGGGGTGGAGGGAGGTGGCTCTCAGTAGGTATAATTATAATGGGTATAATTTTTTTGTACCTTTCAAGATTCTGATTTCGCCTACCCTCACCACATTTCTCTCTCTTCAACAGAAAAGCCCTATATAGTGAAACACCCTGAGACAAAAGTACGATTTGAAGATCAGGGGGTGTCCTTTTGCTGCAAAGCCACTGGATCCCCGCTTCCATTAAAATATTTCTGGTGAGGCACTTTCTTAAGATTTCTTTTCATTTTTTTTGGCTGTGCAAAAACTAATTCACTTCCTTCTGCATCTGCGAGACTGGGATAGAACTGGTGTTGATTTTGGAGTTTCTGATGCTTGACACCATCTAGGACAAAGCCCATTTGATCAGCACCCCCCCTCCAACATCTTAAACATTCACTTCCTTCACCACTGATGCACAGTGGCAGCTGTGTACCATCTACCAGATGCACTGCAGTGACTCGCCAAGGCTTTTTCGACTGGCGTCTCTACCACATAGAAGGACAAGGGTAAGTGATGCATGGGATCATCACCACCTGCAGGTTCCCCTCCAACTTGCACACTATGTTGACTTGGAACTATATCACTCTTCCTTCACTGTCACTGGGTCAAAATTCTGGAACTCCCTCCCGAACAGCACTGGGGGGTGTATCTTCATCACACGGGCTGCAGAAGTTCAAGTAGGCAACTCATCACCACCTTCTCAAGGGGCAATTAGAGATGGGCAACAAATACTGGGATAAGAATCATTGCTGCATTAAATAAATCAATGATTTTTAAACTTTCTTTGAATATATTTATTTGTTGATTACCCAAACAGATAAGGAAGAATCTCTTTGGTTGTAGGAAAGGTGGGCCTCTGTAAAGGTAGATGTGCTGGGTAACCAATGGCAGCAGCGCGAATGGGTAGGGAGTTGGGGACAGGAGTTCATACAAGGAAATGCCCTGGAATATCACCAGATGGAATTAACAATATGGACCCCTCAATCCAATAGGCACAATCCCCACAGTCTCTTATCCGAATGGTTGGGTCTCTTTTGTGTTGGAGCACAGTGGTTCTGATCATTGTTTGTATTCTAACAGATTTTCCTTACTCCAATGTCTACCCTTGCTGTTTGATTTTTGTCCAGGTATCACAATGGGACACTGCTGGACACAAAGAATGAAGAAACCCTACTGTTAAAGGAGTTGAAGTATTGGCAGGGAGGGGAATACCAGTGCAAAGTTACCAATGGCTTTGGCTCCATCAAATCAGTTCCAGCAATGCTTACAGTTATAGGTGAGTGATCAAGTGTCTAGCCAACTATACACTGAAAGTCAGTCCTGTCACACGCACAATCACTCCTGCTATATGCATACACACTCTCGCACATGCACAGAATGGACAGTAATTACATAATTTGTCTTGTCTCTTTTTTCTCTCCTCCTCGCATGAACGTGTTGACTCTTGCTGGGTTCATAGCCACTAACAACCATGTACGAGTGGCCATTCATCCTGTCCAGGCTTAGGTACTGAGTGTCATTGGGCTATTCACTATGATAGGGCACATAGTGGTGGCCTGATCTTGTCCGCACACTTGGGTGAGGGGGTGGGTTTAAATGGGTGTGTGAGATCAGTCCATGGGGAGCCCAAAGAAAGCAGAGTATCCATGAGTTCTGAAGCCAATGAGACCATTCCAATTCTAATGGTCCGAACTCATTTAAATATTTGAAAGCAGATTCCCCACCTAAAGATGACGAGAGTGAAGACTGGCTGGTGGGTGAGTGGGATAATTGGAACCCACTGCTGTCGAGTTCCCAAGGGATCAGCCCCCAGCATAAGATAAGTGGTGTGAGGAAGTGCATTACTCAACTAGATGCTGGCTGAGGAGGGAGAGGGAAGGTTGAGATTGAGGAAATCTAAGGATTCTGTCTGGGATCCGGAGGTATAACTCCAGCTCTTCCATGACTCCCATGGAATCCTCCCAAAGAATAAAGGAATATTGCCAGCTGTGTCTCATCAGGTTTCTTAGTGGGGAGATGGTGGTGTAGTGGTAATATTGCTGAACTAGTAATCCCAGAGACCCAAGCTAATGCTCTGGGGATATGGGTTCAAATCCCACCATAGCAGCTGGTGGAATTTAAATTCAAATAATAAATCTGGAATATAAAGCTAATCTAGTCTTAGTAATGGTGACCATAAAACTATCATTGATTGTTGTAAAAACCCATCTGGGCCATTAATGCCCTTTAAGGAAGGAAATCTGCCATCCTTACCCCTCACTCCAGACCCACAGAAATGTGGTTGACTCTTAATTGCCCTCTGTAATGGCCTTGCAGGCTGCCTATTTCAAGGGCAATTAGGGATAGGCAACAAATTGCTCTCATCCCATGAAAGAATAAAGGGAAAAAAAGGTTCATTCCTACAGTGCTAGAATTGAAAAGCATAAAAGTTATGTTAAACTTTGTATATGGATCATTGGTTAGACACCACACTTAGGGCGTGACATATGGTCTCCATATTACAAAAAGGATATTGGAGAAGGTGTAAAATAAAAGATTTAAAAGGATTATACCAGAATTGAGAGGCTATACATATCAGGAAAGATTGAACAGGCTAGGGCTCCTTTCTCTAGAAAAGATAAGGCTGAGAGGTGACCTGAGAGAGTAAAAGGATTTGAAGGGTAGAAGTAGTGAAGATGTTTCCACTTGTGGGGGAGTCCATAACTCAAGTTTGTAAATATGTGATATTTACTAATAAATCCAATAGGAAAATTCAGGAGAAACTCTTTACCCGGTGAGAATGTGAAACTTGCTACCACAAGAAGCGATTGAGATAAATAGCATAGATGCATTTAAGGGGAAGCTAGATAAGCCCATGAGGGACATCGCTGCAGGAGTTCTTCAGGATAGTGTCCTAAGGCCAACCATTTTCAGCTGCTTCATCAATGACCTTACCTCCAGGTCAGAAGTGGGGATGTTCTTGGATACTCGCACAATATTCAGCACCATTTGCGACTCCTCGAATATTGAAGCAGTCCATGTCCATATGCAGCAAGACCTGCAACATTCAGGCTTGGGCTGATAAGTGGTAAGTAACATTCGCGCCATACAAGTGCTAGGCAATGACCATCTCCAACAAAAGAGAATCTAACCATCTTCCCTTGACATTCAATGGCATTACCATCAGTGAATCCTCTTCTATCAACATCCTGGAGATTACCATTGATCAGAACTGGCCATTTAAATACTGTGCCTACAAGAGCAGATCAGAGACTGGGAATTCTGCAGTGAGTAACTCCCCTCCTGACTCCACAAAGCCTGTCCAAGGCACAAGTCAGGAGTGTGATAGAATGCTCTCCACTTGCCTAAATGAGTGCAGCTCCCACACACTCAAGAAGCTTGTCATCATCCAGAACAAGGCAGCAGTTGATTGGCACCCTGTCCACCACCTTAAACATTCACTCACTCTACCATCAATGCACAATGGCAACAGTGTGTGCCATCTACAAGATGCATTGCAGCAACTCACCAAGGCTCCTTCCACAGCTGCTTCCAAACCCGCAACCTCTACCACCTAGAAGGACAAGGGCAGCAAACGCATGGGAACGCCACCACCTGTAAGGTCCCTGCCAAGCCACTCACCATCCTGACTTGGAGATATATTGCCGACCCTTCATTGTCGCTGGGTCAAAATCTTGGAACTCCCTCACTAATAGCATTGTGGGTATACCTACACCACAGGAACTGCAGCGGTTCAAGGAGACATTTCACCACCACCTTATCAAGGATGATTAGCAATGGGCAATAAACACTGGCCTGGCCAGCGGGGCCCACATCCCGTGAAAGAATTTTAAAAATATGTTGATAGGTTGAGATGAAGAGAGGCAGGAGGAAACCTAAATACTGGGATGGACCAGTGGGATGAGTTGCCTTATTCTGTGCTGTAGACTTGATATAACTCGATATTTGACGCTTGGAGGGCCTCACGCATGAGTCATCATTAAAAATTATACCATCGGGCCATGAGCTTCAATGTTTAATTAGGTTTCTGTTTGCCCTCAGTGAACAGAAGCTTCTGTTTACTTCAAGTTCAATGAATCTGAAATACCACTGGGTGGGAATAGTGAGAACGCAGGCCTACAGTCGACTAGGTTGATTTTAACCCTTCCCGTCAGGCTGGAGTGGGTGAGGAAGGGAATTAAAATTGATCTTCACAATGTTTACACCCTCATGTTTATATTGGCAAGCATCACTAGATAGTGTTGAGGAGCAGAAACCCAGGCTCACTGCAAGACACCAAGACAGGCTGAAGGGAGCAAACATCAGGTCTTGCTAGTTTGTGTAGTTTTGGTTCTGCACTGGTGCTATCTTGGCCATACTGTTACTGTAAGTAACATCCTAATATTGAAGCACTACATTGGGTAAAGTAATGAGATGCACCAAACGCATTCCTCACACAACTGACTTCACATTCTATTACTGGAAAGATTTTTCTCCACTGTTCAGACAGCTGTGCGATTAATTTATAAATTGTTGCATAGATTAGCTCAGACACAGTCCTATTACATTAATGTTTTGTTAATTTAACTTCTGAAAAATAACATGTGCCCATACTTGATAATTTACAAAGCTCAACTCCAATGAGATTAAGCGGAAAATCATTGAATGATACAACACAATGGAGGCCATTCAGCCCATCATGCCTTGTGACTGTTACTCAAACAATAATAGCTTGGATTTATATAGCACCTTTAATGTAGTAAAACATCCCAAGGCACCTCACAGGAGCATTGTCAGTCATAATTTGACTCTGAGTCTATGGCAAGCGACCAAAAGCTTGGTCAAAAAGATAGGTTTTAGGTGCTGCTTAAAGGAGAAGAGGTAAATAAACAGAGGGGTTTAGGGAGGAAATTTCAGAGCTTGTGGCATTGGCAGCTGAAGGCTTGACCGCCAATGGTGCAGCGATTAAAATCAGTGATGGTCAGAGTGGAAAGAGTGCAAGGACATCGGTAGGTTGTGTGGCTAGAGGAAGTTGGACAGGCAATTCATCAACTAAAAAGAAAGTGCTATTTTATCCACTGGGTAGACCATTCCAATATTAGACTTTTCTTCTTTCCATCTCAGCTGAAGGTAGGGGCTCCATTTTGTAGTTCAGCACCTTCCCAAGTGGCTATTCTTCATTTCAGAGGCTAAGAAAAGGTAGGATATTAGAGGGATGAGCTTCAATGACAGCTCACCAGCTGAACGAGCAATTCACCGGCAGGGCAGTATAAATCTTCCGAATTTTCCGACACTACCCAGACTGAATTTATGAGACCCCGGCCCTTGTTGTGGTTGCACTCAGCCACACCCCATTGCTATCCCACTTAAATTAAGGGGAAACGAGACTGAAGCATTTCAAACAAGGGCCGCCTGCTCCTTGGCAGACAGAAGCATTACTGTCTCAGCAGGTGTAATATACTAATGAAGTGAGGAACTCTGAACAGCCCTGCCACAATTACCTACCAGTCTCGGCTGAGGTCTGGTTCCATGTTGGAGCAATTATGATATATTCCAGTGATTTATTGGGAATGCTGTGGCACAGAGAGATGCATTCCTGGACCTATGGAACTCATGCACATGGAACCATTTGCCTCATTTTTTTAATTGCCTTGTGCCAGATGCTCTAACAGGACTTTGGTTGTCACGGTTACATGTGAACATCCACATCCCATGAACGAAGAAACAAAAATGGCCCTAATTTTTCTCATCAGTCCTAGGGTTGTGAAAGGTATTAAGTAAATGCAAGTTTTTCTTTATTTTAGTCGTCTGTCTGATATCATTGAATCATAGAATAATACAGCACAATAGGAGGCCATTTAGCCCATTGAGCCTTCGCCAGATCACATGACAAATAGAAAAGAATGGCCTCGGGCAAATATTTCCTCCCTCAAGCAACATCACTAAAAACAACTTACTTCATTGAACATTTCTTTGCTGCTTGTGGGATCTTGCTGTGTGAAAAACAGCTGTGATTTGCCCTTGTAAGAACAATAAATGCACTTTAAAACAATTAATCGTATGTGATGCATTTTGAGAGACTTCTGATTCCAAGTGGAAATGTATAAATCATCTCTGCCTAATGTGCATTGTGGCACATTTTCAAATGTAGATGTCCATTAATCCTGTCAGTATATCTCAGTTGCAGCCGAAGAGAAATCCATCCCCAGTTGCTTCAGCACAAACCATTGCTCTGCTTGTGTGGATGAATACTGACCAGAAAACTAAATCTACGTAATATGAAATCTCTTGCACCTGTTTGCAATTTCTTTCATTACTTTTCTGTTATAGATTCCTATGTCCACATTAAGAGAAACGTCCCTGCAGCACCACCACAAGTAGGAAAGTGTCATAACAGCATGTGTGACATGTTTACATGGATAATATAGGTACAGGAGAAGGCCATTCAGCCCATTTTGAGCCTGTTTCACCACTCAGTTAACTCATGACATCTGTATCGTGACTCCATTTACTCTCCTTGGCTCAGTAATCTTTAATACCATGGCCCATCAAAATTCTATCACTCTCTGTTCTGCAACTTTCAATTGACACCCTAGCCTCAACAGATTTTTTTGCGGGGGGGTGCGGTATGGTGGTTTGGGGGGAATTACAGGTTTCCACTACTCTTTGTGTGAAGCAGTGATTCCTGACATCATCCTCAAACGGCCTGGACCTCATTTTAAGGTTATGCTCTGTTGTATAATTTCCATTATAACTGTTTCTGTGCTGCACTTCCTAGGTAATAGCATTAAATGTGGAAATAAGCACTGAATGGGAGTACAAAAACAAGGACAGAGTCTGACTGATAATTGAAAGCTAAATTACAACGATGTAACCTGAGAAGATGATAATGAACCTTTTTGATCTCTGATAGTGATGTGAAACAACTCTTGGGCTTTCTAGGCCACTTCAAAGGGTAGTTAAGAGCCCAAAAGATTGATGTGGGAATCGCATACAACAATAACTTGCATTTATATAAAACCTTAAATTTAGCAAAATGTCCGCAATAAAAGCTTCATGAATTAAAACATCTTTGACACCAAATCATGGAAGGAGATATTAGGACAGATATCCAAAAACTTGGTCAAAGAAGTAGTTTTAAGGAGCATCTTAAAGGAGGAGAGTCGGTAGAGAGGCAGAGAAGTTTAGAGAGGGAATTTCAGAGCTTAGCTAAAGGCATTGGTGGAATGAAGGAAATAGGGATATGCAAAAGGCCAGAAGTGGAGGAGCGCAGCTATCTCAGAAGGTAATCTCTGGAGATTACTGAGACCGGGAGTCATGAGGCCACAGAGATTTGAAAACTAGGATGAAAATTTTAGAATTAATGTTTTTGCCAGACTGGGAGCCAATGTAGGTCAGTGAGTACAGGTGGATAATGAGTGAAAGAGATTTGGTGTGAGTTAGGAATATGGGGCAGCAGATTTTTGGATGAGTTTATGTTTACAGAGGGTAGAATGTGCGAGGCTGACTGGGAGTGCACTGGAACAGTCCAAGTCTAGAAATAACAAAGACATGGATGAGGATTTCAGCAGCTCGGGCAGGGATGGAGTTGGGCAATGTTACGGAGGTGGAAATAGGCAGTCTTAGTGATGGAATGGGCATGTGATCAGAGTATGATTGGCAGGTTTTCTTCCCTAAGGAACATTAATGAACCAGCTGAGTTTTTAACAACAACCTGACAGTTTCATGGTCATTTTTTTATTTCCAGATTTATAAAAAATACTGAACTCAAATTCCAAATTGCCATGGTGGGACTTAAACTGGCTTCGAATTAGATGATTAATCCAGCCAATAACATAGGAACTGCACTACTGTACCCTACTCCACACCTTACCTCCTCAATTCAGCCTCCCTACCTCCTCTACCCAATCTGTTTCCTCTATCCTCCCTCCTTCTTCCATCCTCCATCCTACCACTATTACCGTTCCATTACCCATCTACTCGGATCAGCCATGATCATATTGAAGGAGCAGGTTTGAGGGGCCAAGATGCCTACTCCTGCTCCTAATTCGTATGTTCGTACGTATGTATTCTCTTATCCACCTTGACCCAACAACCTTCCTGTATCTCTTTCACCTTCATCCTTCCAATGCTGTTGACTCTGAGCTCAGCAAGAGCTCCATTACAGAAACTGACGCAGGTTGCTCAAATACACTTCACCTTCGACCCTCTATTGGCAGTTTCTGCTACACCTGAAGCTCTGGACGAATTCAGTGGCCCCTCCTCAAACAGACAAGGATATAAGCTACAACAGAAACTGTGAGCAACACTCTGCTGGTCTGGCAGCACCTGTGGGGAGAGGAACAGAGTTTTGCTGATGAAACTTTAACTCTGTTTCTTCACACGTTTCCTACATTACAAGTGGTTACACTTCAAAAGAGTTTCATTGGCTGTAAAGCACTTTGGGGTGTCAGGTGATCACGAAAGATGCTATATGAATGCCAAAACAAAAACAAAAATACCTGGAAAAACTCAGCAGGTCTGACATCATCTGCGGAGAGGAATACAGTTAACGTTTCAAGTCCAAATGACTCTTCATCAGAACTAAGGAAAAATAGAAAAGAGGTGAAATATTAGCTGGTTTAAGTGGGGGTGGGGGGGGGGGGGGGGCACACATAGAGCTGGATAGAGGGCCAGTGATAGGTGGAGATAACCAAAAGATGTCATAGACAAAAGGTCAAAGAGGTGTTGAAGGTGGTGATATTAGCTAAGATATGTGCTAATGGTGACATTAAGGGTAGAAAGCAGGATGAGCAAGGTACAGATAGCCCTAGTGGGGGTGGGGTGGGGGGAAGGGATCGAAATAGGCTAAAAGGTAGAAATAAAACGATGGATGGAAATACATTTAAAAATAATGGAAATAGGTGGGAAAAGAAAAATATATATAAATCATTGGGAAAAGGGGGATCGGAAAGGGGGTGGGGATGGGGGAGACAGTTCGTGATCTAAAGTTGTTGAACTCAATATTCAGTCCGGAAGGCTGTAAAGTGCCTAGTCGGAAGATGAGGTACTGTTCCTCCAGTTTGCGTTGAGCTTCACTGGAACATTGCAGCAGGCCAAGGATGGACATGTGGGCATGAGAGCAGGGTGGTGTGTTGAAATGGCAAGCGACAGGGAGGTCTGGGTCATGACTGCGGACAGACCGAAGGTGTTCCACAAAGCGGTCACCCAGTCTGCGTTTGGTTTCTCCAATGTAGAGGAAACTGTATTGGGAGCAGCAAATGCAGTAGACTAAATTGAGGGAAGTGCAAGTGAAATGCTGCTTCACTTGAAAGGAGTGCTTAGGCCCTTGGACGGTGAGGAAGGAGGAAGTAAAGGAACAGGTGTTACACCTTCTGCGGTTGCAGGGGAAGGTGCCATGGGAGGGGGTTGAGGTGTAGGGGGTGATGGAGGAGTGGACCAGGTTGTCCCGGAGGGAACGATCCCTCCGGAATGCCGGTGGGGGAGGTGAAGGGAAGATGTGTTTGGTGGTGGCATCATGCTGGAGTTGGCGGAAATGGCGGAGGATGATCCTTTGAATGCAGAGGCTGGTGGGGTGATGTGAGGACAAGGGGGACCCTATCATGGTTCTGGGAGGGAGAGGAAGGTGTAAGGGCGGATGCATGGGAGATGGGCCAGACACGGTTGAGGGCCCTATCAACCACCGTGGGTGGAAAACCTCGGTTAAGGAAGAAGGAAGACATGTCAGAGGAACTGTTTTTGAAAGTGGCATCATCAGAACAGATGCGACAGAGGTGAAGGAACTGAGAGAATGGGATGGAGTCCTTACAGGAAGTGGGGTGTGAGGAGCTGTAGTCAAGGTAGGCTTGTAATGAATATTGGTGGACAGTCTATCACCAAAAATTGAGACAGAGAGGTCAAGGAATGGAAGGGAAGTGTCAGAGATGAACCATGTGAAAATGATGGAGGGGTGGAAATTGGAAGCAAAATTAATAAATTTTTCCAGATCCGGACGAGAGCATGAAGCAGCACCAAAGCAGTCATCGATGTACCGGAGAGAGTAGTGGGAGAGGGCCGGAGTAGGACTGGAACAAGGAATGTTCCACATACCCCATAAAGAGACAGGCATAACTGGGGCCCATGCGGGTACCCATAGCCACACCTTTTATTTGGAGGAAGTGAGAGGAGTTTAAGGAGAAATTGTTCAATGAGAGAACAAGTTCAGCCAGACGGGAGGAGAGTAGTGGTGGATGGGGATTGTTCGGGCTTCTGTTTGAGGAAGAAGCGGAGAGCCATCAGACCATCCTGGTGGGGGATGGAGGTGTAGAGGGATTGGACGTCCATGGTGAAGAGGAGGCAGTTGGGGCCAGGGAACTGGAAATTGTTGATATGATGTAGGGTGTCAGAGGAATCGCAGATGTAGGTGGGAAGAGACTGGACAAGGGGAGAGAGAATGGAGTCAAGATAGCAAGAAATGAGATCCGTGGGGCAGGAACAGGCTGACACGATCGGTCTGCTGGGACAGTCCTGCTTGTGGATTTTGGGTAAGAGGTAGAAGCGGGCCGTCCAAGGTTGGGAGACTATGAGGTTGGAAGCTGAATATATGAATGCCAGTCTTCTTTTCGCTTCTCTCTCCATAGTTGCTAACTGACCTGTTGAATTTTCCCAGCATCTTGTCTTGGTTGACAAAGGAGTCAAAGGTTATAGGCAGTAGGCAAGAAAGTAGAGTTAAGGCCAAAATCAGATCAGCCATGATCTTATCAAATGGTGGAGCAGGCTTGAGGGTCCGAATGGCCTACTCCTGCTCCTAATTCGTATGTTCTGTTTTATTTCTGATTTCCAGCATTTACAGTAGTTTGCTTTTGGGAAAGATATCACACTTGGACTAATAATCATCACAAAAGATGTTTTTTTTAGAATAAATGTTGAGTCTGGAAATGGTTTAACCAGTTTTAGCTGCCTGTTAATGTCCTCAGGCCCATTTTGTTGAAGTTCCACAGGTTTTGTCTCTGGATTTCAATTTAACATGGAAGAGGTTCAAAGGCAGCTGCAGTCTTTCACATTAATGCCTGCGTAAAATTTCCCTGCAAAACTGCCAGCAAACTATATTCAAGCAAAAAGCCGTAAAAAAGAGAAAAAGCAACAGGTTTCAGGGTGTTGACAGATATACAGCTCCTTGCCAAAACAGAACAAAATGTCCTTGTAACAAAACCATCTGAAAAGTTGAAGTCCTCAAAAAGCTCTGGGTGCAGGTGGAGCTGTGAACAGGAATACTGCTGGGTAACTGAGCTGATGTGTACCGAAAAACATTTAAAGCATTCGTTAGGAATAAACGCCTATAGTTTCAATGGTGCATGATGCTCACAATTGTTCTTGCACCTTTCAGAAGGGAACGTGGTGTGAGCTATCTATCCTTCTCCAGAGGTTTCTTGATAGAGGATAGAGTGCTGCCAAATAAACCACCTAATAGGGAATTCAGGAGAAACTTCTTTATCCAGAGAGTGGTGAGAATGTGGAACTCATTACCACAGGGAGTGTTTGAGACAAACAGCATAGATGCAGTTAAGGGGAAGAATGGCAGGATATATTGATAGGGTGAGAGGAAGAGAGGTGGACTGGAAGCCCACATGGGGAATAAACACCAGCATGGGATTGAATGTACTTTTTGTAATCCTATAACCCTTTCTTTCTTGTCTCTTTTTCTTCAGCCAAAGGAGAACCAAATTGCAACCCTGAACCACTGAAGCATTTAATTAAACTGCCAGGGAACTGCTTTCAGAAGGCAACCAATTCCTTCTTCTACAATGTCGGGAAGTGTCCCAACAGCAGGTGTGCCGGGGACCTGAACTTTGACCTCCGTTGCAAGGACAGCACAAGCTACTGCTGTGGTGTGAAGGAGATAAAGAACATGGAGATTGCGTGTCAGGGCTACACCCTTCCTGTCAAGGTGGTGGCAAGCTGCAGCTGCAAGAAGTGCCTGGAGCCCAAAGTATTAATCAGAGGGAGGGCAGTAGCAGCAGATAATGGGGAGCCACTTCGGTTTGGACAGATCTTTGTTGGTAATGAGAGTGTTGGCCTGACAGGCTACAAGGGGACCTTCACCATACAGGTTCCTCAGGGAACGGAAAGGCTTGTTGTCCAGTTTATCGACAGGATGAACAAGTTTGTGGACACTGTTAAAGTCTTTCCTTTTGACCGGAAAAGTGGTGCTGTGTACTTTGAGGTGAAGCTAATGAGGAAATCAGAGCCAATAGAGGTTGACTCCACCAAAGGCATCACCATTCCACTGGGAGAAATGGAAGGCGAAGACACCATTGGGAAGCTAGAAATTGCACCCAACTCATTCCGCAGAAGCAATGGGGAAAGCTACAACGGGAAAGTCAAGGCCAGTGTGACCTTTCTGGACCCGAGGAACATCACCCTTGCCACGGCTGCGTCAAGCGACCTGAACTTTGTGGATGCAGAGGGGGACATTCTACCACTCAGAACCTATGGCATGTTCTCGGCAGACTTCCGGGAGGAATTATCGAACGAGGTCCTTGCAGCCTCCAGTGTTACAGTCTACCTTGACACTGCCAGTGTCAAGATGCCAGAACACGTGGAGAAAATGAGGTTGTGGTCCTTGAACCCAAACACCGGTTTCTGGGAGGAGGAGAGCCTCTTCCACGTTGAGAAGAGAAAGCGCAACAAACGCGAGGAGAGGACATTCTTGATTGGTAACATGGAGATCCGGGAGCGCCGTCTTTTCAACCTGGATGTTCCAGAAGCCAGACGCTGCTATGTGAAAGTAAGGGCCTACATGAGTGAGAAGTTCTTGCCTGGCGAGCAACTAGAGGGAGTTGTGATCACGCTGATTAACCTGGAACCTTTGCCAGGCTACACGGCCAATCCTCGAGCTTGGGGCCGCTTTGACAGTGTCATAACAGGGTCTAATGGGGCCTGCCTTCCTGCCTTTTGTGACGCTGCTAGGCCGGATGCTTACACAGCCTATGTTACAGCTGCCCTTGGAGCTGAGGAGCTGGAAGCTGCTGCCTCAAGTCCTAAAATGAACCCCAACATCATTGGAGTCTCTCAGCCCTTCCTAGGCAAACTTGACTACAGGAGGACAGACCATGAGGATGCCCAGCTGAAGAAAACGGCTTTCAAAATTAATCTCGCAAAGCCCAACGCAAATAACATTGACGAGACCAATGGCCCGATATACGCATACCAGAATATAAAAGACTGTGAGGATGCCCCAGTGTCAGCCAACCATTTCAGATTTTACAAAGTGGAAAAGGACAAATATGAGTACAACGTGGTGCCTTTTGAGGAAAACGACTTGACCAGTTGGACTGGGGACTATCTCTCCTGGTGGCCTAATCCTCAGGAGTTCAGGGCCTGCTACATCAAGATCAAAGTTAATGGGCCACTGGAGGTCATGGTGAGATCACGCAATAGCGGCAGCACTCACCCAGAGACCACGGGGCAGCTGTATGGTATCCGTGATGTGCGCAGTGTCCGGGATATGATCAAGCACAACATTTCAGCTGCTTGCCTTGAGTTCAAATGTGGTGGCATGCTGTTTGACCAAAGCTCCGTTGACCGCACTCTGGTGACTGTGATCCCCCAGGGAAATTGCCGGCGAACTAGGATTAATAACCTGCTGCAGGAATACTTGCGCAGACATCCACCCTTGGCCATCAACAACGACACGTCAGCTTTCAGCATGCTGGCCCCCGTTGACCCCTTGGGCCACAACTATGGAATCTACACCGTTACCGATCAAAATCCAAGGCTGGCCAAGGAGATCGCCATAGGCCGCTGCTTCGATGGCACCTCCGATGGTTTTTCCCGAGAAATGAAGGTTGATCTGGGAAACGCTTTGACCTTCAACTGTCAGGAAAAGCCTGTGACCCGCCAGAGTCTCTTCCAGCGGATCCAGAGTTCTCCAGCTGAGACCCTGATGGAGATTGGGGCAGAAATGAGGAGACAGGCACAAATCCGACCTGCGCAATCTCGGATTGTAGCCTACCCCTCAGGTCAAAGGAGTCGTAGGGCCCGGATTATCAACAGAAACATAAGAAGGAGTGGACTTCCCAGACAGTAGATTGGAATGGACTTTTCTTGATCCTGAAATGATAGGTATATTATAAAATCTGTACATAGTGAACTCCACAGTGATATTCTTGTTTACTAAGGGTCATTAATTTTGTTAACAAGTGAGGAATTCTTCAGCATTGAATACAGTCAATCAAGGCCACGCTCAACTATATGTATTGCACGTTCTGTTGGGGCACATTAGTGTACTGACCTTTCACCTCTGGGATTCGGAACAGAATGCACCCCCAAACAGATGGGACGGTAGTCCCTGCTCCCTGTTGGTTACAGATGAACACCGGTGGGGTGGACAGAGGGTGTCTCAAAGCATTTCCTATTGGTGTTGGGCTTGTAGCATGAAACTATTCATAATTTGGTCCATGTCAACAATGTCACTCAGAGAATTCAAAAAGATGTTGGGTGTGGGGCACAGGTCTTTGGATGCTGTGATCATGTGTTGTTTGGGTAGAGCCGTCATCATCTAAGTGCCATTCCAAGTGGTGTAGACGACCGTGGTCTTCCAAACTTTCCAATCATAGCAACAGTGGATGACCTGATTGCTGGAGTTCTGCTTAAGCCAGTCTTTAATGTGGCCTAGCTGCTTCCTTCATTGTCGGCCTCCTCCTCTTCTTCCGTTAACCCTTCCGGTGGTGATTTGGCACTCCAACCCTTCTGCATGGATAACATGTAAAGAATTCCATTTGTTTCTTTTGACATTATCCAAGAGTTTTCTTGTTCTGCTGGCCTCATTCAGTACTACTTCGTTAATTCTTTTCTCCACCCAGCTTACCCCTAGGATCCTTCTTAAGCACCACATTTCAAAGCTGTTGGTTTTCTTTTCTTCCTCTTTCCCAGTGTTCCAAGCCTCACATCCATAACTCATCACTGGCCAGACCTAATGTTTTAGTAAATGGATTCTCCTTTCAAGGGTCAAGCTGACGTTCTTAGAATGTTGCTTAATTTTGTAAAAACATTTTTGGCTTGTCCAATCCTTTTTTGGATTTCAGTACTGCTTTTGACATCGGATGTTCCTGTGCTTCTTAGTTAGTTGAGTAGAAAGATGTGTTCTAACTTGCTTCCATTTACTGTGATGTTGTGACAAAGACAAAGGACATTCCAGTATGCAACATCACAGTAAATGGAAGAAAGTTGGATAGAGCAGAAGGTGTATTAGTGAAGGGTCTGTTAGTGTAGCGGTTATTTTATTGGACTAGTAATTCAGACAACAGGAGTTCAAACCCCCACCATGGTAGTTTGAGAATTTGAATTCAATTCTGGAAAGAAAAATCTAACTGTTAAGCTATTAGAATGTTTTAAAAATCCAACCTGTTCACTAACTTTGAGGAAGGAAGCCAACTGTCCTTACCTGGTCTGTGCCTGTATGTGACTCTAGTTCCACAGCTATGCATGAGCGGACATGGGTGGGAGAGGGGAGAGAAGCAAATACTTTTGGAGAAACGAAGTAGCCTTTCTATCCTTTACAAGAAGCAATTGTTAAACTGCAGGGTGTTCTGTTTAGGAAATAATTCAATTTAGCTTAACTCCTTTTTATGGGAGTAGAGAGACTAGTATAAAGTAAAATCTGTACAAGACGTGTCCTTTGTGTTGGAAACTCCTACTTACTGTTCAGAAGGTTGATTACATAGTTAGCACATTAACCAATCTAACGACGGTGCTGGTAACATAGAGTGAAACTCAATCAGTTAATCAGGACACATCTCAAGTAATACCTGGATTGCAAATAGTTGCTAGCTTTGTTCTTCGAATGAGGAGGAACAGTTGGATTGGAACCTGATGTTGGAGTTATACCATTACTCTTGAGGTGTAGCAGAATGAAAACTATTTTATGGTGATACAAAAGTAACAGTTTAACTGCATCCTCAAACACCAAAGCGGGACTCCTAAAAAATGTTTGGACCTTTGGTTCCTAAAGCTTTCCCCTCTGAGGTTTTCCTCACCTCAAGTCTGGGTCTCTTGTGGGCTCATTGATAGAAACTGATTGCTGTGATTGGTCAACAACTCCATTATCATCATGTCATGTCACCACCAGGGTGGTAGATGAACTAGATGGACCCTGGTCTTTTATTGTTCAGCAATTCCTCTGTTCCAATCCAGCTCCTACCAGTGGAATTCTGGAATTAAAAAGCTGGTATCAGTAAAGTGACTATGAAGGTGTCAAATTGTTATAAAATCCCACTCGTTCACTCATGTCCCTTTTAGGAATGAAACTTTATATCCTGACCAGTCCGGCTTCCAGTCCCACACCAACTTTGTTAATTCTTAACTGATTTCTGTAGTAGCCTAGCCAGTTTTGTATCAAATCACAACAACTTGTTTTTATATAGCACCTTTAAAGTAGTAAAATGTCCCAAGGTGCTTCACAGGAGTGCTAGCAAACAAAATTTGCTGGCAAGCCACATAAGGGGATATTAGGGCAAATCGCCAAAAGCTTGGTCAAAGAGGCATGCAGGTTTCAAGGAGCATCTTAAAGGAGTAGAGAGAGGCAAAGAAATTTAGGGAGGGAATTCCGGAGCTTAAGGCCCAGGCAACTGAAGGCATGGCTGCCACTGGTGGAAGGATGGAAATCAGGGATGCACAAGAGGCCAGAGTTGGAAAAGTGCAGAGATCTTGGAGGGTCATAGGACTGGAGGAGGTTACAGAGATTGGGCACCTGGGGATGGGCAATTAACACAGGTCTAGCAGTGATGTCCACATCGTAGAAGAGAATGAAAACTAAACTACACAAGCTCTAAAGAATGCTCAGTCTTGAAAACGTTAATCCAGTCTGGATTGGAATTGGTTCTTCCATAGCAGAACTCAGTCCTTCCTCAATTCTTTCCCTCAAATATATGGAACCTTTCTTTCAATTTCAATCTGTAGGCAATAAAATCCAATCTCTTTGCTGTTATTTTCTTGTTTCCCAACATTACACCAGTGACAAATCTTCAAAGTACCTCATTGGCTGTAAAGTACTTTGGGTCATCCTGAGACAACGAAAGGCATCTATAAGTTCACATTTTTCCATTCTGTCTTTGATTAGTCTCAATATCTTTTCCTAATCTTTACAGCTGTGGGACTTGGCCCTGCCCCTAGGTTTTTCAACGCAAATATGAATGAAAAAACACCCTGCATTCTAAGCCACGCTACAACCAGATCATTGCAGAAGTTGGGCCAACAACATTGGAAGACCGTAGGAAAGGAAGCTAATGTTGTGTTCCAGGGATGTCATCACTGCCAAGAAACAAATGATATATTACCTCTGAGGCTAAGATCATCCAATGAAATTTGACATGGCTTTTGTCCAATTTTCCCAAGGGGTTCTACAATGGAGATTACTACTTTATCATAGTATTTAGTGTTTTCCATGTTACAACAGTGAGTACAGTTCAGAAGTACTTCATTGGTTATAAAGTGTTTTGGAACATTATGAGGTCGTGGTGCTATATAAATGCAAATTCTTTTTTCCTTTCACTAAATAAGACAACTCAATTACGTCTTTGACTCGAGCTACCTATTTTAATCCCATTTTCCTGCCTTACCCACGTTATTTGATACATTTTTCTGCTTCAAGTACTTGTACCATTCTCTTCTTAAATGAATCCCTACTTCAATAACTGCTTCACTCCAACTTGGAAGTTGGAAGGGTTCAAATCCCGCTCCAGAGACGTAAATCCAGGTTGAGACTCCAGTGCAGCACCTGTTAGAGGTGCCATCATTCAGATGAGATGTTAATCTGAAGTCTGTCAGCTTCTATGGTAGCTGTTAAAAAAAATCCCATGGCACTATTTGAAAAAGACTATGGGAGTTCTCCTGGCAAATATTTATTCCTCAACCAATACCTAAAACAGATTATCTGGTCATTAGCATACTGATGTTTGTGGGAGCTTGCTGTGCACAAATTGGCTGCCATGTTTCTTACAACAGTGACTATACTTCAAAAAAAGTACTTGGCTGTGAAATGCCTTGTGAGATTGTGAAATGTATTGTATAAATGAAATTTCTCTCATTTATTTATGAATGGTTGTTGGCAGCAACTAGAATGCTAGAATGCACAAACATTCACTCCCTCCACCACCGACACACAGTAGCAGCAGTGTATACCGTCTACAAGATGCACTGCAGGAACTCACCAAGGTTCCTTAGACAACACCTTCCAAACCATGGCCATTAGCATCTAGAAGGACAAGGGCAGCAAACACATGGGGCAGAATATTGCGCTCATTGGGCGGGCACGCGCCCAACCTGAATGAACATAAAATGACGCACGATGATGTCGGGCAAGCATCCCAGCGCATCGCGCAATATTTTAGTCAGCAGGTGCGTGTGTGCAGCGCACCCGCCAACAAGTAACAGGCCTATTAAGGTCATTAATGTTCTAATTAAATGACATTTTTCGCTGCCCATCCAACCTTATGGTTGGCAGGCAGGTGAAATTGCCAAGCGGCCTTTGGATTTTTTGCGAAACCTCATCCACGGGCGGGATGAGGTTTCGATCAATGATTTAAAAAAAATTCTTCAAGCTAATTTCTAACATGTCCCTGCTCATGTGACAGAGTCACATGAGGGGACATGTTATTAGCATTTTAAAATTCTTTATTTTTTATTTTCAAAATTCTTCAGCTCCCTGAGACACAGAGTTCAGTTAGTTGGCCAGCCAGAATGAAATCCATCTTGGTGCCTGATCGCAGGCGGCAGTCGGCTTCACGACCACTCCCCACTGGCCTGCCCACTGCACCCGCCCGACGAGGGTAAAATTCTGCCCATGGTGGAACACCATCACATAGAAGTTCCCCTCCAAGCCACTCACCATCCTGACTTGGAAATATATTGCCGTTCCTTCACTGTCTCTGGGTTAAAATCCTGGAACTCCCTCCCTAACAGCGCTGTGGGTGTATCTACACCACATGGACTGCAGCAGTTCAAGAAGGCAGCTCACCACCACCTTCTCAAGGGCAATTAGGGGTGGGCAATAAATGCTGATCTAGTCAGCGACCCCCACATCCCATGAATAAATAAATCAAATTATCATCATGTTGCTCCATTTGTTCAGGTCCATATTGTTCTACATTGAGAAGTGTTTCATATCCTCATCCTACTCCAGCATTTTTCAACCGAGAGATTTACTTGGCCTCAACTTGAACTAATTCTGTATGAGAGCGTAACTAGAGGCCATTAATATAAGATAGCCATCAAGAAATCAAATAGGGAATTCAAAAGACGCCTCTTTAGCCAAGGAGTGGTAAGAATATAGAACTTGATATCCCAAGGAGTGGTTAAAGTACTGTAAATGCATTGATCAAGAAGCTAGACAAGCACATGAGGGAGAAGGGAATAAAGGGTTATGATGATAGATTTAGATGAGAAAAGATGGGAGGAGGCTCAAGTGGAGCATAAACACCAGCATGGACTGGTTGGGCCGAATGGCCTGTTTCTGTGCCGTATACCCAACGTAAATGAGAGTTGACTGCTTAAGTCTATTTTTCAGCATCTTTCAAAGTGTTATGTTGATAAGCCAACAAGTAGCCTCAGCATTGGCTATACTTCCAAGACTTGAAGTTTTTCAGTATCACAGCAGCTTTAATAAACCGTTGCCAATGCCAAATTGCACTGGAATATCTAATCATTCATATGTCTATATAAAAAGGCCAATTTTAGGGTCAGATTTGGATCTTCAACACTCAATTTGCAATACCAGTTTAGCCTTGGTTAGACGAAATTTTGGTTTCACATAGGAGTTAAACATACAGAGTGTGATTGCACCATTCGTTGCTTCTATGGCCATTAACTAGATCCTACTGGAAAAATGATAGTGTTTTAACAATAACATTGCATTTATATAGCACCTTTAACATAGTAAAACATCCCAAGGTGCTTTATGGAGAGTCATCAGACAAAATTTGACATTGAGACACAAGGTGGTATTAGGACAGGTGACCAGAAGCTTGTACAAACAGACAAGTTTTAAAGACCACCTGAAAGGAGGTTTAGGGAGGAAATTGCCGTTCTTAGTGAAAGTATAATCATCAATAATAATCTGGGTTGTGTAAGAGGCTAGAATTGGAGGAATGCAGAGATTTTGGAAGGTTGTAGGGTAAGGGGATGTTACAGAGATAGGGAGGGCAGGGATCACTGTTCTATCTGGATTGGATTCAACTAGGTCCTTGCAAGACTTTGCCGCCAGAAGAAGGAAATTGGATCTGATCCATGTCTCAGAGATGAACCAGTAGTACTGTGCCAGAACAAAAAATACAAACACGATCTGTTGCAACAAAAAAAAGAACAAACTGTCCAGCTGGAAACACTGTTTGTTTCATTTATTTTGGCAATCTTTGAGGTAATCCCAATATGGTCATCGCGTCAACTGGATTTTAAACTTAAAGCAACACTTCATTACCTGTAAATAATTGTATAGTTTATTTACTGCATGGTTGTGTTTGCACCTTTAGTTTATATTTTTGTCATTTTTATGAGAAATGTACTGTACTGTACATTTTGTTATGCAGAAGTTAGTAATACCATTGTTCTGTCTTTACGCTTGTAGAGAATAATTTAGTTTTGCTTTATGCTCTCATCCTCATTAAGTTGTTCAGCTGCGAGAGAGAGACACACAAAAACATCCACACATATTATACCAATTGGCACGCTTGCACAATCATGCTAATCGAAGTACTGTACAGTTTCCAGTAGGATTACTTGGGGAAAGGGGCTGAACCCCCAACAGTTTCCTGCTCGTCTTTGGAAAGCACTAGCTCCTTTCCCTTTTAATCTTTAACCCACTCCCAAACAGTCTCCAAGGAACACTGGTTGGCATGTGTTGGGAGTTGAACTTGAGGAACTTGAATCTCCCTAGAGAGATGCTGGTGGAAAGTGGAGTTGAGGCAGAAGATCAGACATGATCACATTGAATGATGCAGGGGGCTTGAAGGGCCACGTGGTCTACTCCTGCTCCTATTTCTTATGGTCTTCCGACCACCATGTTGCTTTTGCTTACACCAGTACCACATATAAAATTACTAGAGTCTGAGAATAGTTGCTGTTTAACAGCACCTTATAGAAACTTACAGCAGAGAAGGTGCGTTGTGCCTGTGCTGGAAAGAACTATTCAATTAGTTCCAATATTCCCCTGCTCTTTCTCCATAGCCCTGCAAATGTTCCCTTTTCAAGTATTTATCTAATTCCCTTTTGAAAGTTACTACTGAATCTGCTTCCACTGCCCTTTCAGGCAGCACATTCCAGATCATGACTGCATAAAAACATTTCTCTTCATCTCCCCTCTGGCTTCTTTGCCAATTACCTTAAATCTGTGCCTTGTTCACCCATCCCAGCATTGGAAACAATTTATCTTTATTTACTTTATCAAAACTCATAATTTTGAATGCCTCTATTAAATCTCCCCTTAACCTTCTCCGATTTAAGGAGAACAATCCCAGTTTCTCTAGTCCAGTAATGAAATTCCTCATTTCTGGTATGTTCTGCTAATCTCCTGTGTGCCCTCTCCAAAATCTAGATTGGCTGCTTTTAGAACGGTTTCTGTGGGGCATTTCTCCTACATTGCTATGGCGTTGTTTCCTGGGGGCTGCATTGTGTTCCATCGCAGATTGCCTGTGACCTGCTCATTTTCCTGATGTACCTGTTACCTTTATATTGTGTTATATTCAGCCAGTTGCTCAATCTCATGTTATTTGCTGAACCACTGTTTACTTTGAAAACCTTTAAATAAAGAGTTGGGGGAAAAATTTACAACATCCACTCAATATGTCTGTCATATTCAGTGACTGAAGGAGTGAAAGGAGATAAGGTTTCACCTCATTCCTCATTTGTGTTCAGTTAGCTGATCAGTTAGCTTGGAGCAATAATTAGACCACTGTATGGCTCAGTAGGTTACACTTTCACCTGTAATAGAACATCGTGCGTTCTCCACTCGTCTTAAAATTATAGAATAGTATAGCACAGGAAGGCATTCAGACCATTAACCTGTGCCGACTCTTTCAAAGAGCAATCCAGTTATCCTCCTGGTCTTTCCTGGTATCCCTGCAAATATTTCTCCTTCAATTATTTATCCAATTTCCTTTCGAAGGCTATGATTGAATCTGTATCCACCAACCTTTCAGTACATTCCAAATTGTAGCCACTCATTGCGTAAAAAGTTTACACTTATGTCACCTCTGGTTCTTTTGCCAATCAGTTTAAATTGGAAGTACCAATTTTCAGCTGAAAAATTAAACTAGGGTCCTATCTGCCCTCTCAGGCAAAAGATCCCAAGGCAAGATATTGAAGAACAAGGCAATTTCTATCCCTCAACCAACTCATAAGAACAGATTATCTGGTCATTATAACATTGTTGTTTTAGGAATATAGGAAATAGGAGTAGGAGTAGGCCATTCAACCCCTTGAGCCTGCTCCACCATTCAATTAGATCATGGCTCATCTTCGACCTCAACGTCATTTTCCTGCGCCATCCCCATATCCCGTGATATCTTTAATAACTAGAAATTTATCGATCTCTGTCTTGAACATGCTCAATGACTAAGCCTCCACAGCCCTCTGGGTTAGAGAATTTCAAAGATTCACCACCGAGTGAAGAAATTTAGTCCTAAATGGTCTACCTCTTATTCTGGGACTGTGTCCCCTAGTTCTTGACACACCCCACTCCAGCCAGGGGAAACATCCTTCCTACATTTGCCCTGTCGAGCCCTGAGAATTTTGTCGGCCTCAATGAGATCACCTCTCATTCTTCTAAACTCAAGAGAATAAAGGCCCAGTGTCCTCAATCTTTCCTCATAGGACAATCCCACCATCCCTGGGATCAGTCTGGCGAACCTTCACTGCACTCCCTCTATAGCCAGTATATCCTTCCTTAGGTAAGGAGACCAAAACTGCACACAATGCTCCAGGTGCGGTCTCACCAAGGTTCTATACAACTGTAGTAGCACTTCTTTAATCCTGCAGGTTTAGGCCATTCAGGAGTGATGTCAGGAAGCACTTCTTTAAATAAAGGATAATGGAAATTTCGAAATGCTGTTGATGCTGGGCGATCAACTGAAAATGTCAGAACTGGCAATTGCACCAGAGAGGTTGCAGGCTGAATCTGGAAACTTCCCAATGTACACAGCTCAACTGGATGGCTGCCCTGGATGGTGAGGGACTGAGATGTTAAGGGAACGTGGCTTTATAGCAACAAAGGAAAAGATGATTGGGGTCAAGGCCAGAGTGTACAAGCTTTTTAGTGGTTACATAACTACATACCATGGCCTCAGGTTATCACACATGGGTTTAATCAGTTTCACTATTGGTTTTACCATCTGCTGCTAAAAACCTCATATAATCTTGATGGCTCAGGCGGTGGTCATTTGGTCCATTGTGCTTGTGTTAGGTCTTTGGGTGATTTATCCACTCCCCTACTCTTTCCTCACAGCACTGAAATTTTCTCCCCTTCAAGTATTAATCCAATTCTCTTTTTGAAAGTTACTATTGAATCTGGCTCTACGCCCCTTCAGGCAGCAAATTCCAGATCACAATAACCCGCTGCTTAAAAATATTTCCCATTTTGCCTCTGGCATTTTGTCAATTACCTTAAATCTGCATCCCTTGTTCACTGCATTAACTTTAATTTGTTCCTTTGTCACCTCCAGACTCTCTTCAATGGCTTCTCGCCTCCATAATTTACAGCTTATCCAAAACTCTACCTGTATCGTAACTCACAAATCCTACTCACCCATCACTCCTGTCCTAACATGCACTGGCTCCTCCTCATTCCACAATGTTGTAAATTTAACATTCTCAATCCTCACGTTTAAATCTCTTCACAACCTCACCTCTAACTCTGGAACCTCCTCCAGCCATACAATGTCACATCCTCCTCCCCAACACTCCCCACTCCATTTCCCTGACTGGCCTCCTTTCTTTACCTCACCACTGGTGCCTATACCTTCAGCTACCTAGGATCTACACTCTAGAATCTCATTCCATTCAAATCACCGCATTTCCAACAGTGCAGCACTGAACTTCGGCCTAGATTACACACACAAGTCCCTGGAATAGCTGGAACCCACAGCTTTCTGACTCAAAGACAGTGCTGTACACTGGGCCATAAAAGAAGCCAAGCACACATCTCTATCCACCTTTGGTCCAGATCCATTCAATAGATTGCTTTACCATCAGGCAGCCCTGTACCTGACCTCGGACAGTGTAGAGTGGACAGCTTCAGATTAACGAGCACTAAGAATGTAGAAATCTGTGTACAAATAGAGCAGATTGAAAAGTTTAAATCATTTATTTAATTATATCATCTTCACCCAGAAATGTTTGCAAACTTTCTGAATTGGAGGGAACTAATGTCTCTCATTATGGCTAGGAGCCTCTCAATTTGTGAGCTCAATTAAAATTTATCAATGTGACCAATTTTTATAGGTATTGTTTGAAATTGTATTTCAATTTATTCACTATCTGTTTGTTTGTTCCAAACACTGTCTGTATCCCCAATCGCACAATTAACCAGCCCCACTTAGGATATTGCCCCAGGATCATAAAGTTCCCTCCAAAGCGTGCATTACTACCAACTCATTTATTCATTCCCGGGAGGTGAGCATTGCTGGCAAGGCCAGAGTTTGTTGCCCATCAAACAATAGGATCTCCTCTCAGCCTTCTCCAAGTAAGAACATGCACAATTGACATAATCTCATTATTCTACTCTCTGTCCCCTCAATCATTTCTTCCAGAAACCCTGGGATAGAGGGGGTCAAGCATGCTGAGTCTTTAATAAAGGGTTCGGATAGGGAAGCAGTGAAACCGTTTCCACAGGTAGAAGCTGGATCAGGATCATGGGAATGGATGAAGTAGGGCCAAGGTTGTCTTAACAATCAAGTTTGCCTTAACAATCGGGAAAGTAGAGTTGAACTACAACTTACATTTATGTAGCGCCACTAATGTAATGAAATGTCCCAAGGTGCTCCACAGGAACATTATAAAACAAAGTGTGACACCAAACCACCTAAGGAGAAATTAGGTCAGATAACCAAAAGCTTGGTCAAAGACGTAGGTTTTAAGTATCTTAAAGGAGGTAAATGAGATAGAGAGGCAAAGGGGTGTAGGGAAGGGCTTCTAGACCTTAGGGATCAAATAACTGAAGGATCAATGGTGGAGCAATTATAACTACAAATGCACAGAAGACCAGAATTAGAAGGAAGTTTATATCTCGTAGGATTGGAGGGGATTACAGAGATAGGAAGAAGCAAAGCTATGCAGGGAATTGAAAACAAGGATAGCAATTTTAAAATCAAGACAATGTTTGACTGGGAGCCAATGTAGGTCAACAAGTATAGGGGTAATAGGGGAAACGGGCCTTGCTGTGAGTTAATTCAGGGGTAGCGGTTTTGGATGGCCACAAGTTTACAGAAGGTAGCATGTGGGAGACCAGCCTGGAGTGTGTTGGAATAGTTGAATCTAATGGTAACAAAGACATGGATGAGGCTTTCAGCAGTAGACAAGCTAAGGCAGGGGCCAAGTCGAGCAACGTTCTGAAGATGGAAATAGGCAGTCTTAGTGATGGCACGAATGAGATCAGAAGCTCATCTCAGGATCAAATGTGACACCGAAGCTGCGAAGAGACTGGCTTAATCTGATTCTTGCCAGGGAGAGGGATGGAGTCTGTAGTTAGGGAACGGAGTTGATGCAGATGATTAGCCATGATTCTATTGAATTGTGGAGCAGTCTTGAGGGCCATATGGTCTACTCCTGCTATTCTTATGTTATGTTCATTCTAGTTGATTTCTTCCAAGAACCCTATAACCTCCACATACCCCTCTCCACCCCCACTTGGCTCTGACCACTGAGTTCAAGCTGTCAGCTATCTCCAGACAGGCTAGGGATTGGACCTGGCAGTCTTGCTATTCAAAGTGATGCATTTACCCAGTGAACCAGATGCCTTGACAAGACAGTCTTCCCTGAAAATATCAACCTTCATGACACAAATGTGCGATGATGCTGTTAATGAATGATGCAGACTGCACTTGGTGAATTTATTATTTCCTCTCGTCCTCCCTCCTACACCAGCAAAAACACACAGTTAATATCAGGCATTTCCAGTACGTGATATATTCTCTGTACAGGAATAAAAATAAGGACAGGTTGTTCTTTTGAAGGAAAAGTGCTCGAGAGACTTGTGGTGAGAGGGGTCATTGACAAGTTGACTCCTCATCTTTAATTCTTCAAGGTTAACACAGTTAATGACAAACACAGACTTGCTGTCTGATCCAGAGCACGAAACTCTGCATGCCAAAGAACACTGGGCCTTTATTCATCCTTAAATACCTTACCATCGAGGCAACTAGTTGTAAGCCAATTGGGTAATGGCGTTCTTCAAATTCCACAACTTCAACACAATGGAGATTGGTCTTCACATTCCACAAGTTTCTAAAAACAGGGCTTTGCAAACAATTTGGCTGGAGAACGTGTTTTTGGAAATCTAAATTCAATTGAGATTGAGTCACGACTGGTGAAGTAGTCTTAAATTGTGTTCAGGCACAAGAAACTAATTGTGCTGAGTTTTGCAGAGGTCTTTACCCCCTCCAACTCTTTTCCTCCCTCTCTCCCCTTTAAGATGCTTCTTTTGGTCATCTGTCCTAAAATCTTAAGTGGCAAATTTTGTTTGTTAACATTCCTCTGAAGTGCCTTGGGATGTTCTATTATGTAAAAGAAGCTGTTTTTGAAAGTACCAAGTTCTATTCAATAGGTACCAGTTACCTCGGATACCTAGTCCCAACTCATCAATCTACATCTCAGTTTAGAGAGTGACTGGCCTAGTTTGGTTCACTGGGTAGCATTCTCACTGAGCCAGGTCATGGCTTCGAGCCCCACTCCAGAGACTTGAGTACACAATCGGGACTGCACTCTTGGTACGGTATTGTGGGAGCACAGCACCGTAGGAGGTGCTGTCTTTCAGATGAGATGCTAAAGCAAGGTCTTCTTCAATTCCCACAGCATTACTTGAACAGGAGAATTATCCTGGTGTCCAGGCTAATATTCCTCCCTCAACCAACATCGTCAAAACAGATTAACTAGTTATTCATTCATCAGGGCAGCAGAAAGAGGGGTCAACCTAAGTGTAATTGGATGACGGACGTCACAGAGCAGTTGCAGATGAGCTACAGTGGATGTGTGAGAATGCGCAAGACAGATGAGCGTGAAGTACCATGCGAGCAGGTCTCCTAGCAGTAGCTACAGGGAGGAGCAGGACATTCACCCTGAGGGGATCTGCTGTGGGCTAACTGGCTGCTATATCACAGTGGCTGCACTTCACAAGTACTTCCTTGGCTGTGCGCTTTGGAACATTCTGGGAATGTGAAAGGTGCTACAGAAATGCAAGTTCCTTTTTTATCCGATATACATAGAAACAAGTTCCAGGGGTGGTTGCATTCAGTAGTTGAGGTTTTGTTGACTTTTATTAACCCCGCCCCCCCCCTAGCCCAGGAGCATTGTGACTAAATGTAATACCAGCTACACCTTGAACAGCATGTCTGTACTTAAAGGAGAGCTTTGAATTGGTCCTGGTCAAATGCTGGAGATTAAGAAACAAGATACCCTGCTACAGGGTCAATGCAATCATTGTGTTTATTGACTCTCATTCTCAAAAAGAATGTCCATCACCATTCATTTTTTCTAAGGCCTTTAAAAATTAAAAAATGCCTCCCATTCAGGCAAAGCAAATCGATGACGGATAATTCCAAAAGATATTTCACAGATTCTATAAGATTTCTATTTCCAGTTTACTGAGTGTATTTAAGTTTGTTGTCAGTTGGGCCGTATTGTGTTCAAATCACTTTGCATTATCTCTGATTTTCTGAATAGAAAGCAGTGTCTACTTCACACAAACCTTGCTGCTGCCCTTTCCATGTAGAAAATGTACAGTCTCCCTTTACCAAAGCCTGAATGGATGTGGTACAAACAGAAAGAGGGTTTATCCAGGAAATAGACAGCATATAGCTAGCTTATCCTAGAAAGCAAGCATAGCATAGACAGCGGGGAGGGGGGGTGTCCTAGGAAATGGACATAGTATAGATCAGCGAGGAGTAATGCTCCCTCTTGGGTATGCAGCAACCCAGATGTTGCCGTGCACATGTTGTATCCTTTAAGATATGGCTCATGCGTGGCCTTACAAAACAATCTAAAGGTACCACACACTTAAATGAAGGGTCTGTGCACAATGACAAAATAAATTTGAGGGGACATTAGAGAGGAGCTACCCCGGGAAAGGAAGTGGTACAGACAGGGGAGTGATAGGGACAGGAGATTGGGTATCCTGCAACAGCACTAGTGCTGGTGTCTCATCTGGTAATAACATGGTGGGTTACATTACACATAATTCAGGAGTATCCTTCCCCAGAGGAAAAAAAAGCAATCACCATCTCTTCAAAATTAAACTCGGGCCACCAACTGCTTGAAATCAAGGAAACTATAAACTCAGCCAGGCTCCAAGTGGAAGCAGGCAGTAGAAGTCAGAAAAGCTTCAAATACATTGCAGCTCAGATAGCTGTCCAACTGCCCACAATTCTGGGCTACCATTGAGAGGGGATGCCATCAAAACAGGATCTCCAGCACCAGCTTCAGAATCCCAATCATTATAGTCCACATCACCGACTTCTCCTCCTGCACTGTCTTCCCTGGAGTCCTGTCGCCAGTGCCCTCATCGGTAGGGTAGGAGAGTTCAGCAAAGGGGTCCTCTGTCACCCCCTGGTCCAGATAAACCCTCATCTCGTACTCTGTCTCCAGATGTGAGGGGTGCCCGTAGACAGCGACGGCCACTGGTCGCCGGAACCTGGCAGGTACTGCCACCCAGTCCCGGCCGCAAGTGGTCGACTGCAGTTCATAGTCATCAAAGCTGGGATGCTGGGTGGAGTCAGAGATGTAGAGGTCAGCATCACCCCGGGGACTGTCCATTCGCAACACGAGCCGACCACTGTCATCAAGATACACGTAGCTGTAGTTTCCGGGCACAACCTGGCCTTGGTACACATGGAGCAGGACCCAGTCATCGGGAACCGGCTCACTGGTAGGGTGTCCACCCGCCACAGTCGGCGCCAGCTGGCACAGGAACACCATTGGAAGCACCCTCCACAGCAGGGTCATGACTCTGCCAGGAAAGACAACCCAGTCCGTGTCATCTGCACAGCATCTGTGGAAACAACAGGATAAGCTGGCGTTAACTCTACCATCTGCTACTTCATCGGGGTGGAAGGGGCAGAACGGTGTTTAAGAGGAGGGAACTTGCCCCCTTCTCCCTTCCAAATTTTCTTCACAAAAAGAAATGACCATCCATGATTTCTTAGCAAAATTGAATCCCAGGGGATTAATGGGGCAGTGTCAGCACGGATACCAAATTGGTTAAGAGACAAAAAGCAGAAAGTAGTGGTGAACAATTCTTTACCAGACTAGGGGGAGGTATACAGTGATTTTCCCAAGGGGTTATCAGAACTTGGCTCTTTTCCGTATACATTAATGATCTGGACATTGGTATAAAGGAGACAATTTCAAAGTTTGCAGATGATACTGAACTTGAGAATGTAGTAAACAGTGAGGACAATAACAGACTTCAGAGAATGTGGACAGACTGGTGAAATGGGCAGACACATTGCATACTAAATTTAACAGAGAGAAATGCGAAGTGACTCATTTTAATAGAATGAGGAGAAGCAATATAAACTGAGTGGTATAATTTTAACGAGGGTACATTAACAGAGAGACCAGGGGCTCTACGTACACAAACTTTGAAGGTGACAAAACAAGTTGCAAAAGCTGTTAAAAAAAGCAGATGGATCCTTGGCTTGATTATTCAAGGAATGGAGGATAAAAGGAAGTTATGTAGAATCTTTATAAAGCACTGGCTAGGCCCCAGCTGGAGTATTCTGTTCAATTCTGGACATCACAGCTCAGGAAGGATGTCAAAGTCTTGGAGAGGGTGCAGAGGAGATCTACTAGAATGGTCCCTGGGATGAAGGATGTCAGTTATATGGAGAGACTGGAGAAGCTGGGATTGTTCTTCTTAGAGCAGAGAAGATTAACGAGAGAATTAATCGAGGTGTCCCAAAATCACAAGGGATTTTGATTGAGTAAATAAGGAAAAACTATTTCCAGTGGCAGAGAACACAAATTGAATTGGCAAAATAGCCAGCCAGAGGTGGAAGGTGAGAATTGTTTTTATACAGAGAGCTGTTGTGATCTAGAATGAGCAAATTCAATATCAACATTAACCTAGAAGTAGGGGGCACAATATAAAAATAAGAGGTCTCATCAATGGCCTTCCCTCCATCATAAGGTCAGAAGTGGGGATGTTCACTGATGATTGCAAAATGTTCAGCACCATGCTCCTCAGAGACTGAAGCAGTTCATGTCCAAATGCAGCAAGACTTGGACAACATTCAGCTTGGGCTGATAAGTGGCAAGTAACATTCGTGCCACACAAGTGCCAAGCAATGACCATCTCCAACAAGAGAGAATCTAACCATCGCCCCATGACATTCAATTGCATTACCATCACTGAATCCCCCCCAATATCAACATCCTGGGGGGTTACCATTGACCAGAAACTGAACTAGACTAACCATATAAATACTGAGGCTACAAGAGCAAGTCAGAGGCTAGGAATCATGTGATGAGTAACTCACCTCCTGACTCCCCAAAGCCTGTCCACCATCTACAAGGCACAAGTCAGAAGTGTGTTGGAATACTCCCCACTTGCCTGGATGAGTGCAGCTCCCACAACACTCAAGAAGCTCGACACCATCCAGGACAAAGCAGCCCGTTTCATTGGCTCCACATCCACAAACATTCACTCCCTCCACCACCTACACACAGTAGCAGCAGTGTGTGTACCATCTACAAGATGCACTGCAGGAATTCACCAAAGCTCCTTAGACAGCACCTTCCACACCTGCGACCTCCACCAACTAGAAGGACAAGGGCAGCAGATAGATGGGAACATCACCAGCTGGAAGTTCCCATTCAAGTCACTCCCCAACCTGACTTGGAAATAAATCACCGTTCCTTCACTGTCACTGGGTCAAAATCCTGGAACCCCCTCCCTCACAGCACTGTGGGTGTACCTACACCACACGGGCTGCAGCGGTTCAAGAAGGCAGCTCACCACCACCTTCACAAGGGGCAATTAGGGATGGGCAATAAATGCTGGCCCAGCCAGCAAAGCCAACATCCCATGATATAAGATGGAGATGAGTGGAATATTTTCTCATAGAGGGTCATTTACTCTTCGGAATTCTCTCCCCCAGCGAGCGGTGCAGGCTGGGTCATTGAATGTATTCCAGGTTTGAGTTAGACAGGTTTTTGATTGTGAAGAGAGTTGTGGGGACAGACAGGGAAGTGCAGCTGAGGTTACAGTCAGATCAGCCACGATCTTATTAAGTGAGGGAGCAGGTACGAGGGGCCGAATGGCCTACTCCTGCTCCTTATATTTCAAAAGGGGAATTAATAAACAATTAAAAAGGAAACAATTACCGGGTAAAGAGCAGGAGAGAGAGAGAGAGAGAGATTGGAAACTGTTCAGGGGGTAAATCAGTGTTTGTGAGGCTGGGGCCCCGGGCTCCCCGCGCTTCCGGCCCCCCGAGGCCCAAACCCACCGGTGCCCCGCCCGGAACCGTCCTCAAACCCTATCCTCTCGCTCCCCGGGACGGGGGTGAGGCCGAGGCCCAGGCCCCAGGCCACTCTGCCTTACCGTCCTCCGGGCCCGGGTTAATCCGCCCGCCCGGCTCCGGGCCCCCTGCTCCCTCCAACAAAGAAGCCGCGCTGTGGCCAAGAGCGGCGCCGCTCACAACCCCCCACCACCGCCGAGGAGCGGCGCCACCTGCCGGCCGGATGGCGTCCCTCCAACAGTGGCTTTGGGGTTGAGTTTGAGAGTGCTTTGACCTAAATCCCAACGCATACCCCCACTGTGAGAAGGTCACCACACTTGCCAATCCAGAGATTTGAGACCATAATCCTGCAGCCTGGCATTCCCAGTGTCAGTACTGAGGGAGTGCTGCACTGTCTGAGGTGCACTTTTTATATTAGGACCTTAAACCAATGTCTCATCAGCTCTGTTAAATGGACTGAAAATCTCCCAAGGCATTATTTTGTACAAGAGCGGTGAAGTTCTCCCAGAGTCTTGGGTGAATATTTATCAAGTTGGCTGCCATGTTTCCTATATTACAGCAGTGACCACGTGCAAAATCTCACTGAGGCTCCTTCCACTGCACCTTCCACACCTGTGACTTCTACCACTAAAAGGACAAAGACAGTAGATCATCCTGACTTGGATATATGTCGCTGTTTCTTCACTGTCGCTGGATCAAAATCTTGGAACTCCCTCCTTAACAGCACTGTAGGTGTACAACATTCAAGAAGCTTGATACCATCCAGGACAAAGAAGCCCCGCTTGATTGGCACCACATCCACAAACTTCACTCCCTCCACCACCGACGTACAGTGGCAGCAATATGTGTACTGTCTACAGGATGCACTGCAGAAGCACACCAAGGCTCCTTAGACAGCACCTTCCAAACCCATGACACAGTACACTAACTGATATGAATCAATTATCGGCAGTCAGTTGTTGCTTATAGTCCAGGAAAGACCAGGAAAGTGAGGAAGAATCATATCAAACCAATCGAGAGTGGATTTCACTGTGAAGCTACACGTGAGGACTAAGAGGAATTCACATTGGGTCATCGACCTGAAATGTTAGCTATGTTTCTCACTCCACAGACACTGCCTGATTTGCTGAGCAATTCCAGTATTTTCTCTTTTTATTTTACATTTCCTGCAGCACTTTGCCTTTGAATACATAGAATGATTTGTGCCTGAAAGCCTGAGTGTTTGCGGTGAAATCTCTCGATCTGTTGGGCGTTTTCCCAACTGAGCCTTCGCCATTTTGATCGGTCTCAAGCCAGGGACTCCCATGAGTTTGTGGGGATATTTGATCTCTTGATGGATGCTTCGAGGACATCCCCAAAGTGTTTCCGCTGTCCTTCTGGGAGTCTCCTGCTGTGACCGTGTTCCGAGTAGAGCATTTGCTTCGGGAATTTGCTGTCAGGCATACGAACGATGTGTCCTGCCCAGCAGAACTGGTTTTGAGTGATCAGCGCTTTGATAGAGAGGACACTGCTGTTAGACTGCTTTTCTTGCCAATGGATTTGGAGGATCTTGCGAAGACAATGCAGTGCCTCCTTCATCACCCACATGCAGCCTGTCCCGATCTCAGATATCACCATCGGTATTTGGTAGTACAGTGGTTATGTTACTGGGTTACCAATGACCTAGACTCATAATCATGCATATTTAAATCACATCATGGAAGTTTGAGAATTTGAATTCATTAAAAAAAATTGCTGCTGGTGACACCGGAGTGTTATAAAAACACAAGTGGTTCAGTAATTCTCTTTAGGGGAGGAAACCTAACATCCTTACCTGGTCTAGTCTATATGTGACTCCAGTCTCATTAAAACCATGCTTAACTGCATGACAATTGTGGCCACTTTTATAATGTAACAAAGACAACACCAAATTTGTGCACAGCAAGGTCCCACAATTATCATGTGTTAATGACAAGGCCTTCTGTTTAGTGAAGAATAAATATTGGCCAGGACACTGGAGAGAGCGCCCCTGCTCTTTCGCATCCCTTTCACCCATCTGAGAGTGGGGGGGGTGGGGTGGGGGGTGGGGGGTGGGGAGGGGGGGTGGGGGGTGGGGAGGGGGGGGTGTTGGGGGGTGTGGGGGTTGGGGGGGTGGGGGCGGGTTTGGTTGGCGCAGAGCCTTGGTTTAATGTTGCTATCCAAAATCCAGCACCTCCAAAACGTAGCACTCCCTTAGTACTGCACTGGAAATATCAACCAGGATTATGGGCTCAAGCCTCTGGAATAGGACTTGAACCCACAACTGGCTATCTCAAAGATGTGAGCGTTACCCACTCAGCTACAGCTACAGGAGAAAAACAGGGAAATTGAGAGGAGAGAGGAAATAAATAGATGACAGGTGTATCAAGAGAGCTGAGAGAATTTGCAATCAGCGGCTAATGTTTGGGACAAAAACAGACCATCGACCTGAAATATTAACTCTGGTCCACTCTCCACAGATACTGTTTGACCTGCCAAGTATTTTCAGCAACTTTTGTTTTTATTTCTGACTAAAGTTTGGGTTTTCTTGAGCCAAATCCTGGAAGCTCTCATTCAGACTGAAAGAGCTAACTGGGCAAAATAGAAACTTGCTGATAGTCTTGTGGTCTCTGGCAAGCTCATGAGGTGTTTAGTTTCCATTTTATACTGCATTCTTTCGGCAGGAGTTTGTACGGTCGGGCTGCAAGGAACAGCAGTCATCACCTGGGAGAGCTAAGAAGAGAATCTTACGTAACTTTTGCTGAAACAGGATCCAGATGGGTAATCAGATAATGAGCTCATGGTGGAGGTTTTGAGTCAGAAAGAGACAAACAGCAACAGCAATTACAACAAACATGTCATTAGGTATTAACTATAACTTGTGAGGTGACACATGTGGGCAGTCAGATTTAAATACTTGTCATGTTATCAATCACCCCACATGCAAGAAAACATCAGACAAAACTCCCTAAGGCCTCAACCTACGTCTTTAAAAGGTTTGTGAAGGCGGGTATTGGAGAGAATGATCACACACAGTCTAGACCTTGATCATCAGTGTCCACTGCTTAAGGGATAACCTTTTTCTTACTTATTCTCTCTCTTTCTTATGGCTGATGTTAGATGTAGAGTAACAGCTAGAATTTTACTTTCAGGTGGTTACACCAGATAATTGTGGCGGGTGTAGCAGGGAATATCGCTGTGATGCCTCCTTCACATTTGTGAATCAGGCATTGATTCAGTAAATGTTCTATGGTCTGTACTGGGTCACACCAGTCACACTCTGGAAAAGTTTGATTTTCCATTTGTGTGTCAAGTATCCATTTCTGCTATGGCTTTTGTGGACGTGGCCTAGGGTTGCCTGTGAGCTTCGCTGAAGATCAAACCCAGGGATCTTCCATGTTGTGTCTTCCATAAGATGTTTGTTTATGAGTTCTTGTTAACTCTGTTCGACTTTCCAAGTTTGGTCAGGGTCAAAGCTGCATTGTCGAAGGTTAAACGAGTGGATCCACAAGGGTCTGTGCAACTTCAAGCGGTGCTGAGAGAAACTGCTGAGACCCTAGTGGGTGGGAAGACATTCATTTGCCTCAATCTACTGAACTTCCTGGAGAGTTGTGGCATCACAACAAATGATTTGGGAAGCGATGAGGAGCCAGGATGCTGGGCATAAATTAAGGATTTCAGTGATTCGCTGCATTACAATGTTTATTTGGGCATTAACACATAGATACCTCTGGTCCCTACTGGTGCACAGTATCCAGCTACAGAGTACTTCCTGCAACTGTTGCATGATTAGACTGAAAGAAATTCCCTCAACCTCACAAATCTTCAAGCAGCACCAAAACACAGCCTGTGGTTGTGGAAGGGGGTGAAATCTTATCGAATTTTGAGAACTGCCACAATCTAATTGTTGCTTAAGTTATATTGAGAAAGAAGGACTCAGTCTGAGTGAGTGAATAGACTGAGTTCATTAAGTTCATCCTCCACATCATTACAATTATGGTGGCAGTAAAATTTTGTTTGAAGTAAAATGGCAGCGGTGGATGGGGGAAGGAGATCTAACCACACTCATTTTACAAGAGGAAGTGCATTATTGGATATGAATAACAGGCTCAAATTAACTTTCATGCTTACATTCAGTCCTCAGTCAAGCAAAGTTGTAACACTAATACCAGTCAGCAGGTTTTAATTGAGAGGGCACATGGGCATTTGCTAATGGCTTGGTTGCAATAACAACTGGTACTGACCTTATTAAGACCCTTTAATGGACAGGTGACCTGGTTGAGAGGTTACAACAATAGGTACATTGTCACCAGATCTTTGCCAATAGTGCTCTTTGGAGTATAAACTCCTGCATCGGCCTGTTGGGCCGAATGGCCTGTTTATATGCTGTATTTTGCAACTGGCGCTTTATAAATGCAAGTTTTTCTCTGTTTCCTACTCTATTGCTTGGCAGCCTATTGCAACAGGCCAAGGTCCCCAATGCTTAGAAAGAGCTTCTGTCTGTCAGGGCTTCTCATTCCCTTCCAACCTGTCTGATAACTGACGAGAATGTGTCTGTTCTCTCGCGAATATCTCTTTTCCAGTTGTGATCCTGTCTGTTTTCTTTTCTGACAGCAATCAGCATTTCCTTCAATCTACATACCTATTGACTTAAGTCTCTGTCTCTTCAGTGACAGACCAGCTGGGAGGTCACTGACCTACTCCCTTTCTTTACAGACATAAATCTTTAATAATTCGTTTCTGTCTCCTTTACAGAATAGCAACCCACAGCACTGTTCCATTAGCAACGCAGCAGATTGTTTTTACATTTCATGGAGCAATATTTCTTTCATTTATCAACAATCCTCAGTGCAAAGATTGAAAACAAAAAAATAAATCACTTGCATTTCTCTAGCGCCTTTCACAACCTCAGGACGTCCCAAAGCGCTTTAGAAGTAATGGAGAGAAGAGGCCTCTTTAACACAGAGATTGTGAGGACTGCACTTCCAGGGCTAGTGATTGAGGTAAAAACTATGGGCAGGATTTTCGGGTCATCAGGCGGGCTCGGTGGGCGGGCCAGGAAACAGCCCACCGCACACGTTCAGCCCCCAACCGTGATTTCACGCTGGGCTGGCCAATTAACGGCCAACCAGCATGAAAGGCACTGAAAGGCTCAGCACTGCCGGGGTGGGGGCAGCAGGAGGGTCAGCACGGAGGAACACACAATGAAAGCTCCCTGAAGGCAGAGAGCTGCCTCAGGGAGCTGAAAAATTTAAAACCAAGAAATAAGTGTGTAAAAATGCAGAAAAAAATGTCCACACATCAGACTCACTCACCTAAACATATAGATGATAAAAATTCTGCCCAAACATTTTATTTTTTTTAATTGATATCGGAAACCTCATCCCACCCTTGGATGAGGTTTCCTCAAGAGTCAGAAGGCCGCCTGGCTGATTTGCCCGCCCGCCAACCGTGACATTGGATGGACAGCAAAAAAATCACTGCTAATTGAAACTTTAATGGCCTTAATCGACCTCTTAAGTGTCGGCAGGCGCGTTGTCAACTCTCGCGTGCCCCCGCCAACCGAAATCTCGCGCAAGTGCGAGATGACGTCAGCATCGACATCACCCGCGCGCTATTTTATACCCGATTGGGTCGGGCGTGCGCCCACCCACGGGACGTAGAATTCTGCCCTATGTCAACATTCAGGATTAGAATGGTCAGGTGGATAAAGGGAAAGGCTCTGGAAGAATAGGGTGAGTAAACGTGATTAGTTGGGCCGAAAGTCTTGTTTTCTTACTGTAACTCCAATATTTATCTACATAAAACTTCTGTTTGTGTGGGGAGGAGCTCAGCTGGAGGAATATAGGAACACAAGGAAACTATTGAGCCCCTCGAGCCTGGTCTGCCATTCATTGAGATCATTGCTGATCTGCAACCTAACTCCATATCCCTCAATAACTGGACAACAAAAAAATCTATCAATCTCAGATTTCAAATTAACAATTGATCTAGCATCAATGCCATTTGCAGAAGTTCCAAACTTTTATCATTCTTACGCATCAAACACTGTCTAAAATGGATCCTTCGCTGCCGCAACATGGGTTTTGCCCCTTGTTTTTGTTTTTAGCTCTTTGGTTTGCTTTAAAGTTTTTAAAGTTTTCTTCTTAAGGTTTTAAAAGTTTCCTTTTTTCTTTTCTTTTTTTTCTTTTCTCTCCTGTTTTTGGACTGTAGGCTTTTGGGTGGTGGAGCTGTGTGGAGCTGCCGAGGTTGGTGGCAAAGCAGGGCTGACTGAGTCTGGGGCTGGGCGGGTGCCTGGGGAGTGGGACTTTACCAGGGCTGGGAGGAAGGAGGTTTCATCAGGGAAGAGGAGTGAGGCTTTACTGGGGCCAGGGGAGTGAGATTTCACTGGGGCCAGGGGAGTGAGGCTTCATCGGGACCAGGAGGAGTGAGGCTTCATCAGGGCCGGGAGGAGTGAGGCTTCATCAGGGCCGGGAGGAGTGAGGCTTCATCAGGGCCGGGAGGAGTGAGGCTTCACTGAGGCCAGGAGGAGTGAGGCTTCACTGAGGCCAGGAGGAGTGAGGCTTCACTGAGGCCGTGAGGAGTGAGGCTTCATCGGGGCCGGGAGGAGTGAGGCTTCATCGGGGCCGGGAGGAGTGAGGCTTCACTGAGGCCAGGAGGAGTGAGGCTTCACTGAGGCCGGGATGAGTGAGGCTTCACTGGGTCCGGGAGGAGTGAGGCTCCACCAAGACAAGAGGAACGAAGGTTCACCAGGGTCAGGAGAACAGTGCTACCGAGCCAGGCAAGGCCGAGAGGCATGCTATGTCCATAAGACACAGAAGAGATCTTAAACACTGTAAATCAAAACTTGCTTTATTTAAAAATGGACTTTGCTGGACCAAAAACATGGCTGCTACAGGTCACATGATTTGCAAATTGGCAACAGTTCAGGAAACTCCCAACAGGACAAAGCTCAACCCTCTTCCTTGTGGAACCTCACACCTATCAGTGTGTGGACCCATTACAATCAATGAAACAAGGGAGCAGCATATGGTTTGTCTCACCAGCCTGGACTTGTAACAAAGATAAGGACATTGAAACTCATTATACCTACAGAGGTGCTAAGGTGAACAATGGATTTTGACCAGGGACATAGAGACTGATTGTTAACCTGAAATTGACTCATCAATGGGCAACACCGCATGACCTAAGCTCCTTTGGCCTTTGGAAAGTTTTAATGTTACATTCCTGGACTCCCAGGTCAGTCTGCTGTTAACATACAGCCTGTCAACACCAAAGCCGGACTCCAGGCTGAAAACAAACCCTGCCTCAAGTCTAAACCTCCTCGGAGCCTGGTTCTCTGGAAGATTCCTGCCATCACCTGTAGAGTGGACAAAGTCTCTATGTACCAACCACATCTTGCTGCATCATCACCAACTTTGAAAGAATTTGGCAACTCCTGCTTTCAGCTAGCTGAACCTGCCTGAACTTTAATCCCTACATGAAGGAACCCTCATTGGACTCTGACATTCACATGGATTAATATCCATATCTTTGGGTTTTTTTGCTTTAAGTTATTTCTGCTTATAAAACCCTTTTCTTTCCTACCTCCTTCTTGTGTGCTTGTGTGTGTATATGTAGCTGAGTTGACCATCCGCCGGGTTTGAATGTATGAATAAACATTACCACTGATTTAACACCAAAGAGGGTGTGCTGCAAGACACTTTAAAATTGACTTCACAAACAGAGGGTTTGGGGAAACACGCCATAGTCTGTTTCAAAAGTTAAAACACCTCTGCTTTTTTTTATTCATTCATGGGATGTGGGTGTCACTGGTTAGGCCAGCATTTATTGCCCATCCCTAAGTGTCCTTGTTCAAAGTGCACTTAAGTGTCAACCACATTGCTGTGGGTCTGGAGTCACATAAAGGCCAGACCAGGTAAGGATGGCAGATTTCCTTCCCTAAAGGACATTAGTGAACCAGATGGGTTTTTACAACAATCGACAATGGTTTCATGGTCATCATTAAATTTTTAATTCCAGATTTTTATTGAATTCAAATTCCACCATCTGTTGTGGCAAGATTCAAACTGGGTTCCCAGAGCATTACCCTGGGTCTCTGGATTACTAGTCCAGTGACAATACCACTACTCATTGACTCCCCTTGCAGGCAGATAGAACCACGGAATCGTAGAAAAGTTACGGCACAGAAAGAGGCCATTCAGCCCATCGTGTCTGCACCGGCCAAAAAATAAAAAAAACTAGCTGCCCATTTTAATTCCACCTTAAAGCGCCTGGTCCGTAGCCTTGCAGGTTACAATATTTCAGGTGCAGATCCAGGTACCTTTTAAATAAGTTGAGGGTTTCTGCCTCCACCACCAAACCAGGCAGCGAGGTCCAAACACCCACCACCCTCTGGGTGAAGAAGGTTTTCCTCATCCAATCCTTCTACCAATTAAGGAGTTCAGTTTGCCTCTGTCCCCTGTTGTAACAGGGAGCGTAGCTGCTGAGGCCGAGAGGCACCAGTGTGAAGCAAGGCTGCCGAGGATGGGAATGAGTGAAGCTGCCTGCCAGGCTCTGCTTGAACTCACAGGAGCTGCAGCCTTATGGGCTACAACATTAACCTTGCCCGTGTGGGTACCAACAAGAGACAACCCATATTTGGGGCTGTAAAGGCCTCGATTCAGATGGAGTGGGCAATGAGAAGATGTGAGATAGTGTGTGAAAAGGAGAGGGCAACATTTATCAACAAGGGACAATCCAATTCTGGGGCAGAGGCAGCCTCAATTCAGACAGAGGGGGAAACATGGAGAGGTGAGACGATGATTGAAACAGAGGGAGAACCGTCCACCACTTCCAGCCATTACTCTTATGGTCATTAAAAAAAAGATTGATGAAGTTCAGAACCGGATGAGATTTTTGTCAGAATTCAGGGAGTCGATTGTGCTCTGTTTCACTGAAACCTGATTGACTTTGGACATTCCAGACAATACAATTGATATTGATGGATTTGATCCACTAAATACCAAAGAGGGGGAGATGGCATCTATGTGAATAAACATCGGTGCCAAAACTTTCAGGTTAAGAAAGATATTTGTCTCGCTAACATCGAATTACTTTGCATAGTTTTCGGACACTTCGATCTGCCCCATGAACTTAATCAATTACACATTATTTTGGTATATGTTCTACCGAACAAACGAAATAGGAGCAGAAGTAGGCTATTCGGCCTCCCGAGCCTGCTTCACCATTTCAATAAGATCTCGGCTGATCTGTTTGTGTTTCAAATTCTGCATTTCCATTTACCCCCTTTGATTCCCTAGCCTAACAAGAATCTATCTACCTCTGCCTTAAAAACAATTCAGTGACCCCACCTCCACCGCCTTCTGAGGCAGAGAGTTCCAAAGTTTGCACAACCCTCTGAGAGAAAAAATTCTCCTCATCTCCTGTCCTATCAGGCTGACCCCTAATTTTAAAACAGTGGCCCCTGGTCCTGGACACACCCACAAGAGGAAACATCATTTCTGCATCCACCTTGTTGAGACCGTTTGGATCTTATATACTTTAATCGAGTCACCCCTCACTCTTCTTAACTCCAGTGGAAACAAGCCCAGTCTGTCCAACCTATCCTCGTATGGAGGAGGTGGCAAGAGTTGTTTCAGAAACGGTTCAAGAAATTGCTGCTCCTTCTCCAGAGTCACCGAAGATCATCCTTGGTGGTTTTAACGACTGTGTAGTATAAGGGCATTCAGGCAGACCAAGGGTTAATGAGGTACTGGAGAAACAGTACCACTCACATAGTGATGTAGAGAGACACATGATGGTAGACTGTGTGTAGTAGATTCTGGAAGCAGCCAGCATGGAGACAGCACTCATATCTTGGATATGTATATAGTTATGGATTACCATCTAACAGTTTATGTTCAACCACACACGCCTCCAGACCTCTTAATGAGATACCAAACAACCTGGCGACATGCTGGCAGTGAAGGCTCGAGTCCAAAATCCCAGAGAAGCTGGAGAAGGATCACAGAATCTCAAAGCATGAAGAAGTAAAGAAACTGAAGCCTGACTTGAAAGAAATGCGCCTAAATTTAAGACACAGTTGGAGATCACCTAAAAAAAAGCTCCATTGCAGACCTGGAGGCTGAAGGACTCTACCAGGGTACATGGAGATCCATTGTTATATGTGATTGAACACAGAGTCAAGGGACCTAGCTAGATCACAAAAGGCTGAGCAAAATTCAAAAAGAAGTTGAAAGGCAGCAGGAGAATCCACTGTACAGATGAAAAGCCAGACCTGATTGATCGCAGAGGCAGAGTCAAAGGACCTGGCCAAATCACAAAAAGATGAGCAAAATTCAAGAAAAAAAGGAAAAGCAGGCTGAAAAACAGAAGAATCCACTGTGCAGTTGAAAAGAAGAACCTAAGTGAACACAGAGTCAAGAGACCTGGACAAATCACAAGAAGGGTGAGCAAAATACAGTAAAAAAGCTGAAATTACTTTTTAAATAGGCAGCAATCAGAATCAGCACATCCAGAGCACAGCTGCAAGAAGCAGCAGCATTCGGTCCATAGCCGGCACCATAGCACGCAGTGGCTGAGCTCAACTGAAAGAAAAGAAAAAACTGAAGGAGTTAAAATATCGCCTTTTATTCGATTCCCAGGCTTGAGGGAGCAAGTGATTGGCCCAAACGGCTTGTTTGACATTTCCTGGAAGATTGATAGCTTTGAAGAATTGAGCCCGCGATCACAGCCAAAATCCAACAAAGCGCGGGCAAAACAGAGAGAAGAAAAAGAAAATTAAAGAGGTACTCACCTGTTTTAAAAAAACGGCTATGGATAGTAAATTAAAACTACCAGGGCCAATTTGGGCTAAGGCAAGGGTCAAAACAGACCCAAAATTTGGTGTCTAGGAAAATAATTTTTTTAGATTACAGGAGTACATCTGGATTAAGCAAGACATCTGAAAAAGTACGATTAATACATTTTTATACATGCTTGGTGCATTTGCAGATGAAGTAATCCTAAAACAAGGTATAGATGAATCCTCAATCACATTTGGTAAGGCATTAAGAGCCTTTGACCAGTATTTTAAACTCCATGTTGCTGAGGGCACAGACCTTAAAAGAAAGTCTAGAACGCCCTTAATAAAGCGCTGAGGGGGCGAGGAGATCACAGGACGAGGGAGACAAAAGATCCCAGGCTGAGGGAGACAATACTCAAGCAAAACACAAGATGGTCATAGACCATGTCAGCGCAATAAAGAGCGCGAGCCAAAAAGTTTAGTACAGAAGAAATTGGAGGCTGAGAAGCAGCTGAAAGACTTAAAAATAGAGATTTTTGAAATTGCCAACACATACCCAAACTTCAATAGCAGATGGCAGTGCAAAGTGAGCAGCTGTCTGTGAATGAAGGAAAGCTACCTGAGGTAACTCAAAAGAAATAAAACCTGAAAAAAGAAAGTGAAGCAATTCATTTCAAAGAATTCAACCAGAAGTAGAGCTGTGCACAACAGCAAGCAGAAAAGGCACTCAAAGAAGTTGCTGTCTTTGAAGAATCAATACATAACCCTGGATAAACATGAGGAGCTAAAAAAGATGTTGAATACTACTTCAGAAAAAGCTGCATTGAAATTATCAGTAGTGACAAAACAATGCACTGAAGCACAGCGTGAGTTGACAAGAGATCAAGAAGAAAATAAACAGTTGAAGGAACAGTTGATTGTCCCTCAAGATCAAATGCAAAAGGAGTACTCATCTCTTCAGCAGCATGAAGAAACGAAGACTGTCTTGGACAGCAGAATGGAAGGACAGCAGAAGAAACTCGAGGGGACTGTTGAATTACAGGAAAACTCAAGACGAGCAATTGAACTTTGCAAAGAAAAGGAAAACCTTTTGAAGGACCTTCAAACGCTACAAGGATTCTTCAGGTCAAAGTTTGTTCCTCTAGAAAATCATGAAGAGAGGCAAATGAATTTAATGCCACTCTGAACGAACTGAAGAACCAGTTGGCAGAGAAGATTCAGCAATGTTCAATATTCCAGGAGGAATCCAAGAGGTACAAAAAAGAGACTGAAGAGCTGAAGAACCAGCTGAATGGAAAAGAGGAGGCATTGAAAGTAAAAACCATAGAACTTTCCAAGCTGCGGGCAGATAATGGAGCGATGAGTAGCACAATTACAGAACTAAAACAAGTTAAGATTTCATTGGAATCAGATCTCACCAACAGTGAAACCAAAATGAAGGACACGGACAAAGCTCTGCTGTAGGCAGAGAAAGAAAAGATTGAAATAAGTTCGGAAAATGTAAATCTGATGCTGAAGCTCAAGGTACTAGAAGGAAAAACACTGGATGCCTCAAACATACTGAGAACCACTGAGTTGTTGAAAGATGAAATGGCTTAAATGAAAATCAAGAATCTAGCATGTCATGAACAAGTTGAACAGTTGCAAGAGAAAGTGGAAATTCTCAAAAAGGAGTATGAAGAGTCTCAGAAACAATTAGCAGAAGTAAAATTAAAGGATGTGAGCGCGAAAGAGAGCACACAGGAATTAGGCTCTGCTAAGGAGAAGCTGTTCAGTGTAGGGAACCAGCTTTCATGTACGAAAGATGGGTTTGCTAATGAATATTTAGAAGCAGATGAACTTCAAGTATCAGAAGTCTCTATGAAGTATAGTGAAAAATGCCTGGAACAGGAAAAGCAATTACTGATGAATCAGAGCAGTTGGTTGAATGTGGAATTAACAGCCAAAGATGATTAAATTCTTGAACTTCGATCCAATCTGAAGAACATGAAAGGTGAGATGCGCAGTGGAAGAGCAAATCCAGATTTTCAAAGCAGATAATTCTGAAACAAAAACAACAGGACTCACCAGAGTAGTTGCTGAGCTAAATAAAAAGATTCATAAACTTGAAAAAGGATCGGAAAATAAAAGTGTAAACAAATATTTGGTTGAAATTGTGACACAAGTGGAAATGAAGGCTCCATTTTTGAAACATCAATATCCAGCAAGATCATGTTCGACCCCATGGGGAAAGAAAATCCGAGTCTACTCTAGGAATGAACAGAGTGAACATCCCCTTCAGAAAAAAAAGGGACAAACCCACAGACAAGTTGGTTATAAAGAGAAACACAACTAAAAGGAGTGCACAAAGCAAATCAAATGGAGACAATCAAGTGCAGGAAACACAGAGTACTACAATTTCAACGCCAAAGCAACAAAGTTAACAACTGAGACAACCATTCCTCCAAACGTGACAGAACGCGATCTGGATGAGTTGTCAAGCCTCCAAATTGTCCGAATTTATGAAGTCAGAGACTTGATGGGTGGTGGGGGGGAAGGGGTAGCAAGTGAAGCAAAGGTCGTGTCGTAAGTATATTTGGGTAAAGACTTGGGGGGTGGTGTAGTCTAAGGGTTTTCAAGCAGATCAAGGGTTAATGTGGGACTGGGGAGACAGTACCACCTAAATAGTGATGTAGAGAGTCATGTGATAGCACACAGTGCGTGTTAGAGTCTGGAAGGAGTCAGCAGGGAGACAGCACCTATGCACGGCTGTACCTTGGATATGTACATAGTTATGGGTTACCAATAAAAGATTTATATTCAACCATACAAACCCTCTAGACCTCTTAGTGACACACCAAACAACCTTACAACAACTGTGACTTGATTTTGAGGGGCACTCTCTTTAACCACACTAGATGTGTTGACAAACCAACTCATGGAGAAATGTTTTTGCTCCAGTCTTGACTCTTACATGTCTTTAATTCAACCAGGGATTGTACATTCAGATCATAATGTTGTGCATTTCCTCTCTAAATATTGACAAAAACTGAAAGCAGTAAAACCTGGTAGGAAAGTGATTAAAGCTTGGGTTAATGTGGCCATTCAAGATCTGCAAATTTGTTTTGATAACAGGAATTGGGATATTTTTATGGAGGGTGAACACATAAATAAGAGCACGGGTATAAATGATTATATCATCTTCTGTGGATAGCTCCATGTCCAAACTAAAATAATTAAGATTTATCAACCCTGGATTACAAAGGATTTGAAAGCAACAATGAAGGAAAGACAAATTGCATTTAGTGTAGGGATTAAGACAAACTTGGCGATCTAAAAATCAAGGTGAGAAAGGAAATTCAGAAGGCAAAAGAGGCATACAGAGTCAGGCTGCAAAATTGTTTTTAGACAAATAATCCCAGAGATGCAAGGAATTGTACACGTAAAATATCAAGCTTCACATCGAAAAAGAGAAGTGAACCCTCTTTTGTCCGCTGAGAATTTGATGTTGCGAATGAATTTAATGGGTTTTTTAGTCAGTTTGAAAATGGTGACTTTAAGCAACATGTGATTCTGCAGCAGGCTTCACTCAGTGAACTAGAAGAGTCTTGAGTTACTATCAACAAATGGGAGGTAGAGAAGCAATTCAAGCGTACGGAAAGCATACCGTCCAGATCAGATCAGTGGAAAAATTCTTAAGGAATGTGCTCGGCAGTTTGCAGCTCCTTTCTCTCTGGTCTTTCTGAAATCATTTGACATGCATGCTGTTCCTTGCTATTGGAAATCAGCCATCATTGTCCCGGTTCCTAAGAAGACACGACCTGCTGAGCTGATTGGTTGCCGACCAGTTGCTTTTACGTCGAAAGTCATGAAGCGTTTCTGACGCATTGTGTCAAAGCATCTTTTAGGTCCTCTTGTTCCACATATTGATCAGTTACACAGTTTGCCTATCAACCTCAGAAGTTAGTGGACGATGCTGTTCTGGCCTTGATCTATCTGATCCAGCAGCAAACGGATAGATTAGACAACTATGCTCGTGTAACCTTTGTTGATTTCTCTTCAGCTTTTAATACTGTGCAACCACTCAAGCTCCTTGAGAAATTGAAAAACCTTGATGTTAATCCTGCTCTCCTACTTCAGATCAGTGATTTCCTTCACAACAGGACCCAACAGGTGTTAGTTTCCAGGATTTACTCGGAGCTCATGTCAACGATTACTGGATCTCCTCAGGGTTGTGAACTTTCACCGTTGCTTTTTATCCTCTATACAAATGATTGTCGATCAGAGTATGATGACATAATGATCCCAAAGTATGATGATACCGTACTAGTGAGTCTCATAAGGAATTACAATGTAAACTACAGGAACTCGATGGAGAAGTTGGTCAAATGGTATGATAACAATTCTCCTAAGTTGACGAAAACAGAATGAAAGAACTAGTTATAGACTTTAGGAAAAAGCCAGTCAATGACATTGTTTCTGTGAAGATTCATGTTGTGGATATTGAAATAGTTACTAACTACAAAAGTATCCTAAAGTAGATGATAACTGGAACTCGAGGGAACAGTGTACAGATGTGGAGGTCAAAGGACATACATGATTAAACTACCTTAGAAAATTAAAATCATTTTGTGTGATCATGAAACTCTTCTATATGGCTGTAGTTGAGAGTGCTATCCTTTTTTGATGTCTCCCTTGGTGTTGTTGTCTTCAGAAAGCAGACTCTTTAAGGATACAGAGATGATTGAATCAGGCAGGAAGGGTATTTGAAGAGCAGATCTCTCTTGATGAAATCTGCTCTCGAATAATTTTGACAAAATAAAGAGTGTCACGAGCAATGAGAATCACCCCTTGTCTCAGTATTACTGTTGGATGTGTTCAGTGTGAATAGTAAATTCGATTAAACTTCTCATTCAGAAGATGGCTCCTCCAACAGCACTCCCTCAGTGGGAGTGTCAGCTGAGATAATGTGCTCAAGTCTGCCTCAAGACTCGACCCCACAACTTTCTGACTCAGTGAGAGTACTACTCACTTACCTATGGCGGACAGGTTCTAAAACAGGCACAAGGCCCCTCATTAACATATGCAAGGAGCACCTAATGCCTATTATAGGCACACACCCTAGACACCTGCAAAATAGCCCAAACCAATTTCAAATCGATTGTTTTTCAGGTCTTCTTTACACCAAATAAATGTGACAAGATCCATATTTCTAGCCCCATTCTTTCAGAAGATACACAGTTCACAAATCTCTATGTTAGTAACTGATGTTAATTCACCCGTACATGAACATAAGCAGCAACAGTTACTATTAGATTCACCTGTTTCAAACAGGACTTGTTTTATTCATTCAGAATAATGAATGCAGAGGTATGGATGACCAGGAGGTCATGACCCAGTGGCCAGTTCACCATACAGAAGGTCTTTGGGTTCTCCGGCTACCATCTATCCAGTGAACATGGCCAAGCCAGCACAGATCGTTGGCTTAGCAATGAATGTACGCTGATGGAATTAGCACACTCCAGGATCTCTGAGTTGGTGACCTTGCCCTGCCAAGAGATGCAAGGATACGCCTGAGACAGCAAAGGTGGGAACTGTTCAGCCTTTTCTCCTGCTTATGTTACCCAGGTCTCACCACTGTAGTTGAGTGCACTGAGAATGCAGGCTTGGTAGACTTGCAGTTTGGTGTTCTCAGTCAGGTTGCTGTTGTTCTACACTCTCTTGCACAGCTTGGATATAACGGCTGGAGATTTTGTGATGCGTGTGTTGATTTCAGCATCAAGTGACAGATTTGCCCATAGCACACTCTCTACACCAATCAAATTGGGCTCATCGCTCATAGCTGCTGTTTCCCTTGCTGTGTTAAAACTCTGCAGCAAAACTGGAGCATCCTCTCCAAGGTGCAAGCCTGGGCAAAATTTATGGAATTTGTGCCCAAATGTCAGGGTCTCCCTCTCGACTTCCCTGGTTGAGTCCAAAGCAATGCAGTGGTCTACGTTTGGCACCAGTTCGGTTGCCGGAAAGATGACATATTCGAACATCAGTCCACCTTTGGGCTCCATTCCAGATTTTTTTGTCAGGGTTTACTCCCTTAGCCTTCAACACTCCCAAGGTATCCACAAGGCAGTGGAGCTGTTCGTCCAGAGCTGGGAGTTTGGTTCAAGAGTTCCAGGGAGTTTCCACATGCCAGTGGGCCAGCGCACTGCATGTCTGGGGGCAAAACCTCTCCTCCAAGTTCCTCTGAGGCTTTAGGCTGCGGCTGCAGGGGACCCAGTTTCCATGTGTCGGCATGAGGGGGCAGGGATGGGAGCTTGCCAGTGGAGAGGCTGTGTATGACAGGGAGAGATTTACACATTCTGCTCTCTATTTCGCATTGTTGCTAGCCAGTGGTAGAGGCTGAAAAAGAGACGCAAACTAGAACACATAAGCGGAAAGTACGCTAACTGTCTTCACTGACACATTAGACCAGCAGATCAACCTGTTGGACACTCCTGGATGAGTGAGGCTTCAATTATACTCATGAAGCTCGACACCATCCAGGACAAAGCAGCCCGCTTGATTGGCACTCCTACCACCACCTTAAATGTTCACTCCCTCTGCCACAGATGGACAGTGACAGCAGTGTGTACCATCTACAAGATGCACTGCAGCAAGTCACCAAGGCTCCTTCAACAGCACCTTCCATCTAGAAGAATAGGGGCAGCAGATGCTTGGGAACACCACCACCTCCAAGTTCTCCTCCAAGCCACACAATATTCTGACTTAGAACTCTATTGTAAAAGTCCTGGAACTCCCTTTAACTGGACTGTTGGGTACCTACATCACCAGGGCTGCAGTAGTTCAAGAAAGTGACTCATCACCACCTTCTGAAGGGCAATTAGGGATGTGCAATAAATGTTGGCCTAGCCAGCAATGCTCACACCCTGTGAACAAATAAAAAAAATGTTCCCTCACCTCCATTTTAATCTTATCGTTCTTTTACCCACTTGACTGCCTCACTGTGCTCTGCTCCTAAAACCTGACTGACTTACTGCGTTTTATTTTAGTTTTTTCAGTCCTTTTATGACCATAGCCGTGCCATCAACTGAACTGCTTACACGCATCTCTCTAAGATTGCTTGTCTCCGCCCCTGCCTTGGCTCATCTGCTGCTGAAAAATTCTTCTTTGGCTTTGTCCTTGAGACTTGACGATTGTTGGTAGATCGGGCAGGCAAGTGGCAGATGAAGTTCAATGCAGAGAAGTGTGAGGTGATTCATTTTGGCAGAAAGAATATGGAGAGACAGTATAAAATAAAGGGAAAAACTCTAAAGGAGGTGCAGGAACAGAGGGACCTCAGTGTATATGTACATAGGTCATTGAAGATGGCAGGGCATGTTGAGAGCGCAGTTAATAAAGCACATAGTATCTTAGGCTTTATTAATAGGAGCATTGAGTACAAGAGTAAGGAAGTCATGTTGAATTTGTATAAGACACTTGTTAGGCCTCATCTGGAGTACTGCGTCCAATTCTGGCTTGAGGAAGGATGTGAAGGCTTTGAAGAGAGTACAGAGGAGACTCACAAGAATGATTCCACGGATAAAGAACTGTGGATATGAGGATAGATTGGAGAGGTTGGGACTCTTTTCCTGGGAGAAAATAAGGCTGAGAGGACACTTGATAGAGGTATTCAAGATCCTGAGGACAGGGGAAATGGTGGGAAACTGTTCCCACTCAAGAGAGCATCAAGAACTAGAGGGCACAGATTCAAAGTAATTGGCAAAAGGAGTAATAGTGAGGTGAGAAAAAAATGTTTTCACCCAGAGGGTGGTTGGAATCTGCAACAACCTTTCTAAGGTGGTGGTGGAGGCAGGTTTGATCGAGATATTCAAAAGAGAATTGGATTACTATCTGAAAAGAAGGAACGTGCAAGGTTGTGGGGATAAGGCGGGGGAGTGGGACTAGGTAGAAGGCTCTTTCAGAGAGCCAGTGCAGACTCGATGGGCTGAATGGCCTCCTTCTGCACTGTAAAGATTCTGGGATTCTGGGATTCGAACACTCTCCTAGTCGGCCTCCCATCTTGGAGCTCATCCAAATGTTACTGACAGGAGGGGGTTTAATTTAAAAAGCCCTGATTTCTCCCCTCACCACCCATCAGTAAACAGAAAGGTGTTTTGATTTTAATTTCCCCCTTTATAACCCTCAGTTTTGGTGTGATCCAATTTCTATTAATACCCCACAGCAAACTTGAGATAAGATGAACTTAGAGGGTTAGTTTATTTTCATGCACTGAAAACAAAGTGGGGGGGTACTGCCACATAGCCCCATGTGCATTCATACAATAAACGATGGATAGGGAAAGAAAGATTTACAGGGCAAAGACCACAGGGCAAAGAATTATTGTTCAATATAAGTCCAGTATCCAAGTCCAATGGTGCATTCCTTCACAGAGGTCGGCAGGTTGAAAACTGATGCTGGATAATTCACTTTTCCAGTAGAGATGACTTCTATGATGAGATAGGAATGCAGAGATGAATTAGTCTTGTAGGCAATGGTAAAGAAGTTCAGAAATTCCAGTAGAAGCAGTGCATCTGGGGGCCAGGTATTCAAACCTGGATGAGCCTCTTTTCTGTGCTGCTGCTTGGTAGATGGAAGATGGCAGATTGTGCTTTGCAGTACAGCAAGACAGTATAACTGGCTCTCCCAGCTAGGCTGGTTATGTCACATGACACCCAGCTCTCTACTTTGACTTTGACAAAGAATGTGTATTCCTTTGTCTGGATTCCTGGGATTGTTAATATTCCAACCATTAAGAATTTAAAAGTAAGGTTGCTGGGCTCCTTGTCCTAGCAGACTAGTAAACTCCAGATGCCAGGCTTGGCTTATGAAATGGAGATGACCTTTGTATAATTCCATCTAAATTTGGTCTCTGCAGCCCACAGGGGTTAGTGTCCCTTCGGAGATAATGAGGCTCAAATTAGCTGCTATTGTTTGAAGGTCACAGCCAGACACGGCTTCCGTCATTTTAAAAGGTCATTGTCCAGTTCTAAAATTTTAGAAATTAGTCATGATGATTGATAGTCCCATTGCAGTCCTTGCGGCCTCCAGGAAAAAAATGAATTCTATTTAATTTTTTTGATGTGGTCTTATGAAGGATGACTAGGGAGTAAAGAAGTGTACATGGAGTCTCACATTCACATTGGCATGTCAGATACACAGCTATCAGGGCCAATGGCATTTCCCTGCTGCATTTTCCTCTTCTGAGGTTTAAACCTGGGCTGGTGCATCAGCAAGGACATTGTCCTGTCCTGGGATGTTGAATGTTTAGGTGACTTGGGAAGATTCGAATCAGTCCTTATGGGGAAACGTATTCTGGACTAGAGTTCTGAATTGTCCTCCGTTGGGGATCAGGCATAAGCAAAGCCATTAGTGTCAGTACTCTGCCTGTTCAGCTCATAATTAAGTGTCCTCTAAAGGATCTAGGAGTTTTACAGGGCGGTTAACACTCAGTGGGTGACTGATGGTCAAGCTGCTCTGGGCTATCTGAAGGGGGATGTTGGGTATCTCACTCTGTGAGTGCCAGGCCCTTGGATCATAGGGCTGAGCAGCTCTTGTTCAGCTTAGCTCCTCCCTGTCCACCTTGGTAACCTGCGGGTTCAGCTGTTCAGACCCAGGGACTGTGGTTAGGCTGATTGTTGGGAGATTAGGGTGTTTTAAAGGGAATTTGTCCTCTTTCAGGGATTCCTGTTCATTGTCCAGCTTGGGCGCCAGCACAGCTTCTGTTGCTGGCTGCTTTGGGTTGGCACGGCCACAGCTCGGCAGCCTACTCCTGAACTTGGGCCAGCATTTCTGGGCCCGAATAATAGGAAGATGCCCTCCTGGAAGGGCCTTCTCCCTCATCCTTACTGGATAGGGCTATTGTGGTGTAGCCCTGTGGGCGGTTATGGATTAACTGCAGGGGGCAACCCTTTCAGGTCACCTTGCGATTCTGCTTTAAAGTGGATGAGTAGGGGGTGGGGGGGTCCAACCTGGTTGGGATCCCTCTGTTGGTTGGTTGGTTGGCTCCATATCTTTTGGGGCACGACTGCCCCCTGGTGGATGGTCGGCTCTCGCTTCAGCTCCTGGTGGCTTTTCAACCAAGTGAGGCATCACCTCCTCTTTCTGGGCCTATTTGAGAACTTTCCTGGTCTCCATTTAAATTTGCCAGAAAGCTATTGGCTAAACCAATCATAGGCCTCCTTGTTGGGGCCTTTGGCTTTGGAGGGGGCACTCTCCTAACTTGTTCCATGTCCCCTAGAACACCACTGTCCTCAAGTGGAAGTGCAGCTCCAGCTACACTCCCTCATGGCTTTTCGACTGGGGGGAGGTATCTCACTCCCTATTTGCTTGTCTATTTGGGTACTCCCTTTGTCCCCATCTAATGCCGGAAAGAATGTATCAGTTAGCCATACTTCAAGCACGTCATTAACCTTTTCCTTTCCTGGTTTAATAACCTGCATTCCTTCAGGCTTTTCGATTATGGGGGACATCTCCTTCACTGTCTCCTTCCCTGCTCTAGGACTTCTCTGGTCCCTATTTAATTCTGGGATACTCTGGGAATCTATCTTAGATTCTAGTGGCCTTTCCTGGACCTCTTATAACTTCACTGCCCTGGCTTCGGCCTTGCTACATTCAAGCAGCCTTTGCTCAATCTTCATGGGTTTTAGGAATCAGCTGCGAATATATATATTCATAAAAAGATAGCATGATGCCTTAAACCTGTTCCACAAAACCTGACTGCCCTAGATCCCTTCCCCTTCCCATCATCCTTTGCTTCCTGATCGACATTGGTTATCTACACAGGAGGTGCTCAGAAGTTTCCATGTTCTAATTTAACTCAATTCATGTTTACAAGCAAAGTTATAAGATCCAGACTCCCAGCTCAATGACAAACTCAATCTGGCTGCAAAAACATCTGGTTTGTGTAATATCTAATTTTATGATTTCAGAAAGAAAAGAACATATTGCGACCATGTTGGTGGAGGGCTGCTGGAAGTTAATTTGTGTAGGAATGAATGAGTCACCCATTATTGGGACAAGATTTCCTCTTCAATCTGGGTGTTTAAATGATGAGGGCTCAATTAACACAGCACATCTGAAAACATGCTCTGGTTTTAAAAAGATTCTGTAAATCACAGAATCACAGTATCTTTACAGTGCAGAAGAAGGCCATTCGACCCATTGAGTCTACACTGGCTCTTTGAAAGAGCACTCCGCCTAACCCCTCTCCCCTGCCTTATCCCCGTAACCTTGCACATTATTTATTTTCAGATATCAATCCAATTCCCTTTTGAACCTCGATCGAACCTGCCTCCACCACCCTTTCAGGAAGTTTGTTCCAGACTCTAACCACCCTCTGGGTGAAAAATGTTTTCCTCACATCACACTTACTCCTATTGCCAATTATTTTGAATCTGTACCCTCTAGTTCTTGATGTTCTCTTGAATGGGAACAGTTTCTCACTATTTACCCTGTCCATACCCCTCAGGATCTTGAATACCTCTATCAAGTCTCCTCTCAGCCTTCTTTTCTCCGAGGAAAACAGTCCCAACCTCTCCAATCTATCCTCATAGCTACAGTTCTTCATCCCGGGAATAATTCTTGTGAATCTCCTCTGTACTCTCTCTAATGTCTTCATATCCTTCCTCAAGTATAGTACCCAGAACTGGATGCCAGAACTGGATGCAGTACTCCAGATGAGGCCTAACTAGTGTCTTATACAAGTTCAACATGACCTCCTTACCCTTGTACTCAATGCCCCTCTTAATAAAGCCTAAGACACTATATTCTTTATTAACTGCTCTGTCAACATGTCCAGCCATCTTCAATGACCTATGTACATATACACCGAGGTCCCTCTGTTCCTGCACCTTCTTTAGAGTCTCTCCCTTTATTCTATACAGTCTCATCATATTCTTCCTGCCAAAATGGATCACTTCACACTTCTCTGCATTAAACTTCATCTGCCACATGTCTGCCCAACGCACCAACATGTCTATGTCCTTTTGAAGTTCAAGACTATCCCCATCACAGGTGACAACATTTCCAACCTTTGCATCATCTGCAAATTTTGAAATCATCCTCTGCACACACAGTATAGATCATTAATATATATGAGGAAGAGCAAGGGTCCCAACACTGACCCCTGGGTCAGGAACATTGCAAAAAGGAATGAGAATTAAAAACCATTGATTGATATCCTTAAACTTTTGTCTTTTTGACCATTTCCATTTTATTGAATTTCCAACCAATAGGATTACTTAGACTTTGCACTTACATGATGCCTTTCATAACCTCAGGATGTGCCAAAGTGCTTTACAGTCAATGAATTGCCTTTTGAAACGTAGTTACTTTTGCTGTGCAGCAAATGCCGCAACCTGTTTTCACATAGCAAGATCCCACAAACAGCAGTGTGATAATGATCAGATAATCTGTTTCAGTGAAGTTAGTGAGTGGTAAATGCCATGTACCTGCAAAGAACACCTTTGCTCTTCTTCAAATTGTGCCATAGGATCTTTTAGGTCCACCTGAAAGGACAGATGGACCTTCTTAAACATCTCATCTGAAGGTACTGGCACTGGGAATGTCAACCTAGATTGTTAGGACCTTGCTATGTGCAAATTGACTGCTACATATCCTACGTGACGACCATTAAGAATACTTAATTGGCTGTAAAGTGCTTTTGTCATGATTTGAGGTTCTGATAGGTGCTATATTAATGCAAGCTCTTTTCCTTTGTGCAGCTTGTTTTTACTGAATGAAGATTAAATCTCTCTTGTTAAAGTTCCCCTTCTCCCATTTTGCCTCATACCTTAGTTTCAACAATCTGAAGAAACAGTATGTGATTTATCAACTGCTTCCTTCCCTGCTCAGCAGCAGAGACTGCTCCCCATGTCACCTTACTCGTTAAAGACCAAGTCAAGGCTCTTGTGAGAAGTGAAAAAAGCAAAAATATCTTTATCAGCAGTACACTGGTAGATGATCTTTGATCTTTTCAATCCCTGGTTTCTTTGGCGCAGTTATGGTATCATGCTCGTCAAAGGCCTGTTAAAAGAAGTGTTATTGTTAACAAGATTAACTGAGTGTCAGCCATGGTCCAATGAACTCTTCACTCTGAATCAGATGGTTGTGGTTTCAAGTCACACTGCTTTCCATCCCTAGAGTATGTTTTGAACTCTTAATCCAAGCTGATGCACCCAGTGCAGTACTGAGGGAATGCTGCACTGCCGGAGGTGCTGCGTTTTGGATGGGGTGTTAAACTGAGGCCTTGTCTGCCCTCTCAGGTGGATGTAAAAGATCTGGTTACACTCTTTCAAAGAAGAGCGGGGGGAGTTCTCCTTGTTCTCCAGGTCCAGTATACATCCCTTGACTAACATCACTAAAACAGATCTGGTCATTTATCTTGTTGCTATTTGTGGGATCTTGCTGTGTGCAACTTACCCATCCCACTGCAGCACCTGAAGCAAGGAAGTTAAGCCAAACTGTAAGAAATCATTAGTTAGGACTCAGCTGGAATACTGCGTCCAATTCTGGACACTGCACTTTCGGAGCGATGTTAATGGCCTTGGAGAGGGTGCAGAGGAAATTTACAAGAATGAGAAAAGGGACATAAGCTACATGGAGACACTGGAGAAGCCGCAATTATTTTCTTTAGGGTAGAGAAGTTTAAGGGACAAATTAATAGAGGTTTCAAAATTAGGAAGGATTTTGACGGATTAAGTATGGGAAAACTGTTAACACTGGCAGGTGGGTCACAGATTTAAGGTAACTTGAAAAAGAATCAAGGCAAGATGAGGTCATGTCTTTTTTAAACCTGATGTTGTTATAATCTGAACATGGGAACATGGGAAATAGGAGCAGGAGTAGGCCATTCAGCCCCTCGAGCCTGCTTCGCCATTCAGTAAGGTCATGGCTGATCTTCAACCTTGATGCCATTTTTCCACGCTATCTCCATATCCCTCGATGCCTTTAATATCTAAAAATCTACCAATATCTGTCTGGAACATACTCAGTGACTGAGCCTCCACAGCACTCTGGGGTAGAGAATTTCAAAAATTCACCACCCACTGAGTGAAGCAATTCCTCTTCATCTCAGTCTTAACGGCCTGCCCCTTATTCTGAGACCGTGTTCCCTGGTTCTAGACTCACCAGCCGGGGAAACATCCTTCCTGCATCTACCCTGTCAAGCCCTGTAAGAAATGTGTATGTTTGAATGAGTTCGTCTCTCATCCTTCTAAACTCCAGGCCCAGTCTCCTCAATCTCTCCTCACAGGACAATCCCGCCATCCCAGGAATCAGTCTGGTGAACCTCCATTGCAACCCCTCTATGGCAATTATATCCTTCCTTATGTAAGGAGCCCAAACTGCACACAATACCCCAAGTGCGATCTGGCTCTATACAATTGCAGCAAGACATCCTAACGTCTGTACTCAAATGCCCTTGCATTAAAGACCAACATACCATTTGCCTTCTTAATTGCTTGTTGCACCTGAATTTTAGCTTTCAGTGACTTATGAACAATGACAACCAGGTCCCTTTGGGCATCAACACTTCCCAACCTCTCATCATTTAAGAAATACTCTACATTTTTGTTCTTCCTACCAAAGTGGATAACTTCAAGGTTTTCCACATTATAATCCATCTGTCATGTTCTTGCCCACTCACTTATCCTGTCTAAATCTCCTTGAAGCCTCATTGTATCCTCCTCGCAACTCACATTCCCACCTAGTTTTGCGTCATCAGCAAACTTGGAAATATTACATGTAATTCCCACATCCAAATTGTTGATATAGATTGTGAATGGCTGGGCCCCAAGCTGGTACCCCAATAGTCACAGCCTGCCAACCTGGGAATGACCCGTTTATTTCTACTCTCTGTTTTCGGTACATCAAAAAGACGCTGCCTGGAGGGGAAGCGGGATGCAGTTTCAATAGTAACTTTCAAAAGGGAATTGAAAAGTACTCGAAGGGGAGAAATTTGCAAGGCTATGGGGAAAAAGCAGAGAGTGTGAGACGAACTGGATAACTCTTTCAAAGAGCTGGCATTGGCCTGGTGGACCGAATGGCTCTTTCCACGCTATAAGATTCCAGTTATCCTGAGAGTGTAGTCACATTTCACTAAACTGGAAGGTTGATCATCTTGGAAAGCAACAGCAGGTTTTTTTTTAAACTGAAGATTCTTTTACTGTTCATTTTTTAGGTTAAATGACTCTTTTTTTATGCATGTGTACGGAATAAACTTCAAAGAGAAATAATCTCCACTGATCTGCTTCCCGAATTGGAGCTGATCCTGATTATCTGTTTCAGCAGCTGACGGGGTTTAATAAACCTGACACAGAAGGTTGATTAAAGCTGCCCCAGGGAGATTTCTGTTTCCCTGCAGCAGTGTGCAAGTACCTCTGCTTTTCTCATTACATTCAACATGAACAAACGCTTTTGTCCACCCTTTGGCCCGGAGATTGCAGTCTTGTTGAAAATACTTGCACCTTCATGCAGCGGTTTGAGAAAGAATGCAGCCGTGTTGTTTAGTCTGGGCTCCGCGGTTGAAGCAATGAAGTTGTATTCATGACTGGCCACTGCTTCTCCTGAGGAAATGAAATGAATCATTATACATCTCTGCCATTGAAGGTGAGTTTAATAATCATGAGCAGCAAATTGTCACAAATTGCCCGGTGATTTGTGCTGTTCCGCCGTCAGCCTTGTGTAAACAGCAACTCATCCTCAACCTCGTCTTGAGTGTCACAGAGTTGCTGCACCTGCACATCAATTAAACTCCCCACAGGAAGTTAGTGTTGGAGCTTGTTAATGAGGAGATTTATATTCCTGCAACACCACACAACCTCTCCAGCTCAGAAAGTGAACTATTGAAACCATTACATCTTGTTCCTACAGCTAGTAAATTGTGGTTAGAGATTTTTAAAACTTAAAATTTAAATTTTTGGTATTTTCTCTGACTTTCCTTTCTCTCTTAATCTAATATTTTTTTCACACTCTCTTTCTATATCTGATTTGACTGTTCTTTGATCATTTTTCTGCTTCTTTCTTAATCCTTAAGCCCCACTGGTTAAGGAGACAGAGGGCCTGATTTTAACTCACTCAAAACCCACTCATTGAAAGGGTGTTAAAGTCAGGCCCACGCTGTTGGCCCCACCATTCACTGAGGTCCCAGATGTCCCGTTGCTCTTGTCACACAGTTATCAGCTTGCACTTCCAGCAAAGTACAAGGCAAAAATAATCCGTGCTGAAGGATGCAGGAAAATATCTAGCTAACCCACGAAATTCCCCATCTGAGGAATTCAGGCACAGTGAGATCTTCAAATCCTGCTTTCGCCCCAGTTATCCCCTCCGCTCACTTGAAGTTACTGGCGGTTGCTGGGGAGTTGTGTCCAGCAGGTGCTCACCCTGCTCCCTCTGGTACCTCATGTAAGTGACCATTCTTCATGCGTGACTATACATAAGCATGCGGCTCCTGGCTAATCAAGCCTGCCCCTTGCCCTCACCCAACATTCGTTCACATGCAATTTCCATCAGGCGTCAATAAAAGGCAACATGAAATTATACCCCACCCACCCCCGGTTCTAGTTGAAGGAGGTTAAGGATGCATGCAAAGACCCCCTCCTGCCCCTGCTACTGTCTTGGTCACTTCATCTGGTTTGTTCTTTGGTGGTTGATGGATGAATACCAACCAAAACAACTCTTTGCTTTTCCTTAATAATATGCCACAGGATCATTAACATCCCTGTGAACCATGGCAACAGGCAGACAGACATCAGTTTAATGTTTGGCCTGTATGGCTCTGCCCAGTAAGGCAGCATGCCCTCAGTAGCAGCAGAAAGCTCCTTCTGCCAAAGACTCAGCTGAGGATCTTTCAATGAAGTTTGATGTTAGTGAAGACTGATTGATGCAGTGCAAGCAATAGTTTTGTTTTCATTGCCTCTAACTTCCCGCTTACCGAAACATCTCCATAAACCAGCCAATACTCCTCGCTCACTCTGGGCAGTAACAGATATATATTGGTTGGGGAACTCCCTCAGCTCAGCTTGACTTTGTGAACAATGACTTGACTACTTCCCCCTTGCAACAGAGACATTAGGAACTGACTAACGGTTGAGAGGTATGTTCACAATCTGAGCAACTGGTGTTTTCCAACAACTGCAGCATGCTGGTGAAGAGGTCTGGTTGCTTTAACAGCCACACATTTCATGTAACAATTCCACTATTTAGTCATTGAGCCAAATACAGCACAGAAGAAGAAGGAGGGCATTCAGCCCATCGAGTCTATGACACATGTTCCACACCAACCTTCTCCCATCCTAGTTCACCACCCTATCAACATAACCTTATATTACTTTCTCCCGCGTTTGTTTATCTAGCTTCCTCTTAAATGCATCTATATGGAGTTTGTCTCAAATCCTCCTTCTGCGAGTTCCACATTCTCTTCCACATTACCCTCTGGGTAAAGAAGTTTCTCCTGAATTCCCCATTGGGTTTATTAATGACTACCTTATATTTATGGCTCTGTTTCTGGTTTCAGCGCAGAAGTGGAAACATGTTGTTCAGCAATATCAACATTACTACGTTAAATTCATCCTGGTCTTGTCCAACAACAACAACTTGCATTTATATAGCACCTTTAGTATAATAAAATGCCCCAGGCACATGGTCCAGTGAGTACATGAACCATACTGAATAGGAATGTACCAGATGCAATCCCCTGATCTGTGTTGATTAGCCGAGTTCAGTTAGGGCCCAGACAGGTATATTACCATTTGTCTTAATGTCCCCATTTCATTGGATATTGAGGTGCAGGACAGAAATTCTCATCAATAATGCTGTTCTTCTATGAATGCTTCATATACTTGTAGTTGGCATGAAAGGGTTAACATCAGTGCCAAAATAGCACAGAGAGGAATTTGGGGCACAGGCTCACACCAGAACAAGGCCAAACAGAATTCCTACCTTTATATCAAGTATTTAATCGGACAGCACAAAGAGGGGACGAGGTGTGTTTTTGGAGACATTGGGAGAAAGTGGATAGGTGGGATTGAGGGATATGGGTAGAGGGTGGGTGGGTGGAGTTGAATTCATTAAAGTACTTTAAACACGGCAGGGGTGGGGTGGGATATTCAGCTACTGGATGAAAATGAACAATAAATTGATCACAGTCTACCTTGAAAACATTGCCCTGGTGGATGGATTATTTAGAAATGAGCACAGGAGGATGACATTTCACTGCTGATGGAGTGGGGATATATTGGTTTTTGGATGAGAAGTATAGTTAATAACTTTCACACAATGACTCAAAGCCATTTGATGAGGGATAATGTGAAACGTCAGCAGTGAGCACGCTCAGTGTGGCCTGGGAGCCCCTGATCAAAGATATATGATGAATTACAATTCAATGCACACTGAGAGGTCGCTACTAACAGACAGACAAAAAGCTTTTCTTAGCTTTAGCTTCTTTCAATCACCAGCACCTGATCGAAGTAAGCAAGAGACACACCAAATCCCTTTCGAACTGGAGCAAAGGGGCCAAAGAACCAAAAGATTCCCTCCCCCTTTCTAGTGTACATCATACCTTCTGGTATCCGAACCAAGGAGAAAAAAAGCCTTTGTTATCTCAAGCTCAGAGCATCCCAAAGCACTTTACAGCCAGTGATGTCCTTTTCTTGAAGCATTACTGTTGTAATGTAGGAAAACACAGCGGCATGATCCTACAAACAGCAAAATTACAATGACTGCTTAATCTATATTTTTAAAGCTGTTGGTTGAGACGAATGAAAAAACAGTAAAATCCAGAAAGTAAGAGTACTGGTCCAAACTGGTCTTGTATACCTTAAAATAGAACACCAGTAAAATCTGGGAAATAAGAGTACTGGTTGAAACTGGTCTTGTATACCTTAAAATGGAACACCAGTAAAAACTGGGATATAAGAGTACTGGTCCGAACTGTTTTTTCCTATTGGGCAGTACTCTGGGAACCCCCACCCCACAAACACCTCTTTGAAATAGCACTATGGAATCTTTAATTCTGTCCACCTGAGAGGGCACACTGGGCTTCGGTTTAATGTCTTTTGATCAAAAAATGAGTCGGGTTTATGGGGGGCAGTTAGGGAAGTGGAGTTGAGGCCACAATCAGGTCAACCATGATTTTATTGAATGGCAAAGCTGACTCAAGAGGCCGAATAGCCTACTCCTACTCCTGGTTCTTGTCTCATCCAAAAGATGGCACCTCAAACAATGCAGCACTCCCTCAGTACTGGACGGGTCAACCTCAAATATGGATTCAAGTCTCTAGCGGCCAGAGGCCTAGAACCCATGAACGTCTGGCTCAAAGGTGTGAGTGCTACCCACTGGACCATGGCAAATACCTTCGTAAAACAGCTTTTTATATAAATATGTTTGAAGCATAGATAAAAACTGTTGAAGCTTGCGGCGGAAGCAATAAAATCAAGTGAACAGACAAATCACCACTTTCCCAACAATCTCTAATTAAGCAGACACTGGTTCCTGTTGCTCCTAGTCTGTCAGTGAGTTTCCTTGGCTGAGCACTTAGCAGAAGGTGTGAATGAAAATGTCAGGTGACATCGGGATCAATGTTCCCTCTAAGCTGCGTGGCCACATTGCAACTCAAAGAAGGATGGACACAAGTCAGTCCCTTTACCTCACCCCATGTATTCAGCCAACCCAAAAAAAAACTTAAAGAGCTTGCGTTAAACAAATCACCCACGAAAGGAAATTCGGGGGGTACTTTAATTGGTAAGTATCACCCTGATAGAGAGAGCAAACTGAATCTACTATATTCCACAAAGGGAAAGGCCCTGAGTGAGGCTGAAACACATTAATCACCCAGGTTCCCTGCTCCTACTCACTGTCTCTGTTGCCTGTGGATGTTGGATCCTCCAGAATAGACTTAATAAAGGAGTTGATCAGGTGATAGATAGAAAATATTTCCTACGGGAGTCCAGGACAAGGGGATAGAGCCTTAAAATTAGAGCCAGGCCGTTCAAAGATGACCTCTTCACACAAGAGGAGTGGAAACCTAGAATCCTCTCCCCCAAAAAGCTGCTGAGGCGGCGGGGCGTTGGGGGGGTGGGAAGGAGTGGGGCAGGGTGGGGCGGAGTTCAGTTGGAAATTTCAAAACTGAGATTGATAGATTATCGTCAAGTAAGGGTGTCAAGAGTTTCAGAACCAGGAAGGGTGGATGGAGTTAAGATTCAAATCAGCCACAATCTAATTGATTGGTAGAACAGTCTCAAAGGGGCTAAATGGCCTCCTCCTGTTCCTGTGGAGGTGATGGGGAGTCTTGGCCACTGGCTGGAGAGATAGAGAGAGCCTGGCCAGGGTGACCAGTTCTCAGGGAAAAAAATAAGGGGCACTGACAGGGGGTCCATAGGAGCCAGAATTGGGTGTTGTTGGGGTGGGGGGGTGAGTGCGGTTTGGGCTGATGAGAATGTGGGACCGGGTGGGGGATGTTGTCTCTGTTATTGTGGTTTTATCTCGGGATTCGTTAGCTCCTTACTCCAGAAGAGATCTTGCTGCAGGCAGTGTTTTTTTTGTTGAAAACACATTTGTTCACATGTTAACTATTTACGGAGGTTAAGTAAGACCGAGATATTGCTGGAGCTACTCCCTAAGATGCTTCACACTCATCTTCTCTCAGTGAGTAGGGGGGGATGGTGGGGGGTGGAGAAATGATGTCCAAGGGGGTTCCCAGACTATGGGAGTCAGGTGGGCAAGGGTAGGCATGCTGTTAAGACTGTGGGAGCAGGACACTGGTAGCAGAGCTCAGATTACACACGCAACAATCACATAATTGAAATATAGGGCAAATGCCGTACTGGCAACCACCTCAACTACGGGACAGTCCTGTAAAACCCAGGATGGTTAGTCATCCTAAGCCCGGCATCACCTCTTTTTCAGGAAGGCTGGCTGCATCTTGTTCTACTCAGGCACTTGACCAGCCAGTGGCGGGCCTTCCCTGGGATAAAGGACCGTAGGGGAGGAAATTCTGCCCAATGAGAGCAGCCAGCCAATCAGAGGCCACCAGTTCTATTGAATGCCAGTGCCGCTAAGAGGCAGTGGTTACTGCCGGTATGACACCTAACCAAGGCCCACTATGGTTGCTGGATGCCAGGCCATTGGTGAGTGATGGCGGGAGGGGCTGTCGTTGGGGGGTGGGGTTTCGGCAGCAAAGACAGGGGATTGGCTCTCAGTGGGGCCCCTCACCTCCCGATGCCAGGTCCTTCAATCAGGCACTGAGTGTCTTTAAACGAGGGACTTGCCCCCCAACCCAACCCTGGGAGCCCGCAAGAAACCCTGCACGGGTTGCTTGTTGTGCTCCCACATGGCAAGTAGGGGGGGGGCTTGCCACTGGGTTAATATCAGTGGCAGCAGAATGAGGCTCTTACGTGGGCGTTAATTGTCCACTGAAGGGCCTGCATTGGTGAAGAGGCGGGAAGGCCACCCAAAGATTTAATCGAGGTGGAGGCAGAAAGATGGCAGTGTCCCCACCCGCCACCCTCCCACATGATTATGCCCTCCCCCAACCAAACCCACTATGGGGCGGGGGCGTAAGCCTCTGCCCCCATGATTGGGATGTTCCATCACCATCCATTTGATTAGCACAGTGTGAAGCTTGGGTGGGGTATCAGAGAGAGAGGGTGGTCAAACTGCTGCTAGTAACACGTTGCACTTTCAGAAGGAGGAAGGAAAAATATTGGGCAAAGGTTAAAAAAACACCTGAGATTAAATATTTTTCGACTTCTTCTACAAAAGATCAGAAAAATTTTAATCAAGTCAGCAGGATTTTTTTTGCAGTAACTCAAGCCTTTTCCAACTAAAATCAGATTGGACCGCTGTACAGCTAGACATAGTTCATTAAAATTCTTGCACAGTCGCCAGGCTGTGTAGGACGCCTGGGTAGATGGGGATGAGGTTATCTTGGCAAGAGACTCCATAAGACATGTAAAAATAAGGTAGCTCTCTACCAGTGAGGGAGCGCTGGAACTCTTCCTGTTTGCAATCAGAAAGTGATGTTTATTCAAAAGGCAGTCGAAGGTACCAAATAAAAGATTAAAGCTAATTTGACCAGATGTCAGGGTTGGAAAGTTGCACATGGAGACGCGGAGGAAGGCTTGGAACAGTAGGTCAGCCTTGCTTATTTGGAAAAGAGAAGACATTGAAATGACCTTCAACCATTGAAATGTTCAGGAATATTAAGGGGACGAAGAAGGCAATTGATGAAAGGCTCAAAAGACAGCCTGGATTATGTGCTCAATGCTCTAGAGTGGGACTTGAGCCCTCACCAGTATGACTAGAGGCGAGACTGTGCTACCCAGGGAGCTTAAGGCTGATTGACGTTATAATAAATATATCCAGCATTGCTTGTCCCACTTCCAATAAGCAAGTTAAAAGAAAAGAAAGAGGGAACTTGTCCGATCGTGACCTCAATACGTCTCAAAAGGTCTCACATACAATTGATTACTTATTAAAGTGTAGTCACCATTGTAATACAGAGAAGCACAGCAGCTAATTTGCACACAACAAGATCCCACGGACAGCAATATAATACTGGCTGGATAATCTGTTTTTAATGATGTTCATTGAGAGATACAAATTGGCCCAGGACACTGGGGAGTACTCCCCTGTTCTTCTTCAAATAGTGGCCGTGGATTCTTTTACCTGAGGGGGCCGATGAGGCCTTGGTTTAACGTTTCATCTGAAAGACGACACCTCTGACAGTGCAGCACTCCCTCAGTACTGCACTGGGTGAGTCAGCTTGGATTTTGTGCTGAAACTTCTGGATTGGGGCTTGAACTTTCTGACTCAGAGGAAACAGCACCAGTCCTGAACTAAGGCTGATGGAAATTGTACTAAATATATCGAGTGTTTCTTGTTCAATTTCAGTTAGATGCTTTGATTTGACCTAACAACTGTTTCCAACTGCTGCTGAAACTCTTATCGATTTTCTGTAGTTGGAGGATGTAATTTATCCATTTGAATGTCACTTTTGCTTTACTTAGGAAACTGTCTTATTTCAATTGCTTCCTGCAATTCTTCACTTATCCATATTTTTCCTTTTCTCTTCAGTACGTCAGACATAATGGGGCAGAAATTGGTATTTGTATCCGTACAGCCATTGCTACCAGTGCTAAACTCGTGATGCTTATTTGTCAAGAATCCCAAATGGATCTCTGAAACAGATACTAGCCTCCTTGAATAAAAAAATAAGAAAATGGAAGAGGAGGAGGCCATTCAGCCCCTCGAGCCTGCTCCACCATTCAATAAGATCATGGCTGATCTTCATAATCAACTCCACTTTCCCGCCTGCTCCGCATATCTCTCAATTCCCTCGGTGTCCAAAAATCTACTGATGCGAGTCTTGAATATACTCAATGACTGAGCGTCTACGGCTCTCTGAGGTACAGAATTCACAACGTCCCTTCTGAGTGAAGAAATTTCTCCTCATCTCCGTTCTAAATGATCGACCCCTTATCGCCAGACTATGACACATAGGTCTAGACTCTCCAGCATCTACCCCATCACGCCCTCAAAGAGTCTTATCTTCAATCTTATCCTCTTAAACTCCAGAGAATATAGGCCCATTCTGCTCAATCTCTTCTCACAGGGCAGGCCTCTCATCCTAGGATATGCTAATTAGAATCCTGATGCTTGTTGAAGACACCTCCCCACTACAAAATGACTGGCTGAACCCTGCTCAGACTTATTAAGAGGCTACCTAGCCACCAACTAAAATTGAGTTTATTTTTAATTTATTTTTAACAATAATGGGTATAGTAGCATAGTGGTTATGTTACAGGACTAGGAATCCAAAGAAAGGCTGGGATTTTCCACCCCCACCTGCCACCAGGATCGTCCAGTCCCACCGAACGTCAATAGACTTTTGGCTGGGCTGCTGAATCTCCTGCACTGGCTCCTACAACGACAGGGCCAGAAAATCCCAGGCAGAGAGTTCAAATCCCATCACTGGAGCTGAGGAATTTAAATCCAGTTGATTAAATTATTCTAGAACAAAAATCTCATATCGGTAATGATGACCATGAAACCATCAGGTTGTCATAAAAGCCCATCTGGTTCACCAATGCTCTTTAGGGAAGGAAATCTGCCGTCCTTACCTGGTCTGGCCTACATGTGACACCAGACTCACAGCAATTGTGTTGACTCTTAACTGTCCTCTGAAATGGCCTAGTAAAGCTCTCAGTTGGGAGGTGGTGGGTGGTATTGTCACTGGACTGGTAATCCAGAGACACAGGGGACCCGGGTTTGAATCCCACCACGGCAGATGGCGGAATTTGAATCCATAAAAAATCTGGAGTTAAAAGTCTAATAATAACCACAAAACCATTGTCGATTGTTGTTAAAAACCCATCTGGTTCACTAATGCCCTTTTTAGGGAAGGAAGTCTGCCGTCTATAAGTGACTCCAGACCCACAACAATGTGGTTGACTCTTAAATGCCCTCTGAACAAGGGCAATAAATGCTGGCCTAGCATCCCATCAACAAATTAAAAAAGAAAAAAATTAGGGGCAAGTGCTGGTGGAATTTAATTCCCTGCTGCCTTCCCACCTCTGCCCGGATTAAGTCCGGGACAGGAAGGCTCATGGACTGTCTTCTCACCCTGACACCAATCAAAGCCCTTAAATGGTGATGTACTCTGGTATTAACCCAGCAGCAGGTGGGGGGCTTCGCCCTGTAGGAAACCCGAAAATTGAATGGTGCCTGGTGTCCTTGGGAGCTCCCGTGGAGGGGTCCCTCATTGTCAGGCACTCAGTGCATGCCTGCTCGGGGGAGCTGACATCAGGAAAGGGGTGCCCACTGAAAGTCACCCTCTGCCCTTGCTGCCCCTTTCTCACTCCCCCCACACCACAACCCCTCCATCTCGCCATCACTCACTTGTAACTTGGGTCCCCTTGGTGATCCTGGGCTCATGTAGGTGCGTTGCCAGCAGCAGCCACCGCTCCTTCAGCAGCAATGGACAGTTGCCAACCTCTGATTGGCCAGCAGTTCTGGGTGGAGGGATTTCTACCCCTGGGGGTCCTTGATTCCAGGGAAGGCCCACCACTGCCCAATTACATCTTTCAAAATTCTATAGATTCTGGAAAGGTTCCCGCAGACTGGAAAGTAGCAAATGTAGCCCCACTATTTAAGAAGGGAGGGAGGGAGAAAACAGAGAACTACAGGCTTGTTAGTTTGATGTCACAAGTGGGGAAAATGTTAGAATCTATTATAAAGGATGTGATAACTGGACACTTAGAAAATAATAATACGATCGGGCAGTCAACATGGACTTATGAAAGGGAAATCATGTTTGACATGTCTGTTGGTGTTTTTTTGAGGATGTAGCATAGATAAAGGAGAACCAGTGGATGTGGTGTATTTGGATTTTCAGAAGGCTTTTGACAAGGCCCCAAGCAGGAGGTTAGTAAATAAAATTACAGCGCATGGGATTGGGTGAAATATACTGGTATGGATTGAGAATTGGTTAACAGACAGAAACCAAAGAGAGTAGGATTAAACGGGTCATTCCCAGGATGGCAGGCTGTTACAAATGGGGTACTGCAAGGATCAGTGCTGGGCCACAGCTGCTCACAATCTATATCAATGATTTGGATGTGGGGACCAAATTTAATTTTTCCAAATTTGCTGATGACGCAAAGCTAGGTGAGAATGTGAGTCGTTAGGAGAATGCAAGGAGGCTTCAAGGGAACTTGGACAGGCTAAGTGAATGGGTAAGAACATGGCAGATGGAATATAATGTGAATAAGTGTGGAGTTATCTGTTCTGAGATTGGGTCCTTCTGTCTTGAACTCTAAGCGTGGGACTTGGTTCTTAGGCAGACAGTAGTCATACTCTGGTATCTCCTTAACACTCGTTTGTTAGTACTACTTCTAAACAGGTTACAGAGTAGGCACGTAGGTCTTAGGCATGATTCCAAACTCTCTCTCTTGAGAGTCTAACACATGACGGACTGATGTCAGTGGTACATCACCATCTACGTCATACATTAGAATATCCCATCTGTTAACCCCTTATACTACAGCTCCACAACCCCCTCCCCCCATGTATGCTATCCCACTTTTTAACAATGACATGAAACTATGGCTGGGATTTTCTGGCTCTGTCATGGTGGGACCCACCACAGGGGATGTGGTGGGCCAGCCAAAGCCCTATGTCTTTAACTATTTACAATGCATTTCTGTATCTCCTTTTTTTTTAACAACTACTGATGCTACCCAAGTATAACTCCTACTCTTTCCCTGCTCAAGTCACAGTCCCAGGGGGATTCAATCTCCCACAGTATCCTCAGCCCTTAGGGAAGACGTCCTGGAAACATGACAGCTTTCTTCTGCATCTGGTGGGACATCATCATCTGCAGATTAGGACAACAACGTTGCTGTCAGCAGAGCTGGGAAACTGAGTGAAGGTTTCAGAATGACTGAACTGCAAGACCAACAAAGGCTTTTCGATGAAAGACTGATTTAAAAGAGAAAGCTGAAGAGAATCAATCTTCTGGGACTAGAAGAGAAGAACTCTGAGGAACTGGTTGATCCCCCGAAGGACCCGGGGAAGAAGCTTCAGGAGAGGAATGATCTCCAACTCCAGGGAAGGCTGTCACAGCCGCATCCTCCACTGCTCTATCAAAGACTGAAAAGCTGTTGAAGATCTGAGATTTCAATTAACGTAGACAACGAAGGGAAAAACGACAAACTTCCTGTAAGAAGAAAGAGATGGAAAAGAAGAAAAGGTGATATGATTTTTCGAGAGGACCATCTGTTTTCCATAGGCAGTGGTAAGGGAGCCAAACTTCTCTCTGTGTGAGGTTGCTCCACTATGGGCAATGGGAAGAATTGCTGAGGATATGGAGACAAGCCAGTCTCATCTTCTGTAACGAGAGGAATTTCCTGTAGACAATTAACTCGGGAACAAGATTGCTGTATTGGATTCTGCAGTTTCAGGAGTGCAAAGATTCTGCTACAGCTTCTGTGCTGACATTCAGTTCTGGAAGGAAGAAAACTTTAGCTGTGACTGAAATATGGATGGCAATAGACTTTCAGCCTGGGAAGGTACCAGCTGTTTGGCAGTGTGATCCTTGATGGACTCTGACTTATGCTCAGGGAAGGCATCCTCTGTGGAAGACTTTTCATGGACAACAGGAGATAAAGCAAGCGACACATCAGCAGGTTCAGTGCAACTAAGATCTGCTGCTCAGCTACTAAAAGCACAGCTGATTCTTCTAAAAAGACAACAGAGAATTCATAAGGTGCATCCAACAATGGGAAAGACGAATCATCCTCTCCGATCTCAACATCCAAGGGATCACTCAGTATTGCGAGGGATTCTTCCTCATCGCTTTCTAGGAAGAGCCAATTCAGGCCCAACAGGTCTTCATGGGGATGGTCTACTGCAGCGCCTTCTGTATCCACCACCTCTGGTCTTACTTCACGGAGAACTGAGAAATTCAGAACTTCCTTGCCTGCCCTGGGTCTAATGGATGGTGCCTCTGTGAAAGAAAAGCCTACTGCTGAGTGCATGAACTTCCTCAGCTTCTGAAGGCTGAATTTCCACTGCTTCTAAATCAAAGGTTGAGGGTTGTTACATGAAAGACAGTGGACCGTTCAAATGATGATCATCCCTCTGGTTTTTCTAGGATTCCCAGAAGTACGTCAACATCGCCGCTCAATAAGGATGTACATTGATTGTGAAGAACATAGAGAGAATCAACAATCTATTGCCCCTTGTAGTGAAGAGGTGCAATAATCTGCCTTTAATTGGAAGGCCTATGCAGCCTGGACCTTGATGTCTGATGGATAAAGGGCCATAGGCTGAAGGCAGTTGAAGTCATCTGCTGAAATGTTAACAGCTGCTCCAGAATCAACTTTAAAAGAAGTATCAAAGACTTGAACTTGGACTGTAGCTGAGCAGTAGTCTGTATTAAGACTATCTACTTCCCCTAAGAATTCTGTAGGGTCATCTCTTTCTGGACCTTCCATTTCTCGGAAGGAATGTGTTTCATAAACATTTGCTGGTCTACAACTTTGCTTAAATTGCTGGATTTGCAGAAACGTTTGAAATGTCCCAGTTTTGCAGCACTGGAAGAATTCCGCACCTCTTGTCAGGCAGTCATGGCCTCTACGCTGGGTTTTCACACCACAACGCAAGCATCTCAGAATGGCTGCCGACGTGGAGTTTCCCGCCCTCTCAGTTTGTTTGGCTGGTTTTCATGTGGGCGGGGCCTGTGGGCCTACCAATCTATGGAGTCATGTGAAGCCTCGGTATTGTCATGGATTGTAGCCCTATTCACCACGGGAAGTTGTGGCCGCTCTGCACACTGAACCACCTGCTCGGTAATAGGGTTGTGTGCGGATTAAGAAAAGCTATCAAAGGCTTTAATAGTGGAATTAAAATCCACGGTGGACTCCTACACACCCTGCCTTAGGAGGACGTCATCTGTTGCTGGACCTACTGCATAAAGAAAGGAACTAACTTGAAAATTTTGCTTCTTTTCATGATGACCTGATGCTGCTCGGTACCAGGAAGAATGGCATTTCCACAGCTCCCACTGCTGGCCTCTCCGCAGGTCCTCGAGGTAGTCAAAGGGGCGGGGCAAGGCCAGGGACTGTTCACCATGTACGATCATTGATTCCTCACTCCAATGAGACTCCTCCTTTCACCATTCCTGTTTTCGGTTGAGTGCCTCGTGGTCCTCCTGGAGGAGGTGGCTGCCAGGAGGGACACACTTGTCCCCAGAGATGGAAGGAGGAGGCCACCAAACAAAAAGAGCTCAGGAGGAGGTGACAGTGCAGGTCAGTAGCCATGACGTTGTGCAGCGCACATGAGTGCGGTGCCGCAAAAGGTTTAATGACCTGCTGCACTCAGGAAGGGTGAGTACCGTGTTGGCATGGATCAATGTGTTGAAATGTTAAGGTCTGGCCGTCCCCCCCGTGGACCTTAGGGGTGCTAGGGTCTGAGTGCCGACTGTCAATGATGCCAGAGCTGGCCAATGGGGTGATCCTTGGCTGCTTGGACTGAGTGTCTTGCAGCTCAAGGGCCACAACTTGAGTGTGCCCTGCAAGATGTTTCTCAGCTGAGGTTGGCTAGGTTGCTATGGCGCTGCAGGTAGAGAGTGGACTAATCAATGCTCCTTTGTCCTTTCAGGAGAAGAGGACCCATAACAATATTGAAAGATCACGGGCAGGTGGAGGCCCCCCAAACCTCCTAAACCTATCCAGATTTGAGCAGAGTGCCTTGGAGCTGGAGAGGCACCATACACCTTGGTCAACCGGCTGTGGAGAGGCTGGGGTGTCAGACGAAGGTAAGAGTGCAGTGCATAGAGTTGAGTTTCAGATGGTGAAAACATTCTTGTGCAGTCTCATCATTGATGGGAGCCTCCACACTGGCTTCCTCATTGATCATTGAAAGACGATGGCACCATGATGCAGATCTCCATTGTCTCACTAGGGTGCCTGGCATGCACAGTGACAGTGTGATGACTTAAACTAATTGTTGTTGTTCTCCCTTAGACTTACCAGCACACACTCAATCACAGGACCCCGAGGAGCCACCCCCGATGCCAGAGGACTGCCAGGCTTCACATGCACCTGTGTCACACCCGCTCTCTGAACCAGGCACCAGCGCTGATACCAGCATCTCGGTGGGCACTAGATCCTCGGCTAGAATGTTGGAAAACTGCGGCGAGGGCACTTCACATTTGCTTGAGGTGCAGGTGGAGGCAGAGAGTGCCCAGGGTGCCGGCAGTCGGAGGGCTGCAGGAGATCAGGACGATGCTCAGTCGAAGGCAGATGATGAGCCGCTGGAGTCGTCCATTAGGCGGCAGATTCTGGATGTCTAGCGGGATGTGAGGGAGGATCTGGTGGGGATCCATGAGGGTATGTGTGCCATGGTCTCCATTGTGGAGGAGTCCATGTGGAGTATGAGCACTGCATTGACCCTCATGGCCAAGCGCACTGCCTCTTCCATTGAGAGAGTGGAAACTCTCATGGAGAGGCAGCTGCAGGAACAGAATCAAGGGTTCCTGGGGTTGCCTGCAAACCCTCACACAGGTGTTCAGTGCCAGGGTGGATGAAGCACCCAGTATCCCAGCTCGGTGCCCATCCATCAATGGTGTACAGGGAGGTCCAGAGCGAGCTCACATTGGCGCACGAGCTGCTTGTCATCTCTGCGGCTCCTCTCAGGGTGCTCTGGATGATGACAGCAGTTCCTCTGCCCCTCTGCCAGTGACCGTGGCATCTGACAAGGCATGAGGTGGATGCAGATCTTTGGCAGCCTAGCTGTGGGAGCATTGGATCATGGCATCCCTGGTGTCCCTGCCACCCTAAAGGATGCAGAAGTCTGCCTCCATGCCCTCAGCGTTTTGTGTTCCTCTTCTCACTCACTATTGGATTCATCCTCTGTAGCCTGTGGAGTTGTGTCAATATCCTCTTCCTCCAGTGGGTCATTACCCACCTGAACAGAGCTTCTGTCACCAGCTTGACGCAACTGTGGACAGCTGATTGGGAGACTCCACACAGATCCCCCACTGAGCCCTGGAAAGAGCTGGAGGCATAGACGTAGAGGGCCACTGTGACCTTCAGAGCCACTGACATGGGGTGTCCACCCACACGGTCAGAGCTGATCTCAGGCCAATCATCTGACAAATGGAGGTCACTTCACTCCCTGGAGAGGCAGAGCCTCCTTCGGCATTGCACCTCAGACATATTGAGATAGCTGCATCGCCGCCTGTAAACCCTGGCAGCAGGATAGAGGCGTCTTCTGCAGCCCCTTCCGCCTTGGACTTCCTGCTGGCCCTGTGCCCCTTGTGCCTGCGCCTCTCCTCCCACAGGTCACTCCCCTGGACACTGCATTGGGACCCGTGGCCCCCCCTCCCTTCTGCCCCTCTCTTCCTCCTCAGAGGAGGTGCCACCAGTGGAGACCACAATCCCCATTCCCAGGGTAAGGGAAGGCTGTCTGATACCTGGAATGGTCCACACGGTCAAAATTCTCCAGGGGCCTTGGAGACACCAATGAAAGTCCTGAAATGAAGCCTGGAAATGCTGAGAATGAAGTTCAGAACAGAGATGAAGCTGTCAAGTTCAAATAAGCCACTGGCAGCAAACTGTCTCCTAAACTCCTCACTACTCACACTGGCAATGCTGCTGACCCTTTTTATGGATGAGGTTTTGCAAACAGTGGGCAGCCCGCCTGCCCGTTTTACCCATGCGACGAGCGCAAAATCACACGGGCAACGTAAAATCAGGTTCAATTGGGATTCTTATGGCCGTAAGTGGCCTCTTATTTGATGGCGGGCGCGGCTCTGACTGACGCATGCACGTGCCGACCTGAGGATTGTGCAGGTGCGAGATGACGTTGGGACGCTCGCCCGGTGTCTTCTCACATTATTTTACGCCCAATCAGGTCGGGCGCACGCCTGTCTGCGAGGCGTGAGATTCTGCCCAGGATCTGTTTGAATGGTGCAGCAGGCTCGACAGCCTATGGCCTACTCATGCTCCAACGTTCCTAAATGCTCGATTGGCACTTAATGCGGTGGCTTTTCCCGAAAGGCGGCAACGTGGGGCTCTGGCCGGCTTTCCAACTGGCGGTCAGGATCCCCCCGTCCGTCAGCTCCATTAAATATTGCACGCACGCGCGCACAGATACACATGTACTCACAGAAACCCGTGCTCTCCTTCCTTTCTTAGGCAGCCTTAGCGATGATGACTTGCTTCCACTCTGGTTCAGATGGGTTCAGGGATGGCCAATAAGTCCAATACACAATCTGCAGACACTGTCACACACAGGGCACGTGGTGCTCGAAAGGTCAGGCAAACGAGCTACCGAGGTTTGTTCCCTCCCCCCGAAGCCTCGACTTTGCCTCTGTGTGTTCCCGACAAGTCTCTTGATGCATTCGGGGCCTTCCCAAACGAACCTTCCCCATTTTGTTCGGACACAAGCCAGGGACTCCCGTGGGTCAGTGGGGATGTTTGGTCTCTTCAGGGATGCTTTGACGACACCCCCTCAAGCATTTCCGCTGTCCTTCTGGGAGTCTCCTGCAGCGACCAAGTTCAGGGTAGAACAGTTGCTTTGACAATCTGGGGCAGAATTTTCCCCCTGTTGTGGGGGGGAAGTTCAGGAGCGGGCGTGTGTAGGCGCGCCTCCGATTGACACCCCCGATCAGGGGCACGCCGCCATTTTACGCGGGCGGGCCAATTAAGGCCCGCCCAGCATGACGTCCACCAGGAAGCGCTATGCATTCCCTGTGCAGGCGGGGGGAGGGGTTCCCTGAGCGAGAGTGCGCTCTTTCGCGCATGCACGTGAAAGAGCGCAATCATCTCCCTGAGGCTAAGTGCTGCCTCAGGGAGATTGGCTCCAAATTCAAAATGTTAAAAATAGACAAATAAAATTTCCCTGGCATGTCCCCTCATGTGACACTGTCACATGAGTTGGGACATGTTCATCGCTTTTAATTAAACTTTTCTTAAATTTGTAAAAGCCTACATGAAACTTCATCCCGCCAGTGGATGAGGTTTCATGCTTTTTCTGAGGCCCGCCAGGGCTCCTGGCCTGTCCGCCAACCTGAAGGTTGGACAGGCAGATCCTTTAACTAGTGCAATTACTTTTTCAATGGCCTCGATAGGCCGTTGACAGGTCGGCGGGCGCACAGCTGATTCGGCTGCACTCCCGCCTACCTGAAAATTGAAATGATGCAGAGTGACGTTGGGAGTTCCGCCCAACGTCATCCCGCGTCATTTTACGCGTCGGCGAGCGGGTCCCGGCCCTGCACACCAACCAGGAAATCCTGCCCCTGGTGTCAGACATATGACCAACATGTCCGGCCCAGTAGAGCTGGTTTTGAGTGATTAGCACCTTGATGCAAGCACTCACATGCACACTCATTCACACCCACTCACACACGTATTCACTCACTCACACTCAAGTGCACTCATGCTCAATCACTCATCTTATGCACTCAAATTCACTCATTTACTCACTCTCACTCGCTCACACACTCATTAACACACTCACTCACACTTGCTCATAGGCACAAACACATATGCACTCACTCATGCTCACTCACTCGCTCTCACTCACTCACTCACTCGCTCACTCACATATATACTCAGTCACTCACATAAAAAGATCTTTCCATCCAGCCTCTGTGAGCTGAAAAAGTGTGTGGCAGGTGTAATTATATGGAGAGATCAAGGGTCAGGAACTCAGGAAGGAAACACGTTCTATAGGACAGAAATATTCACTAAAGGAAACTGCTGCTGGATCGCTTAAGCCACGCTCTTTCTATTTACAGTAACAAGCCTTTAATCGTAGATTTATAACCAATATTTTCCTAAATGTTCTGTCACATGATTTTTATTTGAGGGCTGAGTCGACAGTAAGGAAAGAAGGAACTTGCACTTCTATAGCATCTTTCACTATTTCAGGACATCCCAAAGGGCATTATAACCAGTGGAGCACTTTTGAAGTCTAGTCACTGTTGTAGGATATGCAGCAGCCAATTTGTGCACAGCAAGATCCCACAAACTGCAATGAGATAATGACTGGATAATCTCTGGGTTTTTTTTTGGCAGTGTTAGCTGAGGGATAAATATTGGCCGGGACAGCAGGGAGAGCTCCCCTGCTCTTCTTCAAACCGGTAGCTGTGGGATCTTTTACTTCCACCTGAGATGGAAGACAGGATCCCAGGTGAACGTTTCATCCAAAGTACGTCTCCAGCAGTACTCTTCAGTGCTATCCGTAGCGTCAGCCTGGATCTTGTGTTCAGACCTCTGGAGTAAGAATCAAACCCACAACTTTCTGACTTGGAGATGAGAGCACTTCTCACTGAGCCCTCACTGTTCATATTAAATTCATAGACGATTCTTCCCTTCACTACACAGGAATGGGATGCTCTTTTTGAAGAAACAATGTTACATCGTACAGCCTCAGGGCAGGTTGCACCATGTCTTTACTAAGAGTTAGCACTGATAGACTTACACTCTGGCACCTGATGCTTTCCGACTACCCATGAAAATCTCTAAACCATATTATCAAAATAGAACAGAGCTGCCAGACTGACACAAGTGACTAATGAAATAGTACCGAGGCTTAATCTGCTTTTAATGACATTCTGAGAACTGCCTTAGATTACGGGCAAACTATGAATCAAACGGTCCAAAGGTCAGACCAGGTAACATCAGGAAACTCTCCTGATTTAAGAATCTGTAAATAAGTGAGATCAAATTAAAAGAAAGGCTTGTTTATATAATGCCTTACCCTGCCGGGTGAAAAAAATTCAAAAGTGCTTCGCACACACTGATTGACTTTAGCTGTTGTGGTGTATGTAAACATGGCAGCCAGGTTTGCAAGGCCTCCAAGAAGAGCAATGAGATGAATGACTGGTTAATTCCTGTTCCCTGTGGTGCTGGTTGGTCAGGAGACGGAGAGACCTCGCAGCTCTTTTGTGAATAGTTTAACACCCACCTGAAGCAACAGATGAAAATCTCAAGTGTTTCAGCTCAACGGGTGAGACTAAGTCAAGGCCTATTGACACCGGCAAGGTTGGAGAGAACAGGGCAAAGAAACTGGGGCGTTGAGGAGGGAGGCTTCATTGACACAGAAGGTTAAACACACGATTCCATTCACGTCTGGAACTGGCTTCAGATCCAGCCTAGGTAGAATGGGATAAGATTCCCCTCTGTCTCGGCCAAGTTCCTGTTGCCATTGGCACCCAGTGGAAGGTTTACGCTCAATCGGCGCCCTCAGGCTGCAAAGCCATGAGTGCATTTGTTTTAAAAGGGAGGAAGGGACAGACTGAGTAATTTCAGGCCGGTCAACCAAACCTCTATGCTGGGCAAATTATTGGAAAAAATTCCGCGAGACAGGATAGAGAGACGCCAATTAATCAAAGACAGTCGGCTTAGATTTGTTAAGGTCATGTCTGACTAATCTGATTGAAATTTTTAAGGAGATAGCAAGGAGGGTTGATGAGGATAGCACGTTTGATGTCCAAATGGATTTTAGCAAGGCTTTTGATAAGGTTCCGCCTGGCAGACTGGTTCCCATGGGATCCAAGGGAAAGTGGCAAGTTGGATCCAAAATTGGCTCAAAGGCAGAAAGCAAAGGACAGTGGTTGATGGGTGTTTGTGTGAGTGGAAGGCTGCTTCCAGTGGGATTCCACAGGGCTCAGTACTGGGTCCCTTTTTGTGGTATATATCCATGATTTGGACTTGAATGCAAGATGCATGATTAATAAGTTTGCAAATGATACAAAAATTGGCCATAGAAGTTGATAGTGAGGAAGAAATCTGTAGACTACAGGATGATATCAATGGTTTGGTCAGATGGGCGGAGAAGTGGCAAATGGAATTCAACCTGGAGAAGTGTGAGGTAATGCATTTGGGGAGGGCAAACAAAGCAAGGGAATACACTGAGAAGTGTAGAGGAACAGAGGGACATTGGAGAACTTGTCTGCAGATCCTTGAAGTTAGCAAGGCAGTTAGATAAGGTGGTAATAGGGTATATGGAATATTTTCCTTTATTGGCCAAGGCATGGAATAAAAGAGTTGGGTGATATGCTGGAATTGTATAAAACACTATTGTGTAATCACAGCTACAGTACTACATACAGTTCTGATCACCATATTACAAGAAGGACGTGATTGTTAGAGAGGATACAGAGGAGATTTATGAAGATGTTGTGGTTTAGCTATGAGGAAAGAGGAGGTTGGGGGAGATTTCATTGAGGTGTATCAAATTATGGGGGGTCTAGTTAGAGTGGATAGGAATTAGGGCCTGTTTTCATTCGTGGAGAGGTCAATAACCAGGGGGCATGGATTAAAGTAATTCACAGAAGGATTAGAGGAAAGTTAAAAAGAATTCCTTTCACCCAGAGGATGAAATTCTGGAAATTGCTGCCTGAAAGGGTGGTGAAGGCGGAGGCAGAAATCCTCCTCACATTTAAAAAAAGACTTGGAGCGGCATCTTCCGTTCTAGAGTCTAAGTTGTGTGGTGGGCGGGAAAGTGGACGTGGTTCCCATTGGGAGGGCAGGGCGGCTAAACGCGCGCCATCTTCCGCTGTTCAGCTCATTATTTATACATCCACAAGGTGCTCAGCAAATCTCATGGTATGGGGCAGGAAGCCGCCAGACCCCTCATTACCTCCTGCGGTGCCATATTTAAAGGGCACCCGGACAGCCATTCACTCAGTGCAGGCCAGGAGCACTGCATTGCTCCTCCAGAGTCCTTGTGGCCGCAGCCCGTACTGGAGAAGCTGATGGATGTGAGTAACCACATCCCAGGACACACAAGGGCACCTCCGGCATTGCCTTTTGCTCATCTCTAGATAAGAGCACCACCAGCGATACACCCATGGTCGGGCCAATGTTTGTCATGGCAGTGGATCATGTTCACCAGCCTCTTGATCTTATAGAGGCCCCACTACCTCCTGTTGCTCAGGCCCTTGCTCCTCCTGGCCTTGTGCCAACCTGTGACAGGCCCTCCTTCTCATCTGGATGAGGGCCATTACCAAGACAGGGTTGCCTGCAGCCTGCATCATTGATGTCTCAGGATATGTGTGTTCGAATTGAAGCGATCCATTTAGTGAGCTTGTCCTTTACAGGTTTCCCTCCATCTCAAAGCGAGCAGGCAAATGCTAAGCCCTTCACCTGGCCTCCATTTAGACATGGCAACCCCACCCCTCCCCTTTCAGGTAAAGGATATCCTGAAGGACCAGAGATGGGTGTCCCTCCCATTCATACATGAATGCATATGGAGACATTGCTCTTTGATGAGAGCCATGTGCAAGAAGCCTCACGCAGACAATTTTCAGCTTGTCTCCACTCCTCTTGAGACTTTATAGAAAGACCATTGCCTTGGAAGCATACAGAGACTAAACCCAAGAGCCCTTGTCAGCCATGACCATTAATCCGGAGGATGGAGGCTTGGAGTCACGAGTTGGCTGCCGTCCACCAGCTGTGGTATCCACCTCCCTCCCTCCCTCCCATCATCCCTAAATCTGACTGCAGCTAATGGCAAATGGCACAGAACGAACGACAGCTCCCCACACCTCGCTGGGATTTAAGGCCCATGAGTGGGAAACAAACCTGCTGTGTTAGGGACTTCACCATAGACAGCAGGACATAGGTGAGCATTTTTGACATCCCCTACCTCATGATTATTATGGGGTCTCTTTCATTGGCCACTGTTCCTGACTTTGGATTCCACCAGAAAAGACCCTCCTCCCACCTCAAGGGATCTCATTGACTGACTAACTGCGTGGTCAGGGTCAGTTTGGAAAAATGGTGCGCAGCACCTTTCAAACTTGCTTCACCACCTTCTACCCTCCCCCTGTCACCCACCAACTTCCCCCCGTCGCCCTTGACCCACCCAACATTACCATTCCTCTCCCCTCTGCCACCCTTGAACCTCCCCCCATTACCCTGGACGCTATCACGATCCACCTCCACTTGCCTTTCCTCCCCTCAGAGCTGACACCCATTACTACCCCCTGAACCTGTCCCCTCCCGTTATCCCAGCTGCTTGCCTCGTCCCCCTCTGTGACCCACACGATGAGACCTTCACCTACCAAACTCTCACCCTGGACCTGCCACCGTACTGCATCCTGCTCCCCCCACTGAATGTGACGGTTCCCTCCTATCACCAGTATCCTGAGTTCATCCCCACAAGGACCCCACCATCGGCACCACCGACCCCACCCTCTAAGAAACATTACCCCTCCTTTCCTGGACACTCTCCCATCACCCCCCACCCCCCTTCCTGGACATTCTGCCCCCCCCCCCCCCCCCCCACCCCCACCACCCCCACCATGCCACGATTCCAGCTGCTCTAGGACTGGAAGATTCCGCCTTTGGATTTACACTTTAAGTGCTGTAACCTACAAGGTGACGGACCAAGACCTGGAAAGCGGGATTTGGCTGGATAGCTCTTTTGTGGCCAGCACAGGAACAATGGGCTGAATAGTCTCCCTCTGTGCTGTAATTTTTCTATGTTTGTCTGGTTGAATGAGGAAACAGAGACAAGAGGAGGTAAGACACCTGGTGAAGTCAATGTCAATGTCAACACCATTAAATATGGTAATCTTGGGAAATGGGAATTCTCTAAATGTACAGCGTAGTTTTAACAAGTTCATAGGTGGAGGAGGCGAGCTTATCATTGCTGCACCAAGGAGGCTGTATCGATGTATCAGTGCTTCACTGGAGAGGAATCCAGTAAAGGTGGGAAGGGAGTAGAGTGGATGAGGTGAAGTTCGGCCTAGTGTTTGAGGCTTGTGGGTTGTAGGAGGGAGAGACAAAGGCAGACAACACGCGGTGGAAGGACAGAAAGCTTCTTGCCTGGGCCTCTGCCATTCATTTTCAGAGTTAGGGCCACAAACCAAGACAGCAGCAGGAAACACACTGTGTTAATCGCCACAGCAGGAAGAATAAACACAAGCACCAGTGAAATTCAATGGTAATAATTCAAGATCCCAGCTTGGCCTGGTTTCGCTTTGAGCTATAATGGGCTCTGGGATCCAGTTTATAACCACAACAAAGTGCATCCTGTCATTTCCTTCAACCTGAATTGGAGAGAAACTGGAGGGGCAAAATCTCTCCAAATGGACATGAGCTACATTAAGAATCCAGAAATGAAGACAGCTTTAAATGGCTCAATGAAATATTGCTCTGACTTAAGTTACACATTTTTTATTTGTGTAATATACTTTGCCGGGTCCATCTGGTTCATTCCCTTGACTATAGTACTCTGTTAAGCGTTTTGTTTTGGCTTTCTTTAACTTAATTTGTGTTCATTTTTATCTTTGCTTTCACCTTGGGCTGGAGAGGAGGCACACAGATTGCTTTAACTATCAATACCGCTCTTAAATCGATAGATGTGGGGAGTAGAGATTGACAAAAACAAAATGTGGAGGGCAGAGTTGTGTGGGGTAGGGTGATAGAGAGCGCGGTAAGTGCAGCTGATGAGAAGTGTTAAAAATAGAGAGATTCTATCATAGGGAGAAAGAGGGTGAGAGCATGTGGAAGATGAAGAGATACAGGCGGACTGGTATACAGATGTTAGAAAGAAGGAAGATCGGCGGAAGGACATTGGCAAAGAGAGATGGGATGGGGGACTATTTTAACCTAACTCACCAGGTGGGGAATGGGAGTGATTGGGTTGGACGCTTGTTTTACATCCACCCAATGTTACTTCTCAGTGAATCAACATAGAGCACGATAGTACGGGAGTGAAATTAGGTGGGTTCCAATCTAAAAGACATCACACCACAGGCCCTCTATAGAATCTGAAATTTGGACCTCAGAATTGAGCTGTTAAACCTCATCCTAAATAAACAGCTATGTTAATAATAAATTTTGTTTTTCATGTTTTTGCTTTTGGACAGAGCTGTTCATTGTTCCGCCATGTACACTCACACTGGACCAATGCTTTGTTTCTCACTCCCTTTGCCTTTTGTTACAAGACATCTTTGTCATTTAATCTCTCCCGCCCGCTACCCAATCGCAGACCTTCCCTTTTGTTCTTCCTCCCTCACCCCCCCTTTCAGTGGCTTAAAACCCATCACATTTCTACCTTCCTTCAGTTCTGAACAAGATGTTATATCAACCCCAAGCCAGTTGCTGAAGTATGAAACTCGACACTAATATTTTTCTTGATAATGGGTTTATTTACAGAATGCAGCATTGCATATTTCAGCTTCCTAACTACCAACCCAGCGACCCAGCAGTCTCTCTCTATAAGTGCTTTAAGTACTTAAACAATGTCCTTTACCATTATCATTGACACACCATTAATAGAAGTGTCATGGTGGACTCAAAACATTAACTCTATTGCTGCCAGGCCTGCTGAGTTTTTCCAACATTTTCTGTTTTTATTAAAAAGCTGACATTGGCTGGGTGAAGGTAAAATTCCAGAGTCATTTCAGAAACGGTTGGTTCTGTTTTGGGGGAAACGTCACGGCTTTCTGAGTGGGGTTTGGGATAAGAGGAATGGTTTTGCTCCGAACCTTTTGCTCCGTACACTTTTAATGACCTGGAGTGGTGGGTGGGGTGGGGTGCGGTGGGTTGTGGGGGGTGGCAGAGTGTAATGCATCCAAATTTGCTGATGATACAAAAATAGGTGGGAGGGCATGTTGTGATGAGGACATAAGGAATCTGCAAGGGAATATAGATAGCTTGAATGAGTGGGAAAAACTTGGCAGATGGAGTTTAATGTAGGAAAGTGTGAGATCATACACTTTGGTAGGAAGAATCAAAAGGCAGACTATTATTTAAATGGAGAGAGACTCCAAAAAAGTGCAGCGCAGAGAGATCTGGGTGTTCTTGTGCATGAAACACAAAAAGCTAGCATGCAGGTGCAGCAAGTAATTAAGAAGGCAAATGGAATTTTGGCCTGTATTGCTAGGGGGTTGGAGTTTAAAAATAGGGAAGTCTTGTTACAACTGTACAGGGTGTTGGTGAGGCCGCACCTGGAGTACTGTGTACAGTTTTGGTCCCCGTATTTAAGAAAGGATATACTGGCATTGGAGGCAGTTCAACTGAGATTCACTAGGCTGATACCTGGGATGAAGGGGTTGACTTATCAAGAACGGCTAAACAGGTTAGGCCTTTATTCATTAGAGTTTAGAAGAATGAGGGGTGATCTTATTGAAACATACAAGATTCTGAGGGGGCTTGACAGGGTAGATGTTGAGAAGATGTTTCCACTAGTGGGGGAATCTTGAACAAGGGGACTTAGTTACAGAATAAGGGGACACTCATCTAAAACTGAGATGCGAAGGAATTTCTTCTCTCAGAAGTTAGTGAATATCTGGAATTCTCTACCCCAGAGAGTTGTGGAGGCTAGATCACTGAAAGTATTTAAGGAGGAGGTGGGTAGATTTTTGAAATATCGGGGAGTTGAGAGATATGAGGAGCTGGCACGAAAGAGGAATTGAGGCCTCGGGTAGATCAGCCATGATCTTATTGAATGGCGGGGCAGGCTTGAGGGGCCGAATGGCCTACTCCTGCCCCTATTTCTTATGCTCGTATGCTCTTTTGTACCAATGGAGTAATCCCATGAGGCCGCATCATGAATTTACGAGTTGAGACTTTTAAGTTCCAGAACAAACAGTCTTGTTTCTCTGCTTGGGTTCACAGTTGTCAGTTATATAAGTGTTATAATTATTAACAGAGGTTGTACAGCCAGAGAGATGTACACCTGTTTCATATGCTATCAATTTACAGACACTTTTATTCCAAATGATAATAATTATACTGGTCAGGCTAATTCTGTTTCTTCAAATTTTAACCCACAGTCTTTCCTCTCCTGAAGGCATTGACTGTCCATGGTAAATAATTCCACAGACTCGGACAGCCCTACCTGCATGACCCTTCTTCGTTTGTGAATATTAACAACGCAATCTATCCTATCACGGCCTCCACTCTGCCTGTTTAATCTCCTTTCACATCTCACGTACATTCTACCCTATCATGGAATCTACCCATTAATCTCCTTCCACAGAATCTTGGTTGGAACACAGTGAGAATATAGAGATGATGCTTTGAACGTCCTGTGGAGGACCCGTAGCAAAATATTGGACTTATTGTTTGAGCTTCAGCTCCCAAGATCCCTGTCCCAACATTTCCCAATCCTTGTAGGAAAAGGATAGATCCTTGCTGGGAGTATGAATTCAGCAATTTCTTCCGAAAACAAATACATTTGAACCTAGTCTATGAAGGAACCCCACCAAAAACAAAACAGTGGACGCAAACTGATGAAATTAGAATGTTGCACTGCCAAGAGTGGGGAATTCAGCTCCAGATACCTAATGGAAAACATGTTCCTTTGGATTATAATTCACATTCATCTACTCATTTGTCAAACTTAGAGCTGACAGTAACAATCTGAGCCAACAGCACTGGGTGATGATGATGAATGCTTTTGGAATTGAGTGCCCCAGCATTGAGATTCAAAAGCTGTCACTGCTTGGAGCATGAAAGAAAGGCTTGCATTTATATAGCACCTTTCATAACCTCAGTACATCCCAAAGCACTTTAGAGCCAGTGAGGTGCTTTTTAAGTATATTGTTATGATGTAGGAAACATGACAGGCCATTTGTGCACAGTAAGATCCCACAAACAACAATGTGATAAAGGCCTGATAATCTGTTTTAGTTATGTTGGTTGAGGGATAGATGCTAGCCAAAGGCTCTTTAGCTCTTCTTTTACATTCACCCAAAAGGGCAGATGGAACCTCAGTTTAACATCTTGTCCAAAAGACAGCACCTCTGAGAGTGCAGCACTCCCTCAGTACTGCACGTGGAGGGTCAGCCTACATTTATGTCCTCAGGTCTCTGGGGTGAGACTTGAATGAACAACCTCCTGACTCAGAGGTGAAGATCCTACCCATGGTTGACACAGAAGCTAGTTCCAAATTTGACTGGTTCATTTTATATACCAATCTCTCCTCATTGGGGAATAGAACTTCATGGAAGTTTGAGAATTTGAATTCAGTTTAAATAAAAAGTTGGGCTCAGTATAAGTGACCATGAGACTGTTGGATTGTTGTAAAAACCCAATCAGTTCACTAATGTCCTTTAGGGAAGGAAATCTGTTACCCTTACCTGGACTGGGCCATTACAAAAGAAAGAAAGACTTGCACTTATATAACAGTTTTCATGACCACTAGACATCTCAAAGCACGTTGCAGCCAGTGAAGTACTTCCTGAAGTGTAGTTACTGTTGTAATGCAGGCAACACAGCAGCCAGTTTGCACACAGCAAGCTCCCACAAACAGCAAAGTGATAACCACCAGGTACACGTGACTCGGTGATGTTGGCTGAAGGATAAACATTGGCCAGGTCAACATGGAGAACTCTGCCCCCAGCTCTTCTTTGAATTAGTGATTTTGGATCTTTTATATCCAGCCAAGCAGGCAGATGGGGTTTGGTTTAACATTACATCTGAGAGACAACACCTCTGACAGTGTAGCACTTCTACAGTACCGTGGTAGAGTGTCAGTGCTGAGTTTTGGCATTCAAAGTCTGGCATGGGGCTTGCACCAGGAGCCTTGTGGTGGAATCGTCCCAGATTTGCACAAAGTGCGGTAGCGGGCAGGAAAAAAGTCGTTTTACCCGCCGGCCGCAATGGCGGGTTTTCGCGCCTTATCACCCCATTCCCGCCTTGTTAATTATGCAGCCACAGGAAACACGCCGTCTCGCTGGCGGGTGGCCTCTGATTTGTCCGCCATGCTGTTACCTCACCATGGCCTCACGCAGGGCGCCATATTTAAACTGCAGTCGCGCGCACAGTTCTCAATGCTCGCAGCCCAGGAGGGCACCGGTGAAGACATGACCCCAAAAGCCAAGAAGAGGGCAGCCCCCAATTCAGTGATGCATCCCTGGAATGCCTTCTGGATACCGTGGAGGTCCGCTGTGATGTCCTCTATCGCCACTCTGACCGCAGGAGGCTCATCATTCTCATCACTCCAGCTTGGGAGGCGGTGGCAGAGGTGGTCAGTGCCAATGCCACACATAAGAGGTCGGCCATCCAGTGCAGAAAACGGATAAATGATCTCATCTGTGCTGCCAGAGTAAGGCACCCATCTCATCACTCTAAACTCACCCACTCACACATTCACTGGTATCTCACTCAGTTCAATGGACGTCACCGCTCACTCTCTCACACACACCCTCACATCACCATCTGGCCTCATCTCCTCTGGAGACTGCCTCCTCAGCCCTCACCATCTTGAGGCCACTTGCATAGATCAACATGTGCCCCACACACACCCTGGGATACCCCCTTTCCCCAGTAAAGCCCTAGCCCTGCAGCCATTGAAAAGCCACCCCAGCTATGGTTGGTCTGCTAGGTGAAGACGTGCCCATGAGCCCCCCTAAAAGTGATGTGGTGCTGCCTGTGAAGCCTGGTGTTGATGACTGCGAGTGCTGCCCGAAGCAAGGTAGGCAAACAAACCCTGAAATCCCGAGTGAAATGCAGCTCACCAGGTGCACGTCGCTTATGTACATTTGTGAAACACGTTGGCGTACAATCACACCAACATGCCCAGATGATCCAGCAATAGGGGGATGATTCCGGTGAGAAGGAATTATAACGAGATGCTAAGATATTGAAATTAGGTTCCCACCCCAACATGCGGTGGTGGGAAATGATGGGTGGAGCAGATAATCCCAACCGGTTTCATGATGGTGCAAAACCGATCTTTGGCCTCGCCATATTGTTGTTCCCCCTGCCACCACTGCCCACCATGACACCTGACGCCAATGGGGGCGGGAAAATTCCGGCCTGCGACTCAGAGGAACCATGGATGATGCTGTAATCCCACAGCAGTATGGTTGATTCTTAACAGCTCTCTGAAGTGGTCCAGCAAGGCACTCCGCTGTATAAAGCCCTCACCCATGGCTCAAGAAGGTTCACTACCATTTTCTCAGGTTAGACAAGGGATGGACAAAAAAGGGCAGCTTACCAATGACGCCCACGCCCACAAAATGAACTCAGAAGAAAAGCTATTTAAGCGCAGGTAAGAATTTAGCTCAGGACCTGGCTAGTCCAACACATCATCAACAACTCACCTCCTTCACAAACTCAGCTATAAATAGTAAAACTACATTTCCAGCCCCAGTAGTCTGTTAAATCTGACATTCCTATTTTGTCTCTGTCAGCTTATTTCGATTAAAGCAAGTAGTCAAATAGCTGCTGGAAGTTGGATTGTTGGCTTTCTGACTTAATCGAAGCAGGCTGGGGAAAGAGAAACACAATCCCATCAACGTTCAGAAAGAAAGGCCCACTGAGACTGAATCATGGGCTTGTGTCCCACCCAGGTATTTGTTATTTTAAATAATATGTACTTTAGCGGGATATTGGTTTCTGAATCTACTGAACACAAAGGGTGTGAAATAGGCAGAGACAGAATCCAAATTCCTGGAATCAAGGCTAGGCTGAGGGAGCCAGCAAAAAGTGGAACCAAAATATCCGCAAGGAATTCTGTGGAGCCTTATAACTTCCACCGAAAAGATGATTTCCAAAGGCCATTAGATTTGTAAACATTGAGAAAATTATCGGACGCACAGGAGCCATGAGTTCTGGTCTGTCTTCCTGAAGCATTCATAATGCGCCAGGCTCTCTCTCACTCACATAAACAGCGTGATTTTAACTTCCCACCACATGCCGTCGGGGGTGGGGGGTCAGTTAAAAATGAGGCCAGTGATTTGTCTCCCTCTGACCCCACTCTCTTATTCCATGTCCCGATCTTAACCATTCTTTTGAGTAAGTGAACACAGCACCAGCATTGAAGGAAGGAGGCTCCTTATTTATAATTTCATCAGCCTCCTCAGGACTTCCCAAAAGGCTTTACAGGCACTAAAGCATTTTTTTCTGAAATGTATTTACTGTTTCAATGTAGGAAATGCAGAAGTCAGTTTTCACACAGCTCATGATCCCACAAGCATCAATGAGTTGCATAAAATCAATTTAAGTGATGTTGACTGAGGGATAAATATTTGCCCAGAGCACCAGGGAGAACTACCCTGCTTTTCTTCAAAATGGCGGCCGTAGGGTATTTAACATCCACCTGAGACAGCAGACAGGGCCTCGGTTTAATGTCTCATCCAAAGAACGGCACCTCCGACAGTACTGCACCGAGAGGTTTTGTGCTCAACTCTCTGGATTGAGACTCAGACCCACAACCTTTTGCTCCAGTGGCTACACACTGAGCCACAGCTGACACTTCAAGGCCTGTTGATGTTATGAGGACTTGGTTACTATATTTGTCAGAGACCTGCAGGGCAAACAGCAAGAGTTTTATTCTCACGGAGACGGGACCTTTTGGGAGCGAGGGATTCATGAGCCAGTTAGGTCATTACATTTTATTCGGTTTCCTTTGTGAGCCGGTGGGGGGGGGATCAAAGCTCCTCTTGCTTTTGCGATCAAGACTTGAGCCTCCCATCGTCTGGCCTTCCCCACCACTGCACCCCACCTCCCCTGGCCCCTGATTGCACCCAGAGCTCCCCATTACCTGAGTCCCTGGCTGTGGCCTTTTGCTCCTGCTTGCTGGCCTGGTGGTGGATCTGGATGGTTTTAGGTGAATCACCAATAAAAGCTATGGAACTAGATGTTAGGATTGGCTGGGCCTCAATTCCCTGGATTCCCCAGACGGTGAGGCTAGGCACCTTTAGAAATTGGGGCCATTGTTTCTGTGAAGAGTAGGCCTGTCTCTGTCTATCTAGTTACCCCTTTGTCCTCATTTTGCTCCTCTCTGCTCTGGAAGGCACCACCACTAGTGCTGAACCTGCCCATACTGCACACAAGTAGCCATTCTTCATGTGTGAGGTAACAAGCTTGTTGGACCAGAGTGGCGGTCACAGGCGAGTAAGATCTCGAGGTAAGAATGAAGAGTTCTTGATGCTAAGAAAAATGTTTTCCCCGCCCTGGGGAATCTAGAACACAGGGTCATAATCTCAGGATGAGGGGTCAGCCATGAAGACTAAGATGAGGAGAATTTTCTTCACTCAGGGGGCTGTGAATCTTTGGAATTCTCTACCCCAGAGGGCTGTGGATGCTCAGTCATTGAGTATATTCAAAACTGCGATTGGTAGGTTTTTGGACACTAAGGGAGTTAAGGATATGGGGATAATGTGGGAAGGTGAAGTTGGGACAGAAGATCAACCATGATCTTGTTGAATGGTGTAGCAGGCTCTGTTTTATTTTACTGCTCAATCACTGCGTAAAGGTGAAATCTGGAGCCAGTCTTTCCTTGACATAGGTTCATTCACAAAACCCAAAGAACACAGGCACAGACTCCCTTTTCCTTCCCCCAATACAGGTGGAAACCAGTTCTTATATATACTTAAGAATAATGCCCTAACCTTTCCCCGGTTAGTAATAGCTGCTCTCACAGCTAGAGCACGCACTTCATTGTGACAGGACTGCAACATTAACAGACCCAAAGGAGCAAATGGCCTACTCCAGCTCCCATTTCTTACATTCTCACCTTCCTAAGCCTAAAAGGGAGTTGGGTAGGAACTTGAGGATGAGGAACTTACAGGGTTAGAAAAGGAAAGCCAGAACATGAAACTAGCAGTGACTGCTCTTTCATAGAAACAGCACAGGCACGATGGTCCGAAAGGCCTCCTTCTGTGCTGTAGGCTCGTTTGGTTTTATTTACTCAGCATTGCACAAACAGCTCGACCCCCTAAGAATGCAAGAGAGCGACAGGGAGAGAGAGGAAGAGGAAGACACAAGGCAGGCCTAAAATTTGTCCTCCATCCTCATTAGCATTTTATATATTAGAATTTCAGTGCGGTGAGGGGAGCATGCAGGGCATCGCACAAATGGACATGTGCGTTCACGCACCCTGCTTAAAATGATGTTTAAATCCTATCACCAAAAACAACAACAACTTATATTTATATAGCACCTTTAATGGGATGAAACGTCCCAAGACACTGCACAGGAACATTATAAAACAAAGTGTGACACTGAGACACATGAGGAGATATTAGGTTGGATGACCAAAAGCTTGGACAAAAAGGTAGATTTTTAAGGAGTGTCTTAAAGGAGGGAAGCGAGGTAGAGAGGTGTAGGGAGGGAATCCCAGAGTTTAGGACCCAGGCAACTGAAGGCACGGCCGCGATTAAATTAAAGGAGTGCAGATATCCCGGAGGACTGTGGGGCTGGAGAGATTGCAGAGATAAGGATGGCATGACCATGGATGATTGGAAAGCAAGCATGAGAATTTTAAAATAATGATATTGCTTGATCGGGTGCCAGTGTAGGTCAGTGAGCACAGGGGTGGCAGGGGGTCTGGACTTGTAGTGAGTTAAAACATGGGCAGCTGGGTTTTGGATGACCTCGAGTTTACGGAGGGTAGAATGTGGGACAGCAGCCAGGGTTGCGTTGGAATAGTCACGTCCAGAGTAACGAAGGCACGGCTGAGAGTTTGCAACCGACGAGTTGAAACAGGGGCAAAGGCGGGCGATGTTACGGAGGTGAAAATAGACGGTCTTAGTGGTGGATTCACCAAGGCAACAGTGCCTCTTTAACTAATAAGTAAGTGCGGGAAAAAATTGCGCAACTGAATGCGATTAGTCAGAGAGGTGAATGCAGACAGTGTGTGGTGAGCAACGTCCACAGGCTGTTTCCTGCAGCTCTCTGTCAACCCGGCAGTTTTGTATGGGCCTCACTACCATCTGGCATTGATAAAACCCTCAACGTGAATAACTGAACTATATTGTACACAGGCATGTACAGACACGCAGAATTAAGTACCAAAATAAATACACAACCAATTATACCCATACTCACGCACAGATAAACAATGACAATTTTAATATTAATCATTTTCTAGCATTATCTGTGCAAATTTATCAACACGCCCCATTCAGAGTCCAGTGCGCAGTGGACAGCATCCCCACTTCTGCCCCCACCCAAACCTCCCCCATCCTCACTGTGACACCCACTACCCCTGTCTCCGTTACCCTCAGGGGCCCAACAATCTCAAGCAAAACATTGGAGCGTGCTGGATTTGTATCTGATTGGCAGCGTGCAGATTGAAGCAGCAGCTTGTATTTTGCTGTGAGGTTGGCCACAGAGAGGCAGCCTGGACTTCCTGGTGCTCAGGCCCTGCGTGACCAGTGTTTATTCATGTTTTTAAGTGTCCTTCATACCAATGCCGTGAGGCAGCAGGGATCAAAGGGGTGAGACAAGAAGCAAAGGAACGCGCAGCAACTCATCTTTGGCAGGAGGGCAGCACTGGTTGGCACCCGTACCATTTGCCATTTGTTCTAACTAATCTTCCCACCTCATAAAGTGAGGGTGCCAACTCATTTGGGATGCAGGTCATTGGGCACTGGCTTTCATCCAGTGCTTCTCCCCAGTGGCCATTCATATAATATCGAATGGTGGAGCAGGCTTGGAGGGCCAAATGGCCTACTCATGCCCCTCTGTTCCTAATCATATAGCACAGGAGGCCATTTGGCCCATTGTGCTTGTGCCATCCCTTTGAAAGAGTTATCCAATTAGTCCCACTTCCATGGCCTTTCCTATTTTCTTCTTCACGTATTTAACATACATAACGAACATACGAATTAGGAGCAGGAGTAGGCCCCTCGGACCCTGGAGCCTGCTCCACCATTCAATAAGATCATGCCTGATCTGATTGTAACCTCAATCCCACATTGCCGCCTATCCCCGATAACCTTTCACTCCCTCGTTAATCAAGAATCTAACTAGGATAAACCAATTCCCTTATGAGTGTTACGATTGAATCTGCTTCCACCACCCTTTCAGGCAGCACATTCCAGATCACAACAATTCACTGGGTAAAAATAAGTCTCCTCGTCTACCCCTCTTGTTCTTTTGCCAATTATTTTCAATCTGTATCCTTTGGTTACCAACCCTTCTGCCACTGGAAACAGTTTCTCCCTATTTACTGTTTCATAAACTCTTTGTAGTTTGGAAAACTTCTATTAAATCTCCTCTTTAACCTTCTCTGCTCTAAGGAGAACAATCTCAGCTTCTCCAATCTCTCCACATATCAAAATTCTTTCATCCCTGGTACCATTCTGGTAAATCTCCTCTGCACCCTCTCCATAGCCTTGACATCCTTTCTAGAGTGTGATGCCCAGAAATTGGACCCAATACTCCAGCTGAGGCCTAACCAGTTATTTTTTGTTTATTTGTTCATGGGATGTGGGCATCACTGGCTAGGCTGGCATTTATTGCCCATCCCTTGAGACGGTGGTGGTGAGCTGCCTTCTAGAATCGCTGCAGTCCATGTGGTGTAGGTACACCCACAGTGCTGTTAGGGAGGGAGTTACAAGGCTTTGACCCAGCAACAGTGAAGGAACAGCGATATATTTCCAAGTCAGTGTGGCTTGGAGGGGAACTTTCAGATGGTGGTGTTCCCATCTATCTGCTGCCCTTGTCCTTCTAGATGGTAGCGGTCATGGGTTTGGCAGGTGCTGTCTCAGGAGCCTTGGTGAGTTTCTGCAGTGCATCTTGTAGATGGTACACACTGCTGCCATTGTGCATCGTGGTGGAGGAAGAGAATGTTTGTGGATGGTGTGCCAATCAAGTGGGCTGCTTTGTCCTGGACGGTGCCAAGCTTCTTGAGTGTTGTTGGAGCCGCAGTCATCCAGGAAAGTGTAGAGTATTCCATCACACTCCTGACTTGTGCCTTGTAGATGGTGGACAGGCGCTGGGGAGTCAGGAGGTGAGTTATTCACCGCACAATTCCCAGCCTCTGACTTGCTCTTGTATTTATATAGCTGGTTCAGTTCAGTTTCTGGTCAATGGCAAACCCAGGATGTTGATGGTGGGGGATTCAGCGATGGCAATGCCATTGAATATTGAGGGGTAATGGTTAGATTCTCTCTTGTTGAAGATGGTCATTGCCTGACACTTGTGTGGCGTGAACGTTACTTGCCACTTATCAGCCCAAGCCCGGATATTGTCCAGGTCTTGCTGCATATGGACACAGACTGCTTCAATATTTATATCTGAATATAATGTATATTTACTGTATCTTCCTTGATTTTGTACTCTAAGCCTTTATTTATAAAGTCAAGGGTTCATCTTGTTAGACAGGCAGCAAGGACACTGTTAGAATCATGATTACACAGGACCCTGAGCCAATCAGAGGCATCGACAGCAGTGTTTCCTGGTATGCTGTGTCAGCCTTGGCTAAGTGGCTAGCAATGAGCCTCCGACTCAGGGGGATGTGGGTTCAAGCCTCACTCCAGAGACTTGAGTCCACAATCTGACCTAACGCTCGCAGTACAGAACTGAAGGGGTGCTTTACTGTCAAAGGTGCTGTCTTTCAGGTAAGATGTTGGGCCGAGGCCCTCTTGGATTAGTATTAGATATCAAAAATCCACTATTTTAAAGAAGAGCAGGGAAGTTCTCCAAGGTGTCCTGGCTAATATTTATCCCTCAACCAACACCACTGACCCAGATTATTGGATCATCATCTTAGTGCTGTTTGTGGGATCTTGCTATGCCCAAATTTGTTAAGTGGGGGGGTGGGACAGGTAGAGCTGGATAGAGGGCCAGTGATAGGTGGAGATAACCAAAAGATGTCACAGACAAAAGGACAAAGAGGTGTTGACGGTGGTGACATTAGCTAAGAAATGTGCTGATGGTGACAATAAGGGTAGAAAGCAGGACGAGCAAGGTACAGATAGCCCTAGTGGGGGTAGGGATGGGGGAGAGAGTTCATGATCTAAAGTTGTTGAACTCAAGGCACTTTACAGCCTTCCGGACTGAATATTGAGTTCAACAACTTTAGATCATGAACTCTCTCCTCCATCCCCACCCCCTTTCCGATCCCCCTTTTTCCAATAATTTATATATATTTCTCTTTTCCCACCTATTTCCATTATTTTTAAATGTATTTCCATCCATTGTTTTATCTCTACCTTTTAGTCTATTTCGATCCCTTCCCCCCACCCCACCCCCACTAGGGTTATCTGTACCTTGCTCGTCCTGCTTTCTACCCTTAATGTCACCTATTAGCACATTTCTTAGATAATATCACCACCATCAACACCTCTTTGTCCTTTTGCCTATGACATCTTTTGGTTATCTCCACCTATCACTGGCCCTCTATCCAGCTCTACCTGTCCCACCCTCCCTTAAACCAGCTTACATTTCACCTCTTTTCTATTTTTCCTTAGTTCTGATGAAGAGTCATACGGACTCAAAATGTTAACTGTGTTCCTCTCCGCAGATGCTGTCAGACCTGCTGAGTTTTTCCAGGTATTTTTGCTTTTGTTTTGGATTTCCAGCATCCGCAGTTTTTTGCTTTTATCTAAGAGATTGCCAAATATGTCATAGACAAAAGGACAAAGGGGTGTTGACGGTGGTGATATTAGCTAAGGAATGTGCTAATGATGACATTAAGGGTAGGAAGCAGGACGAGCAAGGTACAGATAGCCCTAGTGGGGGTGGGGTGGGGGGAAGGGATCGAAATAGGCTAAAAGGTAGAGATAAAACAATGGATGGAAATACATTTAAAATAATGGAAATAGGTGGGAAAAGAAAAATATATATTAAAAAAAGGTTAAGTGGGTGACTGAATAAAGGCTTTGAAGATGATGAGAGGTTTGAGAATGTAGATAAAGACATACTATAATAAAAGCAAAATGCTTCAGATGCTAGAGGGCTGAAATAAAGACAGAAAGTACTGGAAAAACTCAGCAGTTCTGGCAGCATCTGTGGGGGAGAGAAGCAGAGTTAATGTTCGAGTCCAATATGACCCTTCTTCGGGACTGAGAGACAAACTGTTCCCTCTGGTGAGTTCACCAATAACCAGGGGTCATAGACTTAAAAATCATCGGCAAAAGACCTAGTGGGGCAATGGGAGAATACTTTTCACTCAGCGTTGCCAGGATCTGGAATGCTCAACGCAAAAAAGTGGCGGAAGCTGATTCCATCAATAATTTTAAAACAGGTTGGACAGGCAGCTAACTTGCAGGAAAAAGGAGAGACCATGGGACGAACCTTTACTGCTCTTCCAAAGAGCCAGGACTAACCTTTACTGCTCTTCCAAAGAGCCAGCACGATGGGCCAAATGGCCTCCCTCTGAGTTGTCAGGTTCTGTAAAAAGGCACTATCTGAATGCAAGTTCTTTCACACTCTTTAACCTTCAGTCTGGATTTGAAAAACGGCAGGAAGACTTGGCAACTTGATAGACACTCGAAACACTGAGTGAATGAAGGAAGAAGCTGCTGATTAAACAATCTGCCACATTCACTGACAAACGCAGCATGGTTTAAAAAAATGTGAAGAATGAGATGGGGCATCCTGAATGGCTCCTGGCACGTTCCCCCTTGGCAAAGAGGGAAACAACACTCGCTTTGAGGTGTGGGCGTAAATGCTGGCCATAAAAAATTGCCAAGTGATTGGGAGAGTAACGGGCAGAGCAAAGTGCCAAAATTTGATCAAAGTTTGTCTAAAACAGATCTGTCTCTCCACAAACCTCAAGTTAAATAACTGACTGGTTAACGACTGACTGGTTAGTGTGACTGATTGTTTAATGACTGACTGGTTAGTGTGAATGATTGATTCATGACTGACTGGTTAGTGTGAACAGCACCAATAGTATGTCCCGTAATTGTTTCTCATTCAAGAGAGGAAACCAAATCTGGAGGCTGACATTTTGGCTGAAAAACAGGTGTAAATTCAGTCTCCCAGTCCGAAAGCGAAGTCCAAAGGAATGTGGGCTGGGGAATCAAAGTTACAGTATGTAGCCTTGTTGCGTTCAATAAATACTTGACTTAGAATGGTTAATGGAATGGCTGCCTTTATTTCAGAACCCCTGGGATGTTCTCCTAGATAAAACAATATCAGACAATATTACAAAGAGGGTCCCGGAATGAATAGCTGCTGGACCATCCTTCTGGCTCAGTGGGACTTGAGCCCATAATCCAGGCTGACACTCTCTGTGCTGTACTGAGGGGGAAGTCTGCACTGTCGGAGGTGTCGCCTTCTGGATGAGTTGTTAAATCAAGGCTCCGTCTGCCCTCTGGCCATTTACCTTCATTGTTTCTTGTGGCATCTTGCTGTGCACAAATTGGTTGCTACATTTGGGGAGGCGGTCGCATAGTGGTATTGTCACTGGACTAATATTCCAGAGACCCAGGGTAATGCTCTGGGGACCTGGGTACGAATCCCACCACAGCAGATGGTGGAATTTAAGTTCAATAAAAATCTGGAATTAAAAGTCTAATGATGACCATGAGACCATTGTCGATCGTTGTAAAAACCCATCTGGTTCACTAATGTCCTTTAGGGAAGGAAATCTGCCGTCCTTGCCTGGTCTGGCCTACATGTGACTCCAGACCCACAGCAATGTGGTTGACTCCCAAATGCCCTCTGAACAAGGGCAATTAGGGATGGGCAATAAATGCTGGCCTAACCAGCGACACCCACACCCCATGAACGAATAAAACAAATTATAACAGCTACTGCACTTCGGAAAAATATCCCATTGTCCGTATAGCAATCTGGGACGCCCTGAGGTTGTGAAAGGTGCTATACAAATGCAACTTCTTTTTTTTTCCACCACTGGGGGCCCTCCAATGATCAAATAGAAAAACAACTTTCATTCCTATAGCACCTTTCACAACCACCCGACATCACGAAGCGCTTTTAAAGCCAATGAGTAGTCAGTCAGTGAAGTGTAGTCACTGTTGTCATGGCAGTCAATGTGTGCACAGCAAGATCCCACAAAACAACAATTTGACAATGAGCAGATGATGTGTTTTTAATGATATTGATTAAGGGATGAACCAAAATCAGGAGCCTGCCCACTACATTTAACTAAGTAATTAAGGGTACATTAGGCTTGTTACCAAGCCAATTGACCTTGACAATACGTTGCCCGCACCGTACCATGGTTGGCTGGGCAGTCAGGCGGGAGTGGGCAGCCTGATATTTTAAAATAAATTCTTCAAAGAGCGGATAGAAAGGGGGCGTTCTATCTCCGGGGTTGGCCTTTTGCCAACTGGGGGGGTGGCTCCTCCAAGATAGAAACTCCCCTTTCTTCCTACCCACCCTCAGCCTTAAACTCACCCCCATCCCTTTCCTAACCTACCCAAAACCTCCCTGCCCAAGACCCCAGTTCTACCTGTTTGCACTGATCCATGGGTCTTCTTCCTCCCCCTCTTGCAGTCCTGGTAGTGTCCACTAAAGCACATTTGGCGCTCCCAGGACTGACAGCTCCCGAGGGAGGGTCTTCCTCAACAGAGAGGGGTGGAAGTCCCACTCTGCCCCTCTTTAACCTGCCCGTCGTGCATTCTGGATGAGGTGGAGATTAGCACGGAGCAGGTTGGCTCTGACCTGTGCATCCTTCCAGCCAGTTGTGGGTGGGGGCGGAGGAGTGGGGGGCAGTAGTACCCCAGTGTTATACAGTGACAGACCGGCACTGTACCCCAGTGTTATACAGTGACAGACCCGTACTGTACCCCAGTGTTATACAGTGACAGACCGGCACTGTACCCCAGTGTTATACAGTGACAGACCCGTCCCCACCCGTACAGTACCCCAGTGTTATACAGTGACAGATCTGTTCCCACCAGTACTGTACCCCAGTGTTATACAGTGACAGACCCGTCCCCACCCGTACAGTACCCCAGTGTTATACAGTGACAGATCTGTTCCCACCAGTACTGTACCCCAGTGTTATACAGTGACAGACCCATCCCCACCCGTACTGTACCCCAGTGTTATACAGTGACAGGCCCGTCCCCACCAGTACTGTACCCCAGTGTTATACAGTGACAGGCCCGTCCCCACCAGTACTGTACCCCAGTGTTATACAGTGACAGACCCGTACTGTACTCCAGTGTTATACAGTGACAGACCCGTACTGTACCCCAGTGTTATACAGTGACAGACCCGTACTGTACCCCAGTGTTATACAGTGACAGACCCGTACTGTACCCCAGTGTTATACAGTGACAGACCCGTACTGTACCCCAGTGTTATACAGTGACAGGCCCGTCCCCACCCGTACTGTACCCCAGTGTTATACAGTGACAGGCCCGTCCCCACCCGTACTGTACCCCAGTGTTATACAGTGACAGACCTGTCCCCACCAGCACTGTACCCCAGTGTTATACAGTGACAGACCTGTCCCCACCAGTACTGTACCCCAGTGTTATACAGTGACAGACCTGTCCCCACCAGCACTGTACCCCAGTGTTATACAGTGACAGACCTGTCCACACCAGTACTGTACTCCAGTGTTATACAGTGACAGACCTGTCCCCACCAGTACTGTACCCCAGTGTTATACAGTGACAGGCCCATCCCCACCAGTACTGTACCCCAGTGTTATACAGTGACAGACCTGTCCCCACCAGTACTGTACCCCAGTGTTATACAGTGACAGGCCCATCCCCACCAGTACTGTACCCCAGTGTTATACAATGACAGACCTGTCCCCACCAGTACTGTACCCCAGTGTTATACAGTGACAGACCTGTCCACACCAGTACTGTACCCCAGTGTTATACAGTGACAGGCCCGTCCCCACCAGTACTGTACCCCAGTGTTATACAGTGACAGGCCCGTCCCCACCCGTACAGTACCCCAGTGTTATACAATGACAGGCCCATCCCCACCAGTACTGTACCCCAGTGTTATACAGTGACAGACCCGTCCCCACCAGTACTGTACCCCAGTGTTATACAGTGACAGACCCGTACCCACCAGTACTGTACCCCAGTGTTATACAGTGACAGAGCCGTCCCCACCAGTACTGTACCCCAGTGTTATACAGTGACAGACCCGTCCCCACCAGTACTGTACCCGTGTTATACAGTGACAGACCCGTCCCCACGTGTACTGTACCCCAGTGTTATACAGTGACAGACCCGTCCCCACGTGTACTGTACCCCAGTGTTATACAGTGACAGACCTGACCCCACCAGTACTGTACCCGTGTTATACAGTGACAGACCCGTCCCCACGTGTACTGTACCCCAGTGTTATACAGTGACAGACCCGTACCCACCAGTACTGTACCCCAGTGTTATACAGTGACAGACCTGTCCCCACCAGTACTGTACCCCAGTGTTATACAGTGACAGACCCATCCCCACCCGTACTGTACCCCAGTGTTATACAGTGACAGACCTGTCCCCACCAGTATTGTACCCCAGTGTTATACAGTGACAGACCCATCCCCACCCGTACTGTACCCCAGTGTTATACAGTGACAGACCTGTCCCCACCAGTACTGTACCCCAGTGTTGTACAGTGACAGATCTGTTCCCACCAGTACTGTACCCCAGTGTTGTTCAGTGTCAGACCTGTCCCCACCAGTACTGTACCCCAGTGTTATACAGTGACAGACCTGTCCCCACCAGTACTGTACCCCAGTGTTATACAGTGACAGACCCGTCCCCACCCGTACTGTACCCCTGTGTTATACAGTGACAGACCTGTCCTCACCCGTATTGTACTCCAGTGTTATACAGTGACAGACCTGTCCCCACCAGTACTTTACCCCAGTGTTATACAGTGACAGACCTGTCCCCAACAATCCTGTATCCCATTGTGAAATTGTGACAGTCCTGCACAATACAATGCAGTGGAATGTACACACAAGTTTTAGACACTCATCTCAGAGTTATATTAAAGCAGAGAGGCAGTAAAGGATTTAAAATATACTTTGAGATGCAGTGAGAAGGTGTTATGAGCTGATGCATCAGTGATGATGTATTCCAAAGGTCTGCAGACTCCACTGCCACCTAGTGCCTATCAGCTGCAACTGGAGCAAGATGGCCTTCTCTCCAACAACAATGTGTATTTATATAGCGCATTTAACATAATAAAGCAATCCAAGGTGCTTCACAGGGGGCAATAAGAAGCAAAATTTGCTAGTGAGTCACATGAGGAGATAATGGTCTTAAGGATTTTAAGGAGGAAAGAGAGATAGAGAGGTGGAGAGGTTTAGGGAGAGAATTCCAGAGCTAGGGCCCCTGGCAGCTGAAGGCGGAGCACATGGTGGAGCGATTAAAATCAGGGAAACACAAAAGGCCGGAATTAGAGGAGCACAGAGATCGCGGAGAGCTGCTCAGCTAGCAGAGGGTACTCAGATAGGGAGGCCTCGGAGGGATTTGAAAACAAGACTTCAAATTTTAAAATTGTAGCATTGCTTCACCGGGAGCCAATGTAAGTCAGGGAGCATAGCTCTCCGATGGGTGAACGGTTCTCAGTGTGCCTAAGGAGAGGGGCAGCAGACCTTTGGACCAGCTCAAGTTTAGCAAGGGCAGGATATGGGAGGCCAGCCAGGAGTGTGCTGGAATAATCAAGCCTAGAGGTAAGAAAGGCATGGATGAGGGTTTCAGCAGCTGATGAGCTGAGACAGGGGGTGGACTCGGGGCAATATTACAGAGGTGGAAATAGGCCGTCTTAGAGATGAGACGGATCTCAGCTTGGGAGTTCATCTCAGGGTCAAACGGGTTTAGTCTCAGATGTTGAATTCTTCACTCAGAGGGCATTGGACCTCCAGAGAACCACAAGATTCAAGAGGCGGAAACTTCACTGAAGGTAAGTTTTGGATTAATTTTGCAATAACTGCCGGCCTGTGTGAGAATAATCTCGGGTACAATTATAATCAGCTACTCTTGCACCAAGTCCATTCGTCCAACCCCTGTGCTCACCAACCTACATTGCCTCCGGTCCAGCAATACCTCAGGTTAAAAAATTCTCATCTGTGTTTTCAAATCCCTCCATGGCCTCAACACTCCCCACCTCCCCCCCGCTCCACCACCCTCCACGATTAAAATGGAAAATGCTGGAAAAACTCAGCAGGTCTGGCAGCATCTGTGAAGGGAGAAACAGAGTTAACGTTTCGAGTCCAGTACGACCCTTCCTCAGGCGTCCGAGATGTCGGTGCTCCTGGCCTCTTTAATGTCCATCATTTCCGTCACCTTCACCGTTGGCGGCCGTGCCTTCAGCTGCCTGAGCCCGGAGCTTTGGAATTCCCTCCATAAACCTCGACCGCCTCGCTACCTCTCTCTCCCCCTTTAACACACTCCTTAAAACCAGCTCCTTTGATCTGTCCTAATGTCACTTACCTGGCTCGGTGTCAGTTTTTGTTTGATAACACGCCCGAGAGATGCCTCGGGATGGTTTACTATGCTGAAGGCATGATCTAAATGCAAGTCATTGTTGTCAAGAGGTCAGAAAAAAAGACTTAGCCTATTTCTAGCACACGGCCCCCATCTAGTGGTCATTCTTGGTGCAGCAGATTTAGGTGTTCATTAGATTAAGACCAAGTGGTCCAATAGAAATAGCTGACTATAGCCGACACAGGTGAAGAGGCTGTTGTAACCACATCCGCTGATTTTAGTAGAAATTGCCTCACACACAATTCGGGTAAATGTACTTCACACACATGTACATGCATTAAGGAGAATCTTGGTCATTATATGAGGGAGAAAGGAATAGGTGAACGCGCTGATCGGGTGAGATGATGTGGGTTTGGCAGAGGCTCATGTGGAGCATAAACCAGCACAGGCCAGTTGGGCTGAATGGCCTGTTTCTGTACTGTAAATTCTGTTTGATGTGCATTTTCTCCTACGAAATTCCACAACCACTCTGGAACGAAGGAAATAAAACAGTCACAATGATTTTAAAAAAGCTCGCACACTCTGCTCCTAGTCTCACCATTTTACTAACAAAGGCACAAAAGAGGTTAAAATTCACAACTATGCACCATTCAAACATGAGCATAGGCCCAATGACAGTGCCAATTATTCATCATTCCTGCCAGTCAGAAATGAAATTATCCACATCTGGATTTCCAATGAGCCACATGTGGTTAGTGGTTTCACACTGTCTTTGTGTGAAATCCAAGCTGCCAGTGCAGAGACCTCCATCAAAGGGTAGGGGTGGGGCGGGTGGGGGTGTGCACAGAGAGGAACAGGCCGCAATTGGAGAGACAGTGGCATGATAGTAATGTCACTGGACTTGTAACCCAGAGGCCCAGGCTAATGTTCTGATGAACATGGGTTCAAATCTCACCACAGCAGCTGGTGGGATTTAGATTCAATTAATAATCTGGAACTGAAAATTGGTCCCAGTAATGGTGACCATGAAACCATTGTTGACTGTTGTAAAAAACCATCTAGTTCACTAATGGGAAGGAAATCTGTTGTCCTTACCCGTTCTGGCCCTACATGTGACTCCAGACCCACAGCAATGTGGTTGACTCTTAATTGCCCTCTGAAATGGCCTGGCAAGCCTCTCAGTTCAAGGGCAATTAGGGATGGGCAACAAATGCTGGCCTTGCCAGTGATGCCCACATCCCATGAAAGGATAAAGAAAATAAATCAGGGCCTGGAGCCTGCAGTCAATCAGATCATGCCTGATCCGTTTGCCCATCTTCACTCCATGTTCCTTAATACCCAACAGAAAGAAATCTATCAATCTCAGTCTTGAAATCTTCAACTGCACCCCCCTCCCCGAGCATCCACAGCCTGTTTTTGGGAGAGAGTTCCAGGTATCCACTCCCCTTTGTGTGAAGAAGTGCTTCCCGACATCAGCCTGAATGGCCTGGCTCGAATTCTAAGATTATGCCCCCTTGTTCTTGATTCCCCCACTAAAGGAAATAGTTTCACTATATCTACCCTATTAAAACCTTTTAGCATTTTAAACACCTTGATTAAAATCAGCCCTCAAGGGAACGCAAGACAAGAATCGCATTCATTTTTGATCTTTAAACACTGGCATCATTCTGGTGAAAACAGAAAATGCTGTAAATAGTCAGTCTGGCTGTATCTGTGGAGGGAGAGAAATCCTCGGTCGATAGGTCATCCCTGAAACGTTGATTCTGTTTCTCTCACTCTCTCCACAGACTCTGCCACACCTGCTGAGTATTTCCAGCATTTTCTGTTTTTATTCCAGATTTTCGGCATCCGCAGTATTTTCCTTCCATATCCCTCCTGCTATCTCTGCGCTGCACACTGTCCTAGGCCAACACACCCTTCCTGATCATTCCTGTTAATGTGAGGTTGTCCACTTTGGCAGGAAGGTTAGAAAAGCAGAATGTTGTTTAAACGAAGAGAGATAGCAGACTGCTGCAGAGGGACCTGGGTGTCCTTGGATATGAACCACAAAAAAATCAGCATACAGGCACGGCCAGTAATTAGGAAGGCAAATGGGATGTTGGGGCGGAATTTTCCATAAATGAGACTGAGTGTGGTGGTGGTGGGCATTTTCGGCAGTGTTCACCCCGCTCACTGGGATGGGAGCCTCGTTAAATATGCAAAGGCACGTATCAGTCCAAATCACCTGGTGGGTCAGGAGTGCGGCGGCTGTCGGCTGGTGGGTTCGCTGGTCCATACGTCATTTTTTAAAGGCCAGTCCAGCACACAATCGCACTCCTTCCAGCCCACCAGAGATGTCCGGCAGCCAGAAGAGGAAGGCCAAGAGCCTGAAGAGAAATGCAGCACCCACTTCACGCACCAGGCCCTCCAGGTCTTAACCTGAGGGGTTCAGGCACACGGGCAAGTGCTCTATCCCAGGGATGGCTGCAGGAAGCGCAGCAGCCTCACCTCTCTGGCCTGGGAGGCCATCGCGGAGCAGGTCAGTGTGGCTGGCACTGGTGCCCGAAATGCCATCCAGTGCAGGAAGAGGCTGAATGATCTCATCTGCTCTGCCAGGGTAAGTCATCCTTCAACACCCTCCTCCAATATCAAACTCTCATCGTGGCATCATACACTCCAATAGCTACTCTCTTCAGGGATCCCACACAACCATTAGCAGGGGACACATCAATGCTTATTCTCCATCCGAGACTTTCACACCACCACCATCCCATTGATCATGTTGCTCACACTCCATCCTCTGGCCCTTCTGGGGAGGGCTCCCCACACACAGGGGACAAGCATGTCACCCAACCTCTGCTCCGTCCCTTCTCATCACCTGCCTCTCTTTCCTCTTCATACAGGACAAGCTGGGGCACAACAGGAGCGAGAGAGCGCAGACCAGAGGAGGGACAGCCGACATCATCACCCTCAGTGAGTTTGAGGGGGCTGCAGCTGAGCTAGCTGGGGAGGACAGGGGTCGCTCCTGTGGGGGAGGGGAGACCGGCCTCTCCCACCAACCCAGTGCAGACCACAGCTCCATCACCTCATCAAACCCTGACATTCACAGTGAGTCACGTGCAGTCTTATCGAGCTCATGCCCTCTTTGCTTAAAGTCTGCTCTCCGCAGCCCTTTCTCTAACTTTGAGCCTGTTTCTCTGTTCTTCTCTTTTAACTGAGCTAAACTGGGATTTATTTCTGTCCCCTGTCTTGGTCCCATACTTGGGGCTTCTATTTGGGATGTCTCCCTGTCCCCCTCCCTTGTCCCCTGCCTGGGACACTTGCTCACCATGGTGCTCTGCACCCAGTCACCTGACCCAGGTTTCCGCGCTGTTTTTCTCCTGCACAAGCGCACTTGGTCCTCAGCCCTAAGAGCGTAAAAGATGTAGAACTGTGCGTTTGCAGGCCGATCCCGGACTGGGTGTGAGCGGGAGGTTCGAGCGTTGTTGGGATTTGGAGTTCACGACCTCCATGCTCAAGACTATGGTAGGCTTGGGTTGCGAAACAGATTTCAGTCTGATCATTTAACGAGAGCGGAGGAGTTGTGAGAGGTGATAGTGAGGTAGAGCTGGGTGTCATCAGCGTAGATGTGAAAAACTAATGTTATTGAGGATGTTGCCAACAGACACAATATAGGTAAGAAATAGCTGGGGGCCAAGGATAGATCCTTGGGGAACACTAGAGGTGACGGTGCGGGAGCAGGAAGTGAATCCATTGCATGAAATACTTTGGCTATGATTAGATAGGTGAGAATGGGACCAGTTGGGAGCAGTCGCCCCCAGCCGGACGACAGTGCGGAGGGGTTGGAGGAGGATGGTGTGGTCAAACCGTGTCAAAGGCTGAAGACAGGTCGAGAAGGACGAGGAGGAAAAGTTTACCTTTGTCACAGTCACACAGGATGTCATTTGTGACTTTGATAAGAGCTGTTTTGATACTGCGGCAGGGCAGAAACCTGATTGGAGGGATTCAGACATGGAGTTCTGGGAAAGATGGAAATGGATTTGGGAGGTGACAACACATCCAAAGACTTTGGAGAGGAAAGGGGGGGGCGCGGGGTAGAGATGGGACAGTAGTTTGCAAGGACAGTGAGGTCAAGTGTCGATGTTTTACGGAGAGGGTGATGATGGCAGATTGAAAGGAAAGAGGGACAACACCAGAAAGAGGGAGAACTGTTTACACTATCAGCTAAAATGAGGGGTAGTTGGGTGGTCAGCAGTGATGATTTCGAGAAAGTGGAGGGATTGAGAGAGAGATGTTGGTGAGGTAGATCTGGGTGCACATGTGGCGTCTGATCTGTGATTTTGATGGAATCATAAATTCAAATTAAAAAAGACCCTCCCTCTCTCTGCCTCAGGCATAAACAGACAGAGAAAAAAACAAGTGTTTCAGTTCACAAATTACATTCTATAAATTTCTCAAGAGCTCGACAAACTGAACTGCTTCCCCCAATTATCAGAAATCGAATTAACTAGAAGGAGAGCTGAAATCTCTGTTATTTCCTGAACTCCCAGGTTGAGTTTCAGTTTATATTTTTGATTCTCTGTGAGTTCAGATCAAGTTTTGTGTTTTAATCGCATTTATGTAAGAGATGGAACAGGTCATTTTATTTTTTATTCTTTCACGGGATGTGGGCTTCGCTGGCTGGGCGAAGGTGGTGGTGAGCTGCCTTCTTGAACTGCTACAGTCCATGTGGTGCAGGTACACCCACAGTGCTGTTAGGGAGGGAGTTCCAAGATTTTGACCCAGCGACAGTGAAGGAACGGCGATATATTTCCAAGTCAGGATGGTGAGTGACTTGGAGAGGAACATCCAGGCGGTGATGTTCCCATATGTCTGCTGCCCTTGTCCTTCTAGATGGTAAAGACTGCGGGTTTGGAAGGTGCTGTCTAAGGAGCCTTGGTGAGTTGCTGCAGTGCATTTTGTAGATGGTGCACACTGCTGCAACTGTGTGTCGGTGGTGGAGGGGCTGTAGTATTAGGGTTGTTCTGAACTGTAAGGATTAATGTGGGACTGGGGAAACAGTACCGCCCACATTATTATGTAGAGAGTCACATGGGAGTAGTAGAGTGTAGTGGTGAGCCTGGTAGAAATCAGCATGAAGATAGCACCTAGTCAGGACTGTATCCTATATATAAAATTGGAGCAAGCAAAATTTAACAAAACAGTCCAAAAGCCCGGGGAACCTGTAAACCCTGTCATAAATGATTTTTACAGATTGACTGAAGGCTGTGGCTATGGTGACCTTAAGTCAGAGCTCATAAGAGACCAAAAAGTAGGGGAATGGCTAATGATACTCTTTCAGATGTATTTCAATCTAAAGAAGACCTGACTTGGAAAAAACCATCCAAATCATCAGACAATTGGAAATCCACCAGCAAAACTGACCCATTTTGTGTGGTGAAGTTAAACTGTGCTACAGAGAAACCCCAACAGTTCAGCTCATAAAGCCACAAAAGGGCAAGGAGAGTCCAGGGTAAGGAAAGCAATACCCAAGCAAAACACAAGATGGTGGCAGACCATGTGAGCGCTGCGGTGCCAAAAGACCTCACAGGCATGAGCAGTGTCAGCAATCAGTCTGCAGAGCCTCCGCTGCAACTGACTGGGACACTTTGGAAAGGTGTGTAAGTCCAAAACCTCGAGACGTGTGGAGGATCCCAAACGGGTCCATGAGATAGAAAAGCCATGCCAAGAAATCATCCAACAATGCTTCTTGGGGGAAATTAGGGATCCCAGATTCACACTTTGGAATGCTGACACATCTGTAAATGGTCACTGCACGAATTTCAAGTTAGACACAGGAGCCAGTGTGACAGTCCTGTTAGATCAGTAACTGTGGCTAAAAGACCTCTGGCTATGGACAACAGACACACCATTGTGCAGCCCTGAAGGAATCTAACTACCGGTCATAGGCATGATTCAAGAGCCACTCCAGTATGGCAACAAGCAAATAACTGAAATTCTGAAAGCCATCTACAATTAACCCTTTTTTCTCCTGAGCAGCGATGCCTGTGTGTTGCACAAGTGCACATGAAGAAACAGAGCACAGCTTTAGAAGCCAAACTGCAGGTTGAGCTCAAGGATGAGGAACACACAAAGATAAGGGAGGTAAACCTTCAACTTCCAGGAAGAACATGGCGGAGATTACTGAAAAAGAAAACCCGAGTCCACTCTGTGAATGACCGGAATGAACATTCTCTCCGGATGGAGAGGGATGAGCCCATGGTATCCAACCAAGGAAGACAGATCCTCGGCCAAGAAAACTACAACACTAAGGTGAACAAGGAGCGAACCAGGTGTTGACACCTGAGTATTTGAAACACCAAGTACTACAACTTCAACTCCAGGCCCACAAAGTCAGCACAAAGCAGTTGAGACTACCACTCCTCCAAACTTGAAAAGAATGACATCTGGAAGAGTCGCAAAGTCTCCAGACCATCTGAATCTGTAAATCCAGAGACTGTGGGTGGGGTGGAGGGGAGAAGAGGTAGCATGTAAATATTATTGTAAATATATTTGAGTAAAGACTTGGTGGGGAGGTGTAGTATAAGGGTGTTCTGGACTGTAAGGGTTAATGTGGGACGGGGGAAATAGTAACCCCCACATTATGATGTACAGAGTCACATGGGAGGGGAAGAGTGTGGCGGTGGGCCTGATAGAAATTGACCTGAAGATAGCACCTAGTCAGGGCTGTAGCCTATATATATGTACATAATTATGTGTTATTAATAAACAGTTATTGTTCAACCATACAAGCCTCTAGATCTCTTCATGAGGCAACAAGCAAAGTTACAACAATTACCCTCGTATCAATGGCTGGAAAAACTAATAAAGGATCAGATTAAAATTCTCCTGCTCACTCCCCACACCCTTTAATATCTCACCCTGTCTAATCCCACTGTGGCCACCCCACCTACCCCCTAATATCTCTAATATTTCATTAGCTTTCTAAATCATTTTTTATTGCTTCGTATGGGAGATATTATTTACACTCATAGTTGCCAAAGTCACCAACAAGCTTCTCACTGGTTTTAACATTTTGATGATGTGCTGTGACAATCCAACTCTTTCTTTCATTTCCAACTCCACAACAGTGACTACAACAGTACTCCATTGGCTGTAAAGCACTTTGCAACATTCGGTGGTCATGAGGGGCGCTATGTAAATGCAAGTCTCTCTTTTCTTTTCCCTGGATCTAAAGAGCAAATACAGGTTTTGTTAGCTCTGGATTTTCGGCATCTGCAATATTTTAAACAAGTCATTTTGCCGTCCACTTCACCTGGACAGACAACGGCCCATCCTGGTCCCCAGGCCCTGAAACTATCTACCGCTCAGCAAGAACTTCCCTGTCAGTTCTAAAGAAAGGTCATCGACCTGAAATGTTAACTCTGTTTCTCTGTCCGCAGAAGCTGCTGAGTATTATCTGCACGTTCGGTTTAGGTTCCTCTCTCAGTGACCCTGGCTGAGCCAATCAGTGCAATCCTGAGCACCCTGTGGTTTCCAGCAGTTTGGTGTTGATGTTGTGAACTTCACTGATGATGTTGAGAAAGGGAAATGTGACTGTCCAACGTTTCACCGGAGTAAAAGCAGTACAACTTCTCCATACACCAATCTTGGGCCCTGCCAGCTATGTCCTTTTCCTGCTGCTTTTCCAGCACTAAAATACATTTCAGCTTCTGGGAGGACAGGAAAATGCTCAAATCTTTAAGTGCCTGCATCACAAAACTCCACTGCCTTTTATGTGCCCTGATCGTGGCATTTTGGGGTATGACTCTGATTTCCACCCATTCACAGCAAGAGGAATATATACAGTGACAGAACACGCATCTGCGGGAAGCTTTGAAGAATTCGAGGCGAAGGAAGAAACCCTGGCCAATCAGCTCCAAAACATCCAGGGTGATATAGTCAAGGAGATGGTGAGTCACAGAGCGGGTTATTGGAGGGAGATCCAGCACGATGGATAAACCACAGGAGAGAGCTGGGCAGTGTTTAACTCAAGGCCAATGTTAGATACTGAACATGGAGTGAGGGTCAGTATTGAGGGAGCGTTGCACCTTCGGAGGCCCAGGACTGAGGGAGAGCTGCACTGTCAGAGGGTCAATAGTGACAAAGTGCTGCACTGTCGGAGGGTCAGTGCTGACGGAGTGCAGCACCGTTGGAGGATCAGTACCTTTGGGGTGCTGCACTGTTGGCGTCAGTACTGAGGGAGTCCTGCACTGTCAGAGGATCAGCACTGAAGGAGTGCTGCACTGTTGCAGGGTAAGGAATGAAGGAGTTTTACACTGTCCGAAAGTCAGTACTGAGGGAGTGTTGCATCTTCTGAGGGGCAGTATTGAGGGAGTACTGCACTGCCAGAGTGTCAGTACTGAAGGAGTGCCACACTGTCACAGGGTCAGAACTGAGAGAGTGCTGCACTGTCGGAGGGTTAGCAGTGACGGAGTGCTGTGTTGTCGGAGGTCAGAACCGAGGGAGTGATGCGTTGTCGGAAGGTCAATACTGAGGGAGTGCTGCCCTGTCAGAGTGTCCATACTGAGGGTGTGCTGAACTGCCAGAGGTCAATTCTGAGGGAGTACAGCACTGTCTGAAGATCAGTACTGAAGCTGTACTGCACTTTCAGAGGGTCAGTACTGAGGGGGTGCTGTATTGTCGGAGGGTCAAGACTGAGGGAGTGTTGCACTGTGGGAGGGTCAGCACTGAGGGAGTGCTGCACTGTCAGAGGTTCAGTACTGAGGGAGTGCTGAATTGTTGGAGGGTCAGGATTGAGGGAGTGCTGCACTGTTGGAAGGTCAGCACTGAGGGTGTGTTGCACTGTCAGAGGGTCAGTACTGAGGGTGCGTTGCGCTGTCAGAGGGTCAGTACTGAAGTGGTGCTACACTGTCAGAGGGTCAGTACTGACGGAGCACTGTACTATCAGAGGGTCAGTACCTAAGGAGTGCTGCAATGTTGGAGGGTCAGTACCGAAGGAGTGCTGCACTGTTGCAGGGTAAGGAATGAGGGAGTTGTACACTGTCGGAAAGTCAGTACTGAGGGAGTGTTGCATCATCTGAGGGGCAGTATTGAGGGAGTGAGGCACTGTTGTAGGGTAAGAATTGAGAGAGTGCTGCACTGTCGGAGGGTCAGCACTGAGAGAGTGCTGCATTATCGGAGGGTCAGTACTGAGGGACCACTGCACTGTCGGAGGATCAATAGTGATGAAGTGCTGCACTGTAGGAGAGTCAGTACTGAGGGAGTGCTGCACTGTAGGAGGGTCAGTACTGAGGGAGTGCTGCACTGTAGGAGGGTCAGTACTGAGGGAGTGCTGCACTGTAGGAGGGTCAGTACTGAGGGAGTGCTGCACTGTAGGAGGGTCAGTACTGAGGGAGTGCTGCACTGTAGGAGGGTCAGTACTGAGGGAGTGCTGCCCTGTCAGAGGGTCAGTACCGAGAGAGTGCTGCACAGTCAGATGATCAGTACTGAGGGACCGCTGCACTGCCAGAGGGTCAGTACTGCAGGAGTGCTGCACTGTCGCAGCGTGAGTGATGAGGGAGCGTTGCACTGTCGGAAAGTCAGCACTGAGGGGGTGCTGCACCTTTGGAGAAGCAGTACTGAGGGAGTGCTGCACTGTCGGAAGGTCAGTACTGAGAGAGTGTGCACTGTTGGGTGGTCAGTACTGAGGGAGCGCTGAATTGTCGGAGGGTCAGTGCTGAACGAGGCCAGTATTGAGGGACAAGTGAGAATCAGAGAGGTTTACGGAGGAAATTCCAGTGTTTAGGGCCCAGGCAGCTGAAGATACGGCCACCGATGGTGGAATGATGATAACGAAGAACGTGCGAGTGTCAAGAATTGGAGGAATGTAGAGATCTTGGAGGATTGTGGGGCTGGAGGAAGTTACAGAGATAGGGCGGGGAAGAGATGTCGGGAGATATGAAGGCACAGCCATCAATTATGGAGCAATTAAAACTGGGGATGCTCAAGAGGCCAGAATCAGGTAGGAGGGAGGGAGTGGAGTGCAGAAATCTCAGAGAGTTGTAGAGTTGGAGGAGATTACAGAGATAGGGAGGGGGGCGCGAGGCTATGGAGGGAGTTGAATCTAGGATGAGAATTTTAAAATCAAGACATTTCTTGACCCAGAGCCAATAAGGTCAGTGAGCCCAGTGAGGGGTGATAGGGTTACGGGACTTGATGCGAGTTAAGACATGAATAGCAGAGTTTCGAGTGACCTCAAATTTAGGGAGGGTAGAATGTGGGAGATCAGCCAGGAGAGCATTGGAATACTTAAGTCTAGAGGTAACAAAGGTATGGATGAGGGTTTCAGCAGTAGTTGAGCTGAGACAGGGGGAAAGATGAGCGATATTACAGAGGTGGAAATAGATGATCTTGGTGATAGCATGAATATGAGGTCAGGTGCTCAACTCAGGATCAAACGTAACACTGAGGTTGTGAACAGACTGGCTTAATCTCAGACTACTGCCAAGGAGAGGGGTGGAGTCCGAAGCTAGGGAACAGAAGTTGGGGCAGGAACCAAAACAATGGCTTCAGTCTTCCCAGTATTTAATTGGAGAAAATTTCTGCTCACCCAGAACTGGATATCAGATTAGCAGTCTGATAACTTAGCAACAGTGACGGAGCCGAAAGAGGCGGTGGTGGGGTAGAGCCGGGTGGCATCAGCATATATGTGAAAACTAACACTGTGCTTTTGGATGATGTCGCCGAGGGTCAGCATGTAGATGAGAAATAGGAGGAGCCGAGGACAGACTGGGGTAACCGAGCAGTAGCAGGGAGGGAATCTATTGCAAGTGATTCTCGGGCTATGATTAGATAATTGAGAATGGGACCAGTTGGGAGCAGTCGCCCCCAGCCGGACGACAGTGCGGAGGGGTTGGAGGAGGATGGTGTGGTCAAACCGTGTCAAAGGCTGAAGACAGGTCGAGAAGGACGAGGAGGATAAGTTTACCTTTGTCACAGTCACACAGGATGTCATTTGTGACTTTGATAAGAGCTGTTTTGATACTGCGGCAGGGCAGAAACCTGATTGGAGGGATTCAGACATGGAGTTCTGGGAAAGATGGAAATGGATTTGGAAGGTGACAACACATCCAAAGACTTTGGAGAGGAAAGGGGGGGTGCGGGGTAGAGATGGGACAGTAGTTTGCAAGGACAGTGAGGTCAAGTGTCGATGTTTTACGGAGAGGGTGATGATGGCAGATTGAAAGGAAAGAGGGACAACACCAGAAAGAGGGAGAACTGTTTACACTATCAGCTAAAATGAGGGGTAGTTGGGTGGTCAGCAGTGATGATTTCGAGAAAGTGGAGGGATTGAGAGAGAGATGTTGGTGAGGTAGATCTGGGTGCACATGTGGCGTCTGAACTGTGATTTTGATGGAATCATAAATTTAAATTAAAAAAGACCCTCCCTCTCTCTGCCTCAGGCAAAAACAGACAGAGAAAAAAAAGATGCTGTCAGACCTGCTGAGTTTTTCCGGGTATTTTTACTTTTATTTTTATTTAAAAAAAGAACAAGTGTTTTGGTTTACAAATTACATTCTATAAATTTCTCAAGAGCTCGAAAAACTGGACTGCCTCCCCCAATTATCAGAAATTGAATTAACTAGAGGGGGAGCTGGTCTCCCAGGTTCAGTTTCAGTTTCTATTTCCGATTCTCTGTGACTTCAGTTCAAGTTTTGTTTTTTTAGTATCATTTACATAAGAGACAGAACAGGTCATCACCCTGGCAACACCAGCTAGAAAAACCAATGAAGGAGATGGATTAAAACCCTCTCTTGCTCACTCCCCCACGCCCTTAAAGATCCCACGCAGTCTAATCCCACTCTCCACATTATATCCACTACAGATAACTGCACAGCCTGGTCATCAGGTGCTGAAACTCTCTGTACCTCGGCCTTTGAGGGGGAGAAGGTGATCAGGTGGGGATTTGAAGAAGGTTGTAGTTGAACAGTCAGTGCTGAAGCTGTCTGTCCCTCGCCATTAATTTTCCGTCAATGCCCCTTTAAGTAATCCTGGCTGAGCCAATCAGGGCAATCGCGAGCACAATGTGATTTCCAGGAACTTGGTGTTAATGTTGTGAAGTTCACTGATGATGTTGAGAAACGGAAACGTGACTGTCTAACATTTCACTGCAGTGAAAGCAACATAACCTTCTCCATACGCCATTTTTGGGCACTACTGGGGAGGTCCTTTCCCTGCTGCTGCCGGGCCACTAACACACATTATTTCAGCTGTGTGAGGACAGCACAATGCTCAGATCATACTATGCTTTTGCCAGACAAAATCCCTTAATTGTTATTTTGATTTGCCTGGTCGTCTCTATTTTTTGCTATATGTTAATGCCTCCCACTCCGCAGCAAAAGGAGGGACAGCTCCATGAACAGCGAACACATCTGCAGGAAGCTTTGGAGAGATTCGAGGCGAAGGCAGAAACTTTGGGAATTCAGCTCCAGAGTGAGCAAGTCAAGGAGCCGGTGAGTCACAGAGCGGGTTGTTAGAGGGAGAGCCAGCACGGTGGATAAACACAAGAGGGAGTTGAGATCTGTTTAATTTAAGGCCAAGGTTAGATTGGGGTTAAACAGAATGGGGAGTGAGAAGAAAACCTGCTTCTCTCACTTCACTCTGAATGAATGTTGAGTCCAAGTGAAACACCTTTCCGGATTGTCCCAGGGAATACTGAGGGCGTGCTGCACTGCCGGAGGGTCAGCGCTGAGGGAGCGCTGCACTGCCGGAGGGTCAGCGCTGAGGGAGCGCTGCACTGCCGGGGGGTCAGCGCTGAGGGCGTGCTGCACTGCCGGGGGGTCAGCGCTGAGGGCGTGCTGCACTGCCGGGGGGTCAGCGCTGAGGGCGTGCTGCACTGCCGGGGGGTCAGCGCTGAGGGCGTGCTGCACTGCCGGGGGGTCAGCGCTGAGGGCGTGCTGCACTGCCGGGGGGTCAGCGCTGAGGGCGTGCTGCACTGCCGGGGGGTCAGCGCTGTGGGACCGCTGCACTGCCGGGGGGTCAGCGCTGAGGGCGTGCTGCACTGCCGGGGGGTCAGCGCTGAGGGCGTGCTGCACTGCCGGGGGGTCAGCGCTGAGGGCGTGCTGCACTGCCGGGGGGTCAGCGCTGAGGGCGTGCTGCACTGCCGGGGGGTCAGCGCTGAGGGCGTGCTGCACTGCCGGGGGGTCAGCGCTGAGGGCGTGCTGCACTGCCGGGGGGTCAGCGCTGAGGGCGTGCTGCACTGCCGGGGGGTCAGCGCTGTGGGACCGCTGCACTGCCGGGGGGTCAGCGCTGAGGGCGTGCTGCACTGCCGGGGGGTCAGCGCTGTGGGACCGCTGCACTGCCGGGGGGGTCTCTACTAAGGGAGCACTGATCTGTTGGGGGGACAGGACTGGGGGAGAACTGCACTGTTGGGGGGGGACGTCAGTACCGAGGGACCACCACACAGTTGGAGAGTCATTTCTAGTGGCACTCTGCACTATTGGCATGGCATTAATGAGGTATACTGTGGCATCTTTATTTTGTTCTTCAATCCCAGGGTTCCCGTCCTGGAGGATTTACTGTCAGTGATTATCACTAAAGTAACATCACTGCGCCACCCCACCACCCCCAATATGCTCACATACACTCACACTTCTGCATGGTTCCTAAAAGCCCTTTACTTTGTAATTTCCCTCCCCACCTTTATAAACTGTTTCTCAGCTACCCTTACAGCTGACGTCTTTCTGAATCTTTCTTAGTTATTTCTCTCCCATTTGGGTGTTTTACTTTCGTTCCTCCAATTCCGGCCTCTTGCATACCCATTGGCAGTCGTGCCTTCAGCCCCCTGGGCCCCGAGTTCTGGAATTCCCTCCCTAAACCTCTCCGCCTCTCAACATCTCTCTCCCCCTTTAAGACGCTCCTTAAAACCAAACTCTCTGACCAAGCTTTTCTGTCCTGACAAAAACATAAGAAGTCAGAGCTGGAGTCAGTTGTTTGGCTCCTGCTCTGCTATCCCACAAGATCACAGCTAAGCTTCCACCTGAACTCTCCACGCATGTTTCTCTGTCCTTTCCCAGCGTAATGCCAAGTCTTTTCTGATAACTCTCTTAGGAAACACCTTGAGATATTTTACAAAGTGAAATGGTGCTCCATAAATGTAACCTGTTGTTGTAGCATTACGAGCTCCATATAAAGTGCATTTTTCATGTTCCATGCTATTTATACTCATTTCCCTCTCATCAGTGAGTTTTTAAAAGACGCTTTTTTGAGGAACTCTCAGATAAGCTAAAGACACCTTGCAGCTTTGATCATTGATCTTGTGGTGGGACAGTGACTGTTGGTGTCTCTGGCTCATTGTCACATAATACCTGAAAAACATAACAACAACTTGTATTTATATAGCACCTTTAACATAGTAAAACTTCCCAAAGTGCTTCACAGGAGTGTTATCGGATAAAATAGTGACCCGTGCCACACAAGATATTAGGGCAGGAGATCAAAAGCTTGGCCACAGGGGTAGGTTTCAGAGGAGGAGTGAGAAGCAGAGAGGTTTATGGAGGAAATCCCAGAGTTTAGGGCCCAGGCAGCTGAAGATACGGCCACTGATACTGGAGTGATGTTAACCGGGAACGCGCGAGAGTCTAGAATTGGAGGAATGTAGAGATCTTGGAGGGGAGTGGGGCTGGAGGAAGTTACAGAGATAGGGCAGGGAAGAGGTATGGAGGGATTTGAGAGCAAAGATAAATATTTTAAAATTGAGGTGTTATTTAACTGGGAGCCAGTTTAGGTCGTCAAACACAGGGATGAGAGGTGAACAGGACTTGGTGCAAGTTAGGATAGAGGCAGCAGAGTTTTGGATTAGCTCAAGATTGCAGAAGGATTCTGGACTGGAGTTCATTGGAGTAGTCAAGTCCAGAGGTAACAAAGGCATGAATGGAGGTTTCAACAGCTGCTGAGCTGAGACAGGGCTGGATACAGGTGATATTACAGAGGTGGAAGTAGGCACGCTACTGTGATAATTGATGGTTGTGAAAGCAGTCATGCAGCACTAATCCAGGAATGGAAACTCTCAGGCTTATGACAACAGACAGAGTGAAATAGCAAGCAATAATTTTTTAAAACACTGCAGACATTTTTTTTCAAAGATTTAATGAACAGGACTTTTAAATGCCTTGACAACTTGACAACACTCTTTGATAGGTGTTTTGGACAGCTCCTCCTTGCAGTTTTGACAGTTAATTTTGACAGGTCTGTTGTCAGTCCCAATGAGCTTCACAGTGCATTAGCTTATGCACTTTTTATGCACATTCATGCCCAGTTCTAACACTTCCATAAGGCACCTGACTTCCCCCAAAGGGCACCTGACCTCCACCAAAGGGTTCCAGGACCATATCGAAGGGGGTACCTTATCTTTCCAAAGGGCCTGGCTATCCAAACAAATCCACCAAGTTCTGACCTGGTCTTACCAGGTCTACTCTGCACATTCCAGGTTTCACACTCCTGGGACACAAAAATACCACTTCACTGGAGGCAGCTGATGATGTGCATAGATCATTAAATGTGGCAGGGCAGGTGGAGAGAGCAATTAATAAAGCATATAGTATCTTGGGCTTTATTAAGAGGGGCATAGAGTACAAGAGCAAGGAAGTTATGCTGAATTTATATAAGACACTCGTTAGACCTCAGCTGGAATATTGTGTACAGTTCTGGGCACCATATTATAGGAAGGGTGTGAACATTGGAGAGAGTGCAGAAGAGGTTTACAAGAACGGTTCCAGGGATGAGAAACTTCAGTTACGAAGATAGATTGGGGAGTTTGGGGCTGTTCTCCTTGGAGTGAAGAAGACTGGGAGGAGACTTGATAGAGATGTTCAAAATCATGAGGGGGCTGGACGGAGTAGATAGGGAGAAGCTGTTCACACTCGTAAAAAGATCAAGAACGAGAAGGCACAGATTTAAAGTGATTTGCAAAAGAAGCAAGTGTGACGTGAGAAAAATTTTTCACATGAGTGTCTCAGATCTGGAATGCACTGCCTGGAAGTGTGGTGGAGGCAGGTTCAATTGTGGCATTTAAGAGGGCATTAGATGATTATTTGAATAGAAACAATGTGCAAAGGTACATTGGGGAAAAGGCAGGGCAATGGCACTAGGTCCTAATGCTCATTTGGAGAGCTGGTGCAGACATGATGAACCATACCCAATCGCGCCCCTGTGAAAATGGGAAGTGTCATGTTCCAGGGTGGGACTTAGGATTTTCGGGCAGTTCCATTATTTTCGCCACAACAGAGGGGATCTCTCCATCGTGGCGAAAATCTGGGCCAAGTTCTCTTTGTCAAGTTTGCCACTGACATCACACCCGCCATTTTGAAGGGCTGATTAAATACTGTTTGGAGGATTTGCAAATAGGGTTGAGGTTCGGATCAGGCAAGTCAAATTGAATGGCAGAAAAGGCTGAATGGCTTCCTTCTGTTCCTGTATTGTTTGCGCTATGTTCTAAATAAGTTAAGGGGATAGTAACATTGTGGTAACGTTACTGGACTAATAATCCAGAGGCCCAGACTAATGTGACATTAGTTCAAATCCTGCTATGACAGCTTGGGGAATTTAAATTTAATTCATTAATAAATCTGGAACCCTCTCCGGCCTACATGTGAATCTAGACCCACAGTATTGTGGTTGACTCTGAAATGGCCTCACAAGCCATTCTGTTGTACAAAATTGCTACAGAAATGCCAAAACTGTGGGTGTATCTACACCATGTGGAGTACAGCAATTTAAGAAGGTGGCTTACCACTCAAGGGCAATTAGGGATGGACAATAAATGATGGTCTTGCTAGCTACGCCCACATCCCAAGAGTAAATTAAAAAAAATAACTATAGCCAGAGGTTGAAAAATTCCTAGATTTTTGGGTTGGGTTCTGGTTAGCTTGGATACTTGGTGAAGATGTGAATTGTTTCTTTGTCACACTTCTCCTAGCCGCTTGTACACAGCTGTAAACTGCAGCAGTGACACACTCTTGGAGATGATACCAACCTTGGAGTCCAGGTCCACTTTCCTGATGCCTGATGACCTGTCACCTCTCCGTGGAAGATAACAGAACAAAGACAGCAAAATCTCAAAGGGAACAAAGATCAGGACCCTTATCATCTGGAGAGACTTTCCTCTGGATTCAAACCCCAATTCCTGAAGTGAGAGGCCAGTAAGGGAGCCAAATTGCTGATGGCATTTAAACCTGTTCATTACTGTGCACGATGACACAATGGGCCAATGGCCTCTTTCTGTGCCATAAACTTTCTATGATTTTGTGTTTTTTGCCCAAGAAGGTGATCTGAGTCCTTGCTCCTGTGGGTTATCCCACAGTGTAAACTCGTTTTCTCAAAGGGACTTGACAAGCACTTGAACAATGTCTCACTTTTATTGTGCTTTTTTTGACCTTTTCAAACAGACATCTCTGCGAAAGGAAATCGTAGATCAGAAGGAAACCATTGCAGGCCTACAGAATCAAATCAGTGACTTGAACAAGGAAAACGGAAACGTGCAAGGTCAGTACAACAACAAAGTGCATTTATATAGCATCTTTAATGTAACAAGCGATCCCAAGATGCTTCACAAGTGTGCACTTGGACAAAATTTAATACTGACTCACTTCAGGAAAAACTTTGGTCAAAGAGGTAGTTTTTAAGAAGTGTCTTAAAGGACGTGAGAGGTAAAGAGGCAGAGAGCTTAGGGCCCAGGCAGCTGAAGGCACAGCTGCCAATGGTGGAGCGATTGAAATCGAGGATGCTCAAGAGGCCAGAATTAGACTGTGGGACTGGAGGAGGTTCAGAGAGAGGGAGGGGGTGAGGTAATGGAGGTATGAATCCCTCCAAGATCCATCAGATACATCGTAGCTCTATGGTTTTACTAAGAAGTTAAAAAGCACAGCCTAGCACACAATGAGAAAAGGAATCTTGACCACTAACTCCACGCATTTCTGTTTATATGGAATAATCTTGGCTGAAGTGGATGGAGAAAAATTGCAAAACTGAAATTGAAGCAATTCCCAACCCCAATAGCCCCTGTTGGAAGTGTGAAGACACAGGCTCAATTGCGATGCACCTCAAGCGCAAATAGCCCTATGACACTCACTACCTGGGCTCAAACAACAAGAATGGGCCACCTTGGGCTGGTAGCTGGTCCTAGTGAGCCTATATCCCATTAAGAGTCATTGAGCTGCATTTTATCATCAGGAATGGAGGTGGGTGGTGGAGGGTGGGGTGCAGTAAAATAATGGGCAGCCATGTTGGGTTGGCTCCCTATCATTGTCATGCCGTCAGGGAACTTTCCCAGCGATGGGCTCTGAAAGGGATCGGCTACTCACTCCATCAAGGCAGCTGATTTGCATAATTAAAGGCCATTTAAGGGCCATTTTACGGGGCTGCCATCACTTCCTGCTGATGGCCGGGTGAGCCCCTGCCCCTCTCCACCCCACCACGGAGGAAGGCCACCAGCTTCATGGAGGCAGCCTCCCTGAAGCAGCCTTGCCGGGGGGTGGGGGGGTGGGGGTGGGGTGGGGGGGGTGTCATCAGAGCCAGAGGATCCATTCCCCAGACAGGGGGCCACATTAGGCAGCCCCCGCTGCCCCAACAATTCCCTTGGAGAGGCTTCCCCTTCATCTTGTGGGGCCTACTTGCTCCTGGCCTACCACCCCCGGAGTTTAATTTTTGCTCATCTGTCTGAGGCCACTTCCATTTTGAGGTGCCCCCGAGGTCACGCGCCTGCCTCAGCTGTGCCTATCCCTCCATGGGGCCGGTGCAAGGCTTCAGAGCTGCCAGCCTTGGATTGGGCCAACAGCATGGAGATCCCAATGTCGTGCTTAATTGAATGGTGGGCCTGCAGGCAGCCAATAAAGAGGCTGCTTGTAGTAAAATTAGTGAGCGAGCCCAGATGCCCAGCAAGTGCAAACCCAGGACACACTTTTCAGCCCAACATTGGGATCCCAATAGCATTCAGTAGAGGAGCCAAGAGAATTCGTAAAAACGATATGAAAGAGCGATTTGCTTTTAATTCAGGGTCAAACACTTTGAAGCTGAAAAGGCCCCAGGATCAAATCAACACTGTCCGTGATTTCAACAGTTTTCTGTTTTGCTATAGGTGATCTTGTAAAATTGATGAAGCAATTCTCCATCCAGGAACAGCAGCTCAGTAAGGTGACTGGCTACCTGCAGGGGAAACAGGGAGACGTTGATGAGTTGACTAGTCAAAACTCAAGGTTGCGTTCACAACTGTAAGAGCCTGTGTCATTTTAAATATTATTTTTACATTTGGAAGTGTTGGTGAAAGTCAGAGGCCCAGAGGCCTGCACACAGCAGCAAGAAACTGCAGATTTGGAAAAATACTTGAAAAACTAAAATGGGGAAAAAGAAAGAGGATTGAGGCTCTCTTTCAGGGAGCCAGCACAGACATAATGGGCCGAATGGCTGCCTTCTGTGCTGCATCACTCTGAGGGAACATGCATTGCAAAGAAAGAAAGGCTTGTATTAATATCGTTCCTTTTACAACCTCAGGACTTCACAAAGCGCTTTACAGCCAATGAAGTACTTTTTGAAGTACATTCATTGTTGTAAATGTAGGAAACAGGGCAGCCAGTTTACACACAGCAAGATCCCATAGACAGCAATGTGATAATGGCCAGATAATCTGTTTTTTTTGATGTCAGTCAAGGAATAAATATTGGTCACGGGGATAGATAACCCCTCCTGCTTTTCTTCAAAATTGTTCCATGGGATCCTGCCTGAGAGGGCAGGATTGGATTAACATCGTATCCGAAAGATGGCACTGCCAACAGTGCAGCACTCCCTCAGTACTGGCACCTGGAGTATTAGCCTGCATCATGTGCTAAAGTTCTGGAGTGGGACTGAACTCACAACTTTCTGGCCCGGAGGTGAGAATGCTACCGACAGGCATCTAAAGAAATTATCGGAGAGCATCGGGATCAGGCTTAACTAGCGAGGATAGGTGAATATTCTGGGGATCCTCTTAATTCCCTTTAGCCAAGAGGCAGTGTTTCAACAGAATTTTCCTGCAGGAATGTAAAAGTGTGGACAAAGTCCATGACAGGGTAGAGCGTACATGGACTATTGGAGGATTGGGTTGATGGACAAACCTCTCTGCATTCCGTGCTTTACATTCCTATCATTCTTAATATTGGAATTAATTCTCACTTTATCTTAATTCATTTCTTATAGAGACAAGTGTGAGAATAAACCCTGCAGTCAGCTGAATTATAGCAGCCAGTTGTCCGTTCTGAGCTGTATTTTCAGTTATTGCTTGGGTTCCGGATCGTGCTGTGAATGCAGTTAATGGTAAGTTAATGGTAAAGTTAAGTCAAAGAAGAAGAATCTCTGGATTGATAGCCAGTCTGCATAGAGGAATGGGGTTAGGGTAGGGGTTGCAGTATAAGGGTCTGGCACATAAGGGGTTAATGTGGGACTGAGTACAGTACCGCCCACACAATGGTGTAAGAAGACACATGACCCAGACCCAGGGGTCAGTGTGGTGTTGAGTACAGATGGACCAAGACTTAAGCATGGAGATAGCTCATAGCCTGTACCCTTTACTGTGCACGTGCAAGTAGTTCTAGTAGTTAATAAAGACTTTCAGTCAACCTACAGAAGACTACAAAGACTTCTTTAAGACATACCGTTCTGTAGCCAACACCTTCCCAACAGGAGAGCGGGGGAGGGGTTCGAGGGCGTGGGGTTAGGTGGGGAGGGGACAGGGTGAGTGGGGCAGGAATGAACTTGGGAAAAGGTAATAACAATTCTGAAACCTTTTCCTTGTGCTGTACAGGATTCATCCAAAGTCCTGCGATGATGTGTAGTCCTCAATGTGTAGAAATGAAACAAACTCCTCTGTGCAAAGTGGCTAACTGTGATCGGAGGAAGAAACATTGACTTCTCTGGATAGTGATCCTAACAAGAACAATAACACAAACGTCAGCATTCTCTGTGACTTGAATGGAAAACACCATCCTTTAAAGTTGACAGATTGTCCAGTGATGATTTAGACAGACAACATCTCACCAAAGCCCAGATTCACTCGCTTGTCTCCCATTTCAATGGCAACTTGTCACTCTCCTAATTGTGTTGCTTGTGTCATATTAACCACCTGAAGGCTTCCTTAGGAGGAAGTGTTGTTGGGCTTGCTGTAGCAGAGTGTGGTTTCCAGCCCACCATGTTTAATCAACAGTGATAAATGATAGCCTGGCTTGGCGACAACACGGACATATAGACACCGAATGTGAAAAGGCCATTGAGTACATCGGTGTTACTCCATCCTGCTATAAACTCCACCCACCCATTTAATCTCCTTCTGCAGCCTGTGTACATGTCAATGAACCAATCATTCTTTCCCAGTCTACAAAACTGTGATATTTCCTCCCTTTGTGCCATCCTGCCTTTCTCTTACAATCCACAGAATTTGGAAACCCAAGATTCACTCTAGTCACTATATCCCCATTGCTCCTACTTGTCCCTCATGAACTCTGAATCTCAGTTCTTCACTCCTCAGGGATTAATTACACAGTTAATAGATGCATCATATTGGCAAATGGTTGCTATAATGGCATATCAAAGCACGGGGGGCAATTACTAGTGACTGAGTTTGCATCTTTCACCGTGAAGGTTGGTGATCTGGACTAACACCAGGTGTTGAGATTTGCCAGCCCTTGTCTTACACTCCCCTTGCCACAATTATGACAATAGATGTCTTTTAGCATAATTTCTCTTCAGCAAACAGAAGGTGTGTATGGGAATCAGAGAAGGATCCAACTTCTTGGAAAAAGATTGTTTGATTTTTGTTCCTGTAACAGCTTGTGCTGGTTTTGGAGTGGCAGGATTTGTCACCCCTGCTATTTCTTTGTAAATTAGGTTCTGTTGTTATTCAGCCGTCTCTGATGTAACAGGACTAGCTCATGCAGCCCATCAAGCCTTTTGAGGATATTAATTTGAGTGAGGACACAGATTTAAGATAAAGGGGAAGATGAGAAGAATACTTGTTGCACAGCGAGTTGTTGTGATCTGGAATGTGCGGCTTGAAAGGGTGGTGGAAGCAGACTCAATAGAAACTTTCAAAAGAGAACTGGATAAATACTTGAAACGGAAAATATTGCAGCAACATGGGGAAAGGGCCCAGGGGAGTGGGATCAATTGGACAGATCTTTCAAAGAGCTTGCAGAGGCACAAAGGACTGAATGGCTTCCATCTGGGCTGTATAATTCTATGATCATTTATGCTTTCCCAAAGACTATCTAATGTAACACCAAGTTGATTGTATGTCTGTATTTTTACTAAAACAGTTCTGTCAGATTTGCAATGAAATAAAACAACTTTAAAAAAACTACTCTTGTACCAAGTTTGTTGCATTCACTGACCTCCAGATTTTTAAACAGCAGTCATTCTGAAAGCCACAGTGATTGGAACAAAGGGCATGATGCAGTCGTTGGGATCTCGGTCTATACGGGGTAATATTCCAGCTTCACCCCACTGACTCATTGCTGGAAACTTGGCATTTGCAGCCTATGACTCTCAGATCAATTACTGTGACGCCTTTGGAAAACTACTGCTGAGTTTCTGATTCTCACCATCATTGCATGTGGGAGAGAATGGACCCTCATATGTTGATCATTGGAACCCTTTGATTAGTTTCCAGCCTGCAACTTACTCCGATGTATCTGTTGCTTTTGACGCCACGCTCCCCAACCCCCCGATTAAATTGCATCCTGCAATGCATTTCTAGGCATTTGTTATTCTATATATAAAGCCCACCCAAGCCATTGATTGGATTCTAGCCTGTAACTCAGTCCTGGATATCTGTTATTCTATGGCCAGAACCTTTGGCTTAGCGAGCAGGGGCGGGGCCTGCGCGCAGACACGCGGTGACGCCAGGCGTGCGTCCCGACGTCACCGCGTGTCATTCAGATTTTCAGTCCGGTGGGCGCATACCCACTGCGTGCCTGCCGCACTGTCAAAGGCCTATTAAGGTAATTTAAATATCGATTAAAATAATAAACTGAGCTGCCCGTCCAACCTTAAGGCTGGCGAAGAGCCCAGGCGGCCTTCGCATTTTTCATGGAACCTCATCCAAGGGCGGGATGAGGCTTCATGAAGGTAGTTAAAGTTTTATAAAAACTTTTAGTAACATTCATAGACATGTCCCAGCTCATATGACACTTTCACATGAGGGGACATGTCTTAAATTTTTTTTTTTCCTTATTAAAATTTTCAGAACTTAAGCTAATCTCCCTGAGTCAGCTCTGTGCCTCAGGGAGATTTCTGCACCCTTTCGCGCACACAGAGAACGCTCAGTGCTTCCGGGCGCGCATCACGCTGGGTGGGTGTTAATTGGCCCGCCCACGTCCACTCCCACTCAATCCTCCCGACAGGGAGAAAACTCTCCCCTATGTATAAACAACATGAACCCTTCCATATGATTTCAGCCTCAAGGACCTTGCCTTAGTAACCATTCCTCATATGTGAGTCTAAACAGTGAGTGTCAGGGGGGTTCTCGAATCCTAGAGGTGGTGTTGGGGTGTACTGGTTATCCACAGTTAAGTCTTGTCTTCTCTGAACCTCCACTTGTGCAGGATGTGCTGGGTGGTTACGTTCGATGAATGGCACAGAAACAGGCCATTCGGCCCAAGCATTCCATGCTGGTGTTAATGCTGCACTTCAGCCTCCTCCCATCTTTTCTCATCTAAACCTATCATCATAATCCTCTAATTCCTTCTCCAGCATATGCTTGCCTGGTTTCCCCTTAAATGCATTTATACTATTTGCTTCAGCCACTCATTGTGGTAGCGAGTTCCATATTCTCACCACTCTCTGGGTAAAGAAGTTTCTCCTGAATTCCCTGGGTTTCTTGGTGACTATCTTATATTGATGACCTCTAGTTATGCTCTTCCCCACAAGAGGAAACATTTTCTCTGTATCCAGTCTATCAAAACCTTTCATCATTTTCAAGACCTCTATTAGGTCATCCCTCAGCCTTCTGTTTTCAAAAGAAGAGACGCATCCTGTCGATCCTTTCCTGATATGTGTACCAACAGACTTCTGATATCATCCTTGTAAATCTTCTCCGCACCCACTCCAGTGCCTCTATACTGTTCTTAGAACATAGTGGCCAGGACTGCATGTAGTACTCTAAAGGTGGTCCAACCAAGGTTCAACACAGGTTTAATGTAACCTCCCTACTTTTCAATCCCATTCCTCTGGAAATAAAGCCTAGTGCTTTATTGCCTTTTTTTATGCTAACCTGCGATGTAATTTTTAGTGATTGGCTATCAGCTTGGCTATGACAAGCCACAGTGGGAAATACCATGGACTTGGACCCCCCCCTTACCTGGGGGCTCTCTCTCTCTCTCCATTGTGATGACTGAGATCAGCTGTGATCTGAGTTTTATTTTATTCATTCATGAGATGTGGGTGTTGCTGGCTAGGCCAGCATTTATTGCGCATCCCTAGTTACCCTTGAGAAGGTGGTGGTGAGCTGCCTTCTTGAACCGCTGCAGTCCATGTGGTGTAGGTACACCCACAGTGCTGTTAGGGAGGGGGTTCCAGGATTTTGACCCAGCGACAGTGAAGGAACAGCGATATATTTCCAAGTCAGGATGGTGAGTGGCTTGGAGGGGATCTTCCAGGTGGAGGTGTTCCCATGTGTCTGCTGCCCTCGTCCTTCATGGTAGTGGTCGTGGGTTTGGGCGGCGCTGCCTAAGCAGCCTTGGTGAGTTGCTGCAGTGCATCTTGTAGATGGTACACGTTGCTGCAACTGTGTGTCGGTGGTGGAGGGAGTGAATGTTTGTGGATGGGGTGCCAATCAAGTGGCTGCTTTGTCCTGCACAGTGTCAAGCTGACACCAAGGTGGGAGTAGCAAAGCAGTTGCACAAGGCCCATTTGGTTTCCCCTGAGTAGAGCAGGCAGCATTGTATACAGCAAATATGGTGTTTTAAACAGGGAGAAGAGACAGTTAATCACTACAAATAATTTGTTGTTTCACCTGAAAGGAGCATTTGGCATCCAAGCCAATGGGAAAGCCGGAGGTGAAAGGGCAGGTGTTGCATCTATTGCACTTAGAAAGATGAGACAGGAGTAGGATATTCAGCAGATGAAGATTGAGAGACATGGGGAGAAGATGGGTAGTTGAACCATCAGAGTCTTACTCAGGTGTTGAGACTGTCTGTTCTGCAGCATAAGTTGATAATACTGGAAATAAAAATAGAAATATTAATTACATGTGGCTTCCTTCAGGCTCAGATGATGCCAGCAGCCTGCGTCTGCTCTCAGCAGTAGTGATCGTGGCCTAGCCAATCAATGCAATTCTGAGCACCATGTGATTTCCAAGAATTTGGTGTTGATGTTGTGAAGTTCACTGATGATGTTGAGAAACAGAAAAGTGACTCGGTTGCATTTCACTAGAGTAAAGGCAGTGGAACGTTCTTCATACATTTATATTGGCCACTACTGGCCTCTTGTCATTTCGCTGATATTGTCTGGACATTAACACTTTCAGCTCCTGGGACAACAGCAGAATGCTGACAGCTTTATGTGCCTGGATCATAAGACGCCCGTACTTAGTCTTTATTCTGTTCTGCCTGGTCCTCGTGACGCTCTTCAGTGTGTTGCCACCCGTGACCCCACACCAAGATCACCAAAGTATGTTGAATGCTGTGGAGACTGTGCGGCTACACAGGGAGAACAGATGGCTTTGGGCACAAAATGCATTCCTGCAAGAGCGTCTGACAATTTCAGAGGCAAAGGCGGAGGATCTGGTGTCTCAGCTCTCGAAGATCACTCACAACCAGGAAGAGGAGAAGCGTGACGAACTGGTGAGTCACAGAGACCCGGCTCCTGAGAGAGAGGGAGAGAGGGAATGATGGAAAAACACAGGAGAGAGACTGGTTGTGTTTAACTGGAGGCGATTGTTGGATGCAGAATGTGGAATGAGAGATGAGAAAGAAGGACTTGAACCTCTATAGCACCTTTCACAGCCATAGGATGTTTAAAAGCACTTCACAGACAATGAAATACTTTTAAAGTGTGGTCACTGCTGTAATGTTGGTAACATGGCTGCCAATTTGTGCACAAGATTACACAAACAGCAATGTGACAATACTGAGATGCCCACTTTTTGTGCTGTCACTTGAACAGACAGTTTTCCTGCTTTTATTCAAAATGACAGGATCTCTACCTGAGAGAGCAGCCAGGGCTTTGGTTTAACATCACATCCAAAAGACAGCCCCTTTGACTGTGCTACACTCCCTTGGTATGGCAACAGGGACCCAGCCAATATTGTTCTGCACATGTCCTGGATTGGGGCTCGAACCTGTTGACTCAGGGGAAGAGCCTTAACCAATCCCTGGCTGACCGTTCTCCTTGCTTTGCCTTCAGATTTAAGATAATCTGAGGAATTCCGCCAGGTCGACACTCCCAGTACAGTACTGAGGGAGTGCTGCAGTGTCGGAGGGTCAGTACTGAGGGAGTGCTGCAGTGTCGGAGGGTCAGTACTGAGGGAGCGCTGCAGTGTTAGAGGGTCAGTACTGAGGGAGTGCTGCAGTGTCGGATGGCCAGTACTGAGGGAGTGCTGCAGTGTCGGAGGGTCAGTACTGAGGGAGTGCTGCACTGTTAGAGGGTCAGTACTGAGGGAGTGCTGCACTGTTCGAGGGTCAGTACTGAGGGAGTGCTGCAGTGTCGGAGGGTCAGTACTGAGGGAGTGCTGTAGTGTCGGAGGGTCAGTACTGAGGGAGTGCTGCACTGTTAGAGGGTCAGTACTGAGGGAGTGCTGCAGTGTCGGAGGGTCAGTACTGAGGGAGTGCTGCAGTGTCGGAGGGTCAGTACTGAGGGAGTGCTGCACTGTTAGAGGGTCAGTACTGAGGCAGTGCTGCAGTGTCGGAGGGTCAGTACTGAGGGAGTGCTGCAGTGTCAGAGGGTCAGTACTGAGGGAGTGCTGCACTGTTTGAGGGTCAGTACTGAGGGAGTGCTGCACCATTAGAGGGTCAGTACTGAGGGAGTGCTGCAGTGTCAGAGGGTCAGTACTGAGGGAGTGCTGCACTGTCGGAGGGTCAGTGCTGAGGGAGTGCTGCAGTGTCGGAGGGTCAGTACTGAGGGAGTGCTACACTGTCGGAGGGTCAGTACTGAGGGAGTGCTGCAGTGTCAGAGGGTCAGTACTGAGGGAGTGCTGCATTGTCAGAGGGTCAGTACTGAGGGAGTGCTGCACTGTCGGGGGATCAGTACTAAGGGAACACAGCACTCTCGGAGGGTCAGTACTGGGGGAGCGCTGCACTGTTCGAGGGTCAGTACTGAGGGAGTGCTGCACTGTTAGAGGGTCAGTACTGAGGGAGTGCTGCACTGTCAGAGGGTCAGTACTGGGGGAGCGCTGCACTGTTCGAGGGTTAGTACTGAGGCAGTGCTGCACTGTCGGAGGGTCATTACTGGGGCAGTGCTTCACTGTCAAGTGTCAGTGCTGAGGTGGTGCTGCACTGTTCGAGGGTCAGTACTGAGGGAGTGCTGCAGTGTTGAAGGGTCAGTTCTGAGGGAGTGGCGCACTCTCAGAGGGTCAATAATGAGGGAGCACTGCATTGTCAGATGTCAGTACTGAGGGAGTGCTGCCCTGTTGGAGGGTCAGCACTGAGGGAGTGCTGCACTGTCAGAGGATCAGTACTTAGGGAGTGCTGCGCTGTTCGAGGGTCAGTACTTAGGGAGTGCTGCACTTTTGGAGGGTCAGTACTGAGGTGGTGCTGCACTGTAGGAGGGTCATTACCGAGGGAGTACCACACAATCAGAGGGTCAGTACAGAGGGAGCGCTGCACTGTCGGAGGGCCAGTACTGAGGGAGTGCTGCACTGTCAGAGAGTCAGTAGTGAGGGAGTGCTGCATTTTGGAGGTGCAATGTTTCAAATAAGACTTTAAATTGAGGTCTCCTCCTCCCTTTCAGGTGTATGCCGATATTTCATTGATGAGCAGGAGAGTTTCCCCCTGTGTCATGTCCAATACTCATCCCTCACCAGGGCTAAAAATTCAGATTATCTGGTCATTATCTCAGTACTGTTTATGGGATCTTGCTGTTTGTAAATTGGCTGATATGTTTCCTACATTATAACAATGACTGCACTTCAATAAGTGTTTCATTGCATGTGAAGTGCTTTGGGGTGTTCTGAGGTTGTGAAAGTTTCTATAAAATTGTAAATTTTTTAAAATCAATCATTCCTTCCTGCTGGAGAATTTACCGTCAGTGATTATTACTGAAATACATACCTGCTTCTCCCAGCCTTACTCTTATACTTCTCCATAGTGACCAAAATTCTTGACAATGGCCATACTTTATGTGTTCACCCACTGCAGTGTTCATCACGGCCAGCATGGTATCCTGACTCACACTTGACACGGTCACTCACATACTCAGACACAAACTCATACACCTCCACTCCCACAATCACATTACACACTTGTGGCAAGTAACATTTACATCACACAAGTGCCAGGCAATGAACATCCTCCACAAGGGCTAATCTCCCCTTGACGTTCAGTGACATTATCATCAATGAATCCCCCACTATCAACATCCTGGAAGTTACCATTTACTAGAAATTCAACTTTATCAGCCATATATATATTGTGGCTACAAGAGCAGGTCAGAGGCTGGGAATTCCATGGCGAGTAACTTGCCTCCTGACTCCCCAAAGCCTGTCCACCATCTACAAGGCACAGGTCAGGGGTGTGATGGAATACTCCCCAGTTGCCTGGATGAGTGCAGCTCCAACAACACTCAAAAAGCTCAATGCCATCCAGGACAAAGCAGCCCACCTGATTGGCACGCATCCACCGCCTTCAACATTCATTCCCTCCGCCACCGATGCACAGTAACAGCAGTGTGTACCATCTACAGGATGCACTGCAGCAACTCACCAAGGCTCCTTAGACAGCACCTTCCCAACCTGTGACCTCTACCACCTGGAAGGACAAGGGCAGCAGATAGATGGGAACACCACCACCTGGAAATTCCCTCCAAACCACACATCACCCTGACTTGAAAATATATCACCATTCCTTCACTGTCGCTGGGTCAAAATCCTGAAACTCCCTCCCTAACAGCACTGTGGATGTACCTACACCACATGGACTGCAGCGGTTCAAGAAGGCGGATCACCACCACCTTCTCAAGGGCAATTAGGGATGGGCAATAAATGCTGGCCTTGCTAGTGATGCCCACATCCCATAAATAAAGAAAAACACTCTATTCCCACTCACACATTCACTCAATTCACATGCACTGACACACACATCCATCGACTCTCACACAGACATCTACTCTCTCACACATACACACACCGACAAATCCTTGCTCAAGCATCCATACCCACGTGCCCACACACACACTCTTCACTCCGTAAATTCCCTGTCCATTTTTATAAACTGTTTCTTGGTTGCATTTCCAGACAGTCAACTTTTTGAATTCTTCCTATTTGTCTCTCTCCGCTGTAGTTATTGTTCCTCCAGTTCTGGTCTCTTGTGCGTCCCTGGTTTTTGTCCCTCCACCATTGGCAGCTGTGCTTTCTCCCCATCTTGGACTCTACCGATTCATTTAATGTCTTCCCCCACACCTTGTACACTCACCCCCGTCATGTCAATGTATCAATCATTCTTTCCCAGGGCCTACATTTCCTCATCCTTCTCTGCCCTGCCTTCCTTATACAGTCAAGCTTCACATCCTCGAGCCACTACATCCCAATTTCCCAATTTCTCCTACTCTTTCATCTTTCATTTGGGTTTCTCAAAAAAATCAGGGATTAATTACACAATTAACAGATGCAACCAATTTAGAGGAGGTGGTGGTGTAGTGGTATTGTCACAGGACTAGTGACCCAGGGTAATGCTTGGGGGACCTAGGTTTGAATCCCACTATGGCAGATGGCGAAATTTGAATTCAATAAAAAATCTGGAACTATAAGTCTAATGATGACCACGAAACCATTGTTATAAAAACCCACCTGGTTCACTAATGTCCTTTAGGGAAGGAAATCTGCCATCCTTACCTGGTCTGGCCTACATGTGGCTCCAGACGCACAGCAATATGGTTGACTCTTAAATGCCCTCTGAAATAGCATAGCAAGCCACTCAGTACTCAAGGGTAATTAGGGATGGGCAACAAATGCTGGCCCACCCAGCGACGCCCACATCCCATGAACAAATAAAAAAAATGGTTGCTGTTACACTTTAAGGGCAGGGATCATTTTTAGCATTAGCAGGTCATTCAGAGCCTGTTCTGCCATTCAATAAGACCATAAATGATCTGTGAGCTAACTCCATATACCCAGCTTTGCCTTATATCCCTTAATACCATTCAGTTTGAGATATATTCACCACTGCTTACCCGAAAATTCCCATTCTCAGCAATTCCCCAACTTTTACACTCTGATGCATTCCTTTTGGGAATACTCTGTGCATCAGCAGGTGCATCAATCAGTGCGACATGGAAAACCTCTATATTTCCTGTGCTTGAGAAATCTCCTCTTATACTTTCTTTACACAGAAAAGCCTATGGCAACTGGTTTAACCCTATCATTATCTCGCCATAATTTAATGGCCCAATTACAAAAGATGTCATTTATCCAACTGCCCACCCAAGTCAGGCCAGATTCTGAAGATCCCTAGCTTCCCACATTCAGACTCCTATCAGATCGTAAACATTTCACTGCTAGTGTCTAGCCAAATCACAGAATCTCACAATTATATAGAAGGAGGCCATTTGGCCCATCATGTCTGTGCCAACTCTCTGAATGAGCAATTCACCTAGTTCCACTCTCCTGCCTTCTGCCCGTAACCCTGCGCATTCCTCCTCTTCAGGCAATAATCCAATTCCCCCCACCCCCGAATGCCTCACACTCTCAGACAGCGCATTCCAGGTCCTAACCAATCGCTGCGTGAAAAAAGTTTCTCCTCGTGTCTCCACCGCTTCTTGCCAGTTACCTTAAATCTGAGCCCTCTCACTCTCAATCCTTCCACCAATGGGAACAGTTTCTCTCTATTCTATCCAGACCCCTCATTTGAATACCTAATCAAGGGAATCGTGGTGGCCTTGGCACCCACTTATGTTGGTTCAGCTCTAACTACATCTGGGCCTTAGAGATTCTGCTAAGGTGTTTATCTTGTAATTCTCATGCAGCAGCCTGCCTGCTAGATTTCTGTTGAACATTTTTTTGACCATTGGGCCAATGAAGGCCAAAATCACAATTTCTCACCAAGTCACCATGGTGTGTCACAAGCAGGATTAAAAACATGGTTCAGTCATATCACAACTAATGAAACTCCTAATTTACAACTGGTCAGACATAGTGTTTAAGTTAGTTTTCATTAATTAGCAAAAAAAGACCTGTTGTAGCAATTTCTCAGAATTTGTACAGAGGCTTGAGGGATATGGGAAGAAGGTGGGTGGGTGGGATTGAGAGCTATGAGGAGAAAGTAGGTGGGATTGAGGGATAAGAGAAGTGGGAGGGTAGAATAGACGGATATAAGGGGTAGGTGGGTGCGATTGAGGGATATGGGGAGAGGATGATGTGAAAGGTATTATAAGTAGATGGGGAGGTTTGACCAATTTATTGGGTCTTTTGGTGCCCTGAAAACTCTTAAACCTTCAGGTATGAAGTGCCCAATATTACAATTCACAAAATAACCTGAAACGAAACTAAGAAATTTCAGTGTAAATCAGGGTGGACTGGCCTGTTGCCAAAATCTGAAATGGTTTGAAACATGTGACTTCCAGTAAATTTGTGATGTGTGTGGAGGGGAAAAGGGAGGAGGGACTATTAAGATATTTGATGGTAGAAATGATGTAATTGGCTGCTGAACAGGAATATTGCAACACAAGGACAGGCAGAAGCTGAGCTGCTAGTGCAGTGCTGGCTGCAGAAAAGTTCCTGTGTCTAACAGACAGATCGAGGATGAACTTGGGCAGCAAGAACCGGTGCTGTCCTTTAATATGGATAATTTTGGGGCTGTTATTTATTGCGGTGATTGTTACAAGTTTGGCGATCATTCTGACGAACACAGAACCTATGAAGCGGTTGGCCGAGTGTCAGGCCCAACTTAGAAATAACAGTTCGTTGCAGAATGAGTACATGGAGATGATGGCGGATGCACAGTCCTCATTGAAGAACTGTCAGGATCAATCGGTGAGCAGTAAAAGCATCGAGAGTTACGGCGATATTAATTCCAGTAAATATAGCCAAAGTAATCTTTGACATGTTTGATAATAGAAAGTATTTAAGCAATGGTATTTGTTGCTAAAATAACGTGTTGCAGCTCTTCAACAAAACCCAGAGCCTTTGTAAAATATCAAATCTTTTCATCATTTTGTTTGGAAGTGCATAATCCATGGGTACGTTATTTAGTGGTTATGTTACTTGGGATCTGTAATTCAGAGAGCTGATTTCAAATCCCATCCTGGCAGTTTGAGAATTTAAGTTTAGTTTAAAAAAACTTCTGAAAATAAAAAATCTGTTTATCAGGAAAAGTAACCATGAAACTGTCATATATATATAAAAAATAAAATCACTGGTTCATTAAATGTCCCCTTAGAGGAGGAAACCTGCTGTCCTTACCTGGTCCGTGTTGATATATGACTCTAGTCCCACTGACACCCTCTGAAATTGCTTAACAAGAAGACAATTTGTACAAATCAACATCCTCGGGATTACCGTTAACTCGAAACTTAACCAGGCCAGCCACATAATTACTGTGGCTAAAAAAGCAGGTCAGGGGCTGGGAATTCTGTGCCGAGAGACTCACTTCCTAAACTCCATCGCTGGGTTGAAATCCTGGAAGTGCCTCCCTAACAGCACTGTGGCTGTGCCTACACCACACGGACTGCAGGGTTCAACGCGGCAGCTCACCACCACCTTCTCATGGGCAATTATTGAATAGAAAAAACACATATATAAATCGCCATGGTGACTGTTTCATTGACATTAGTGCCATTCTGATCAATAAAGCGCTGGAAAGTCCCAGGTTTACTCCCCATTTGGTGCTGACTAAGCTCATCTCAAGACAAAGTTCAAGACGAAGGCAACACAATCATTGAATAACATGTTTCAGGATTTGGGGAGGACATGTAAAAAAAGTTAGTTTCTATGGGATCGAGAATCCACATTAGTTGCTGAGTGTCCTGTGTTAGCTCCAGGACCAGCAGACATTTGGTTAACCAGCTGGAAATGAGTTAAAACATGGGTTTTGTAAGTTGTGCCGGGATTCTGCTGATAAACAGAATAGCTAAAGTAAGCATCAAGCTAGTCTGTTGTAATTTGGACTAAATCTGGTTTTGCCATTGGGGAATGGGACTGAGTTAATTTTATACAACGTAACTGAGATAATAAGATAATTGAAGGGAAGATACATTTTGCTGTGTCCATGTTCTGCTGATTCTGTAGACTCCTTGCTTCACAGTGAGAAAGAAAAATCACCTAAAGGGTTAAATTACAAAGGGAAGCCAGAACAGAAAAATAATAAGAAAAAGCCTTGACATGTGAAATGACCTGAGATCAAAGGTAGGCGAAGAGTAGATAAAAAGTACATAGGACACATAAGCACAAATATGTGTTGTTTGATCTTGGAATGAATAGTACGTTATTAGAAGAGATAAGTGATGATCGAGAAACTGTATGGGTAAGCAAAGTCAAATAGCTAACCTAGATATAATTATAAGACAATAAAAAAGGGAAAGTTAATAAGATCACTGTGTAAATATGCTGGAGTCACATAATTGTACTGTATAAATACTGCTTGTTGAAAATTGTAACATTGTACAGTTTAGTGCTTGATGTAACCTGTAATTGTTGGTATTTTTCCTTGACAACAGCAATTATATTTATTCATGGGATGTGGGCTTTGCTGGCCAGGCCATTTATTGCCCATCCCTAGTTGCCCTTGAAGCAATTTGTTACAACTGAGGGGCTTCTAGGCCATTTCAGAGGGTGTGTAAGAGTCAAGTCTGGAGTCACATGTAGGCCAGCAGATGGGTTTTTACAACAATTGTTTCATGGTCATCATTAGACTTTTAATTCCAGATTTTTATTGAATTCAAATTCCACCATCTGCCGTAGCAGGTTTGAAACCTGGTCCCCAGAACATTACCCTGGGTCTCTGGATCTAAAGTCCAGCAACAATACCACTGCACCATCACCTCCCCCTAACAATATACATGGAATTTCGAAGGTAAAGTGGCATATAGATGTGAACAAATCCTTGTGAATACAGTGTCTCAATGGGGTTGGATTTTGAACCCATGAACAAGAACAGAAGCAGGCAAGCACTAAAAGTAGTACCAAAATTCTGAATAAGAGTCATATTTGACTCAAAATGTTAACTCTGTTTCTCTCTGCACAGACGCTGCCAGACCTGCTGAATATTTTTAGCATTTTCTGATTTTATTTTAGATTTTCAGCAGCTGCAGTATTTTGCTTTATTTACCAGAGAAAGCACCACTGGCTTCACTGGCTCCACCCCAACTCTCGGCCACTTTCTGAGAGGCGGGATGTGAGGGTGGGGGGAGCGGAGGGGATAACAAGGGTTGCAGTACATTGCCAGCAGCTGATTAGAAAAACTAAAGATCACATAAGGCCAATTGAACGAAACCAACAGAGGTTTTCCAGTCAAGCTCCAGGTTGCCTGGAGGTCCAATTTAGCTGCCTGGAATCAGACTCCCGAGTGGCAGACTCAAGGTGGGGAGGGGCAGGTGGGGGGGGTGGGGGGCAGTGCTCAAGGCAGCCTTAGAGGTCACCCCCACCTGCCCGCCTGCCTGCCTGAGTGCAGCAGTGCCGCAAGCCACCTCTTTCCCATCCCCCACCCTCCCCCTCAGTGGTCACCCATCTGCAAAGGTAATTTTTTAGTTAAGTTTTGAAAAAGCTGTAGAGAAAGGCCGCGCCCATTTTGAAACTCTTTATCCGCCGGTGACATAGCCTGCCGCTGCTTTCAGCAGGATGGCCTCTGATTGGCCCTCCACCTCTGACAGCCCGCCTACCATCCTTAATTGGATGGTGAGCCTATCTTCTGGCCATCAATTTGGAGAAAATCACGTTGCAGAACATCACCAAGCCAAAAATTAACAGAAAGCACTGACATTTCTGTAATGCCTTTCACAATCTCAGGTCAAACATTGCACTTCACAGCCAATGAAATACTTTTGGAAGTAAAGCCACTGTCATAATGTAGAAAACATGACAGCCATTATGTGCATAGCAAGATCCCACAAGTGGCAATGTGACATTTATGAGCAGATAATCCATTTTAGTAATGTTAGATGAGGGATAATTAATGGTTAGGCCACTAAAGGTAACTCCCCTGCCATTCCTCAAGTTGGAACCTTGGGATCTTTAACATCCATCTGAGGGAGCAGGTGGTGCTTCAATTTAACATCTCACCTGAAAGATGGTACCTCCGACAGTGCTGCGCTCCCTCAGTACTGCACCTCCAACAGTGCAGCACTCCCTCAGTACTCACCCTCTGACAGTGCAGCATTCCCCAAGTACTGCATCTCCGACAGTGTAGCACCCCTCACTACTGACCCTCCGACAGTGCAGTGTTCCCTCAGTACTGACCCTCCAACAGTGCAGCACTCCTTCAGTTCTGCAGTGGGAGTTCAGCCTAGATTATGAACTCACAATGTCTCTGGAATGTGAACGCACAACTTTTTGATTGGGAAGTGAACGTGTTACGCAATGAAGCACAGAAAAGATAAAAAACATTAATAAGAACTTTAACACCCAAGAAAGATAATGATTACACAGTAGGAAATGCTGATCCCAGCAGTGTCCAGTCACCCAGTGCTCACCTAGTGGTCAAATTTCTCTCAATTTCCTGTCATGACGGGTGGAAGTTTGGTGTAAAGTTGGTGAGATGGTGCAATCGATCAAAAATCTGGTAGATCGGGACGACCTCCTAAGATGTTAGGAACAGGAGGAGGCCATTCAGCCTTGAGCCCATTTTGCCATTCATTTCAATCATGCTTGACCTGCACCTACCACCATTTACCTGCACTTGCTCCACATCCCTGAATCCTTTCACTCAACAGGAGTCTACTAATCTCAGTCTTGAATGCTCCAAATGACACCCAACATCATAAGTCTTTTGTTGGGGGGAGAGTTTCAGATTTCCACTCCCCTTTGGATTATGGGTGATTGTTTCCTGAACTCACTCCTGAACAGCCTAGCTATAATTTTAGGATTGCGCCTCCTTGTCCTGGAACCCCACCGACACCCTCTCCCCACCAGCTCCCCCAATGCCTCATACATCCCCGTCCGCTCCATCACCACTCCATCATCAGAATTAGTTTCCCTGCACCTTGTTTTTAATTCAGTCTCAGTACGTGGGCACTGTCAGAAAGACCAACATTTATTGCCCATCCCTAGTTGCCCTTGAGAAGGTGGTGGTGAGCTGCCTTCTTGAACACTACAGTCCGTTTAGTGTTGGTACACTCACAGTGCTGTTAGGGAAGGAGTTCCAGGATTTTGACCCAGCGACAGTGAAGGAACGGCGATATATTTCCAAGTCAGGATGGTGAGTGACTTGGAGGGGAACTTGCAGGTGCTGATACCCAACCAATCTCTTAATCATTTAAAATACCTTGATTAGATTGCCGCTCAACCTTAGAAACATAATGGGATAGGACATAAGTTTGTACAATTTGTGCTCATAAGGGCTGAGTGAGGTGTAATATTGCCAATTCTGATTGGACAAATTCCTAATGTTTCATCACATCTTCTTTCTCGAACTGCCCTGCCCCCACACTCTTGCCATTGGTCACCCACCAACTTCCATCCTCATAGATGGATGACTTCCCTATGGTCTATTTGAAAGCAATCAGACTGTTGTTACCTGATTGGATGATTCTTGACCATCGTTCAAACAGGTTCGTCTCCTTTGTCCAACATTTTACAATCAATGCACAGAAGTGTTTGAAAAACATTTAGTTTAGAAACTCCATTTTTTTTGTAATGTCTCTACAATTTATCCTCCTGAGTTTTATTCACAGCAATATCCTGGAGATTAATCTATAATTCCTGGAGACTCTAGGGCAACTCTGGAATGATGGCAACATTTGGGCTAGGGCACTTTTCTCTCAATAAGAGAAGGCAGGGGGTGACCTGATGGAGGCCTATAAAATTAGAAATGCTTTAGATAGGCTAAACAAAGAGAAGATGTTTCCACTTGTGGGTGAGACCAGAACTAGGGGCCACAAATATAAGAGAGTAACTAATAAATTCGCAAGAAAGTACCATTGTAAGGGGAAACAACATATTTATACGACATGAGAAGAGGGTGCAGAGTCCACTTGCCAACCAATCAGCACTCTCTTCTCATACAGTATAAACATGTTGTTTCCCCTGACATTGGTATTTTCTTGTGAATTGTCCTGATGAGTGCAAGATGAAAACCTTTGACAAAAAAATCTCTTTTTTTCAGCAATACTCAAGTTCCATACTCCCATTGGCTATTTGTTGTCAGACCACAAGTTTAACAGGCATATCAGTGGTCCTTGTGTTTTTAGAGCTTGCAGTTTGAGCTTTGCTTTAATGAATGGCTCCCATAGTGTTGAATTAAAAGAAGCAGAATTTTGTGTATTGGTGTAAAATGGAGGGGGAAATGCAATTCAATATAAATTAGAGCATTTTCCTCCTTCTTTACTATGGTTACATAGAATTACATCAAGTCTACAGCACGGAAACAGGCCATTTGACCCAACTGGTCTGTGCCACCACACGAGCCTCCTCTCACCCTCTCCTCTTCTCATTCCATCAGCATATCCTTCTTCTCCTTTCGCCCTCCTGTGTTTATCCAGCTTCCTCTTAAATGCACCCATATTAATCGCCTTAGCCACTGCCTATGGTACCGAGTTCCATTCCTGTTTATGGTGAAACACTGCAACCACAATTGTGACACTGTGACTTGACTCCACATGAAGCAAAAAATAATTCCATCTTCTCAGCCCCCAACTGGGTCCAGGTCAAACTGCTTTCTATCTCAGAGACATGGATTACTTGCAAAGCCGGTCCAGCTCATTCTTTTGTTGGGGTGTAAACGTGTTCAGCATTTCCAGAATTGAGCAAGAATCAGCCTATGATCAGTGGGTAGCTCTCTGCCCTGAGTCAGGAGGTTGTGGGTTTAAGACTTATTCAAGAGACCTGGGCACAAACTCTAAGTCTGCACCCCCCACTGCAGCACTGAGGGAGTGCTGCAATGTCAGAAGTCCTGTCTTTCTGAACAGAATGTTAAGCCAAGGCCTGTCTGCTCTCTCCAGATGGAGGTAAATGACCTCATGGTATTGTCATGAAAATATAAAAAATTTCATAATATTATTGTGATTTATTGTAAAGGTAGGTTAATAGTGGGGTTTGGATTAGTTTTTCTGTGTGGATGTGTTGGTGGGGGGAGGTTTAATTGAATTGGAAGCAGCTGGTCTGGAGCTTTTGAATTATCAAAAGGGAAGCAAGGTTTGAAATGCTAAATACATAAACATGTTGATGTTTTAGAATGGTGTGAGGAACATTTGTATTTTTAAATTAGATTAGTTTGAATTTCAAAGGGATGGTAAGATGTTACACCATAAGCCATAAGGAGCTAAGCCAAACAGTGTATTTATTTTCCTCAAAGGTTATTGATAATACAAATACTAGAAAAGATTTATATTATGAGAAAAGTAAAGTTGCAAAGACATATTGGAACAATGGAATTTACATTAAAAAGGGGAAAACATGTATAAAGGAGATGAGGTTATGTGTAAGAGGAAGGCATTCTAAGATCAAACACAAGTTTGAAAAGCCTCCAGCCTCTATGCATCAAGCTGCTGCATACAGGAACCAAAGCTAAGAAAACTCACTTTGAATCTCCCTGTCCAGGGTATTGTTTGCTTTGCCTAGGTCTGTTGAAATCTGTTTTGTTTTATTGTTGCCTTTTGGAGCTGTATCTGGGGGTCAAATTAATTAGAGGAGTTAGGAGTTATTATAGTAGTAATTTGTAGACCTATGTATGTGCTTAAAGTATTTTCTTCTATTAATAAATGTTTAATTTAGTTTTGCAAAAAATGTCTAAGACTCGGTGGATTTATCACCACTGAATTCAAGGCTTGCATCTCAAAATAGAATACAAATTACAAAACAGTTGTGGCAGTTGTTTCAAGTTTCCCTCTGGGATTTGAGCAGCTCGGCATTTACCATTCACTGTGCCATAACAGTATTATCTGAAGAAGAGCAGTACAGAGGGAGCTTTGCCCTATACCTAATCCATGCTGTATCTAAGTGCTTTGGTGCTCACAATGAGTGTCAAAATGAGAAAGTGATCTACCTCTTACCTCCAACATCACTCATCTTGAAAATCACAAAAATTCACAAAAACCTGGTGACGTGTGTATGTTTTTGTCCCAGGCTCGGCAGAGTAAGGATATTTTGGATTTAGGGAAGAGGGTGAAAGAGATCGAACTTCTCAACGGCAACCTCAGCAAGAAACAAGAGTACCTAGAAGGTTAGAGTTCGTCAATATTTCATAATTGTGTTGGTGGGTATTGGGAGGGGTTGTGCCTGGGGTCATTCGCTGGAAATTGATCAGGAGATACAATCTTTGTGACACAGGTTTGGAGGAATAATGGCATCTCCTGTTGGAGCATTAGCTCCCCACTCCCTCCCTGCACCTCGTCCACACCCCTAATTGCTATTTAGTGACCTCCACTGCTGGAAGCATATATGCTCAGTGATGTCAGAAGTCACTCAGTGGGTAGAACTCTCATCTCTGAGGAAGAAAGGCATGGAGTTCAAGTCCCATTCTAAGGGTCTGAGCAGATAATCCAGGCTGACACTCCCTGTGGAGATGCTGCAGTATTGGAGTTGCCATCTTTTGAATCAGACATGAGAGCGATGCCCTGTCTGCTCTTAGGTCAACATAAAGGATATCATGGCACTATCTTGAACAAGAGACCAGGAGTTGTGCCTGGTGTCCTGGCCAATGTTTATTAATTAGGCAGATTATCTGATCATTATCTCATTTCTGTTTGTTGGAGCTCGCTGTGTGCAATTTGCAACAATGGCTAGACTTCAAGTAGTATTAAATTGGCTGTAAAGCCATTTAGAAGAAGCTGAGGTCAAAGGTGCTACAGAAATGTAAGTTCTTTTTTCAGTTTGGGGAAGTTTTGAAAGTTCCTTCTTTAATTGTCAACTTTCTAACTCAGGAACTGCCTCTGAATCATGGGATCAGCACAATAGGGACTTTCTAAACCTAGCCCATTATAATGTGCTGAGTTTCTAACCGTCACAGATTAGACATGCTTCGTCTTGTTTCCTTTGTCAGCTTCCTCTCTAATGACACATCGTTTTCTTGGCGACCATTATCCCTTAGCACCGTGCTCCAAAAATTAAGTTTCAATTTAAGTTTTGTGGCTTGCACAAGAATTGGAATTTGAATGGCTGGAGGTGTGTTCCAATTTTACAGTTGTCAGCAACAGCAACAACATTTGTTCATATCTATCGTCTTTTAAGTGTAGGAAAAAGAATACTTTATACATGAGGCAGCCAGTATGACCATCAAACACTCCCAGGACAGGTACAGCACGGGGTTAGATACAGAGTAAAGCTCCCTCTACACTGTCCCCTCAAACACTCCCAGGGCAGGTACAGCACGGGGTTAGATACAAAGTAAAGCTCCCTCTACACTGTCCCCATCAAACACTCCCAGGGCAGGTACAGCATGGGATTAGATACAGAGTAAAGCTCCCTCTACACTGTCCCCATCAAACACTCCCAGGACAGGTACAACACGGGGTTAGATACAGAGTAAAGCCCCCTCTACACGGTGCCCATCAAACACTCCCAGGACAGGTACGGCATGGGGTTAGATACAGAGTAAAGCTCCCTCTACACTGTCCCTATCAAACACTCCCAGGACAGGTACAGTATGGGATTAGATACAGAATAGAGCTCCCTCTACACTGTCCCTATCAAACACTCCCAGAACAGGTACAGCATGTGGTTAGATACAGAGTAAAGCTCCCGCTACACTGTCCCTATCAAACACTCCCAGGGCAGGTACAGCATGGGATTGGATACAGAATAGAGCTCCCTCTACACTGTCCCCATCAAACACTCCCAGGGCAGGTACAGCATGGGGTCAGAAACAGAATAGAGCTCCCTCTACACTGTCCCCATCAAACACTCCCAGGGCAGGTACAGCATGGGGTCAGAAACAGAGCAAAACTCCCTCTACACTGTCCCCATCAAACACTCCCAGGACAGGTACAACACGGGGTTAGATACAGAGTAAAGCCCCCTCTACACTGTGCCCATCAAACACTCCCAGGGCAGGTACAGCACGGGGTTAGATACAGAGTAAAGCTCCCTCTACACTGTCCCCATCAAACACTCCCAAGACAGGTACAACACGGGGTTAGATACAGAGTAAAGCCCCCTCTACACTGTGCTCATCAAACACTCCCAGGGCAGTACAGCACGGGGTTAGATACAGAGTAAAGCTCCCTCTACAATGACCCCATCAAACGCTCCCAGGATAAGTAGAGCACGAAGTTGGATACAGAGCAAAGCTCCCTCTACATTGTCCCCATCAAACACTCCCAGGGCAGGTATAGCATGGGATTAGATACAACGTAAAGCTCCCTCTACACTGTCCCTATCAAATACTCCCAGGGTAGGTACAGCATGGGGTTAGATACAGTGTAAAGCTCCCTCTACATTGTCCCCATCAAATACTCCCAGGGCAGGTACAGCATGGGGTAAGACACAGAATAAAGCTCCCTCTACTCTGTCCCCGTCAAACACTCCCAGGGCAGGTACAGCATGGGATTAAATACAGCGTACAGCTCCATCTACACGGTCCCTATCAAACACTCCCAGGGCAGGTACAGCAAGGGGTTAGATACAAAGTAAACCTCCCTCTACACTGTCCCATCAAACACTTCCAGGACAGGTACAGCATGGGGTTAGACACAGAGTAAAGCCCCCTCTACACTGTCCCCATCAAACACTCCCAGGACAGGTACAGCACGGGGTTAGACACAGAGTAAAGCCCCCTCTACACTGTCCCCATCAAACACTCCCAGGGCAGGTGCAGTACGGGGTTAGATACAGAGTAAAGCTCCCTCTACATTTTTCTGTAAAAACACTTCAACCCCCTCAACCTAAACTGTGCCTCCCATTGCACCAGTCCAGAAATGCCATTTGTGTAAGCACTATCCTAATAAGCACACTGAGAGATGTGTCAAATTAAGACCTGCTGTATCTTATGCGACCAAAGCTACCAAAAGCTGACATGAGGCAGACACACTCATTTCGTGTAGCACTCTTCGAGTCAACTCGTTGCCTAATTTGGATCTGATTCCTTCTCCTGAGTGTGAAATACATCAGTTTCTTTATTTGTCTTCTTTTTCTCATCTTTTTGAATGGGAATGTTTCTGTTGATTAGCTGAAGCACAGAAATGGCAGGAGCAATCCAACCAGTGTGAAATGAACATGGCCACAACCAATGATCATCTAAAAAGGGCAAGGGAAGAGTTAAAAGCGTGTCAATCGGACAGGTGAGTGACAATAACAGAAAGTTACATTTATATAACGCCTTTAATGTAGTAAAACATCCCCAGGGCCTTCACAGGAACATAATCAAATAAAGTTTATTACTGAGCTTCCTAAGGAGCTATTAGGACAGCAGATCAAAAGCTTAGTCAAAGAGGTCAGTTTGAAGAAGTCTTAAAGGAAGAGAAAGAGTTAGAGAGGTGAAGAGGTTTAGGGAGGGAAGTCTAGAGCTTAGGGATATTAGGTTTTCTTTTTGCTAAATTTTGGTAGCCAATTAATTGATGTTGACTTTTTTAAGTGACAAACTTAATTCAGCATAATTGAGAGGATGTGTTACAGTGTCTGAGTGGTTGTTTACACGGTACAAGTGAAAGTTATATTACCCCATGCCTTGAGTCAAAGTCACAGTGACAAGAGTCTTAACCCCCTTACCCAAGCACCTGGCTTGTCCTCTGAGCGTCTCTTGAAGTCTTCTGCCCCAAATGCTTGGATCTTCTTTATTCCAAACCTTCCCATAATCTAAAACATTAAATTTCACTAGACCAATCATTAACAATGCAGCCATCGCCTATTGTCCAATTCTAGAGTCAGCCTGTCCATGAGTGTCTGGCTTTGCTTGGGTTTCAGCCTAATAATCCTCAACATCACTTGTTTTCATATTGCTGAAGTTGTTATCAGTGCAGGGAACGCAAAGAGATATCATTCACACTGGAGACATCACTGTGTCCTTGATGATTCAATGATTCTGGCTCGAGGCACTCCCTCATCCTGTCTCAAATGAGGACATCAGTCCTCCCTTATTCCATATCACATTCCTGTTCAAGTTTCTCATTCCCATGCACAAAGCTATCTCTGCTTGCTGCTCTGTTCTTTTATTTATCTTTAATTTATTAGGCATATTACCCATTCCCTCTCTTTTAAGAATCCTGTTTCTCATGCTACCCTTCCATCTTAATGTTAACTGTAATTGTGAGATTTGTAAAGTCAAAGGTGCTTGAGTCATTGGCGTTTTAAAGTAATATTCCTGCACAGTAGCCCTTCTGTTGCGATGTGAAATACCGTTACTAATAAGCTGTTGCTGCCATCAGGACTTTGCTGTTGTGTGGATCATGTTCATCAAAATCCACCTGGTTTAAATATTGCAATGAAATGTGATGCACTTGCGAGATTTAACTGTCTCTTAGCTTAATACAAAGATAAAACAAAACATATACATGTGATATTCTTGCGATTACATGGTAGCAGTACTGTAACATAAACTTTTTCTCATTACACATTTGTCCTGATAAACAATTAATGAATATTCTGGAGGACACCCAAATACAAAAGGGCCCAGGCAGCTGAAAGCACACACCAATGGTGGATCCATGAGAATCAGGGATGCACAAGAGGCCTGAATTGGAGGAGCGTAGAGGAGGTTACGTAGAGGCTGGAGGGCTGGAGGAGGTTACAGAGATGGAGCGGTTTGAAAGCAAGGATAAGAATTTTAAAACCAAGGCATTGGTGGTACAGAAGCCAGTACAGGTCAGTGAGCACAGAGGTGATGGATGAACCAGACACTGGGTAAGTAAGCATACGGGCAGCAGAGTTTTGGATGAGCTTAAGTTTAAGGTGAGTGGAAGGTGGTAGAATGTTGGAATAGTCGAATGATCCTACAAGACTGCAGAGTCTTAAAAGTAGTAGAGGGAAGATGAAAAGATATTTTTGATTTAACGCCTTTACAGAGAAGGTCGTGAATGTGCAAAATGGACAGTTTGATCTAAACGTAACAGCAAATTTAAGAGAAAGACAGAGAAATGGAGAACACCTCTTGAAAGGGCAGTGAAAGCAGATTCAATAATAACTTTCAAAAGAGAATTGGATAAATATTTGATGAAGAAATATTTGCAGAGCTACGTGGAAAGAGCAGGGGAGTGATACTAATTGGATAGCTCTTTGAGCTGGCACAGGCACAATGGGCTGAATGGCTTCTTTCTGTGCTATGAGCTTTTATCCTGGAAAACAATTAGACAGGGATGTCATGAGATATTGCCCTGTTCTGCCACTGGCGCATAAATCCCGGTGGTCATGTATGTCACTATATATATGCAACCCTGTTCCTCATCAGATATCTAGCCAATTCCTTTTGATCAATTCTACAGTCTCAGCTACTTCTGGTGACAGTCGCACCCATCCAAGGGAAAAGGTTTCCCCTAATTTCACTTGAGATTATTTTTATTTCACATTGCGTCTTCTTCCAACAGTCACACACTGAATTAAATAACCTGCTCACACCTCGCCAAATTTTTCTGAAATAATTTTCTTTCTTACAGGAATGCATGTCGACATCAGCTGCAGTATGGCCAAGCTAGTACAGTGCATGGACACGTTGGTTTGGTTGCTCTCTCTGTCATGTCTCTCAAATTACTGTGTAGTTAGAGGTAAGTGCTGTCATGATTTGTCCATTCAAATGATAACTATAGGTGCCATATTAACGTGAAAACAGTAAGAAAGAAGACATTTTTCTCTACCCTTTTCTTGACCTGGAGCCTGAAATTTAAAAGCTGCTGCTGATCTGCAAACCATCCTAACCACACAGCAATTAAACTCTAATTGACCTCAGGGTTTATAGCAATTAGACTCTGATTGACCAGATGATTTACCTCAGGTAGACTCTGAATGACCTCAGGATTTTACTGTAATTATTTTGATTAATCTGAGCATTAGTGCAATTAATCTCTCTCTGCTTCTCAGATTGTGTGAGATTTTGTAATTTTAAAGGATCTGAGCACAATGAATACAGATCACCTTAGCAGTCAGAGGCTGGGAACACTGCAGCGAGTGGCTCACCTCTTGACTCCGTAAAGCCTATCCGCCATCTACAAGGCACAAGTTAGGAGTGTGATGGAATACTTGAATACTCTTCACTTGCCTGGATGACTGTAGCTCCAACAACACTCAAGGAGCTCGACATCATCCAGGACAAAGCAGCCCAGTTGATCTTCACCCCATCCACCATCTTAAACACTCACTCCCTCCACCACTGGGACATGAGGCTGCAGTGTGTATCTTCTGCAAGATGCACTGCAGCAACTTGCCAAGGCTTCTTCAACAGCACCTTCCAAATCTGTGACTTCACCACCTAGAAAGAAAGGGACAGCGGATGCATGGCAACACCACAACCTGCAAGTTCCTCTCTAAGTCATGCACCATTCTGACTAGGAACTATATCACTGTTCCTTCACTGTCATTGGGCCAAAATCAAAATCCTTGGGAACTCCATTTCCTTCTACCACTGCGAGAGCTCATCACACAGGCTGCAAAGTGATTCACCACCATCCTTTCAAGGACTAATGAGATAGGCAATAAAACTTAGGACCGTGCTGATCTATGTAGCACAGTTACCATAGGAATATAGGCACAGAAGGAGACCATTCAGCCCCTTGAGCCTGTTCTACCATTTGACCCTGTTCCACCATTTTATTAAATCATAGCCGATTTGCACTTTAATTCCTCCCACCAACCTTCATCTGTAACCCTTAATACTCTTGTCTGTCAAACATCTATCAATCTCAGTGTTGGCATTTTCAGTTGACCCCGCCCTCAATAGTTTTTTTGGGGGGAGAGTTCCAGGTTTGCACAACCCTTTGTATAAAGAAGTACTTCCTGATATAATTCCTGAATGGCCTGGCTCTAATTTTAAGGTTTTGCCGCCTTGTTCTGGAGTTGCCCCACCAGAGGAAGTAGTTTCTCTCTATCTACCTCATCAACTCCTTTAATCATTTAAACAACTCAATTAGATCACACCTTAATCTACTATAATCAGGAATACAAGCCTAGTCTATGCAACCTGTCCTCATAATTTAACTCTTTTAGGTGCAGATTCGTTTTGTAGGCCTGATATAATACTGACCACACTGGGTAACACGTGTTCTCATTGAAAGACTGAGGAGTGAGCCCCTTCGCATTGTTTTCACCATGTGTAGATTAGATGGGTTTGGTGGATATCTGGTAAAGATCCCTTGAGTCATTAAACACCAGTAGATTATTGGCCTTTCCCTGTTCCCAATGTTGGATCCTGATCATGTGTAGATGCTATGCTACTTATTCAGTATATCCTATGATGGGAGATCTTGAGCTGCAGTGGTAGTGTCCCTGTCTCCGGACCAGAAGTTGCAGGTTCAACTCCCCGCCAGGATTTGTTGGCCATGGAAGGAGTGTTCAAGCCCTGGTTCAATCAGCCTGTGAATCCTTGCACCACTTCCCAAAGGGAAAAGGGTGTGTGAAGATACCTGAAGAAATATATCCCATTTTGTTTTCAAAATTTCCGCATATTCTATCATTATGAAATGCACTGACTGAAAAGATGGTAGAAGGAGATTCAGTCATAACATTCAACAGAAAATTTGACATTTGAAAAGCAAAAGCAAAGGAAGATGTGGGACTCGGTTGGGGGGATGAGCAGGGGGCAGTGGGGCTAATTGAATAGCTCTTTCAAAGAGGCAGATCAGCAAAATGGCCTTCTTCTGTAAGATTCTATGACTTGAAAGCTCTTTGTTTTACCTTTAGGATCGGTACAAGGATTGGAATGCAGGACCAAAAGAAAACCACTTTGCATTATCACCAACTTTTTAATGAGAAAAAGCAAAAAGAAATTAAATTTGTAATGCTAATACTGCCTCCTGAGATGAATATGCATCCCACAGGGTACAGTAAGATTCAGAATATAAAAATCAGCATTTTAATTTAAAAAAATGTTATTTCTATCATTTCTGAACAAATGATGCTGAAAAAAGCAAGTGGCGATTGACAATGGGAAAGTGCAGACTGGCACATGTGCAAAGCTACCAACAGACAAATACACATGGTAAATCCTTATGGCATCAGGTTCTTGCATGGTGACATTATAACCCAGTGTCTCACACTATACCCTGGTCCCTCACACTATCACCCAGTGTCTCACATTATAACCCAGTGTCTCACACTATACCCTGGTCCCTCACACTATAACCCAGTGTCTCACACTATACCCTGGTCCCTCACACTATCACCCAGTGTCTCACATTATAACCCAGTGTCTCACACTATACCCTGGTCCCTCACACTATCACCCAGTGTCTCACACTATACCCTGGTCCCTCACACTATAACCCAGTGTCTCACATTATAACCCAGTGTCTCACACTATACCCTGGTCCCTCACACTATCACCCAGTGTCTCACATTATAACCCAGTGTCTCACACTATACCCTGGTCCCTCACACTATAACCCAGTGTCTCACACTATACCCTGGTCCCTCACACTATCACCCAGTGTCTCACATTATAACCCAGTGTCTCACACTATACCCTGGTCCCTCACACTATCACCCAGTGTCTCACACTATACCCTGGTCCCTCACACTATCACCCAGTGTCTCACATTATAACCCAGTGTCTCACACTATACCCTGGTCCCTCACATTATAACCCAGTGTCTCACACTATACCCTGGTCCCTCACACTATCACCCAGTGTCTCACATTATAACCCAGTGTCTCACACTATACCCTGGTCCCTCACACTATCACCCAGTGTCTCACATTATAACCCAGTGTCTCACACTATACCCTGGTCCCTCACACTATCACCCAGTGTCTCACATTATAACCCAGTGTCTCACACTATACCCTGGTCCCTCACACTATCACCCAGTGTCTCACATTATAACCCAGTGTCTCACACTATACCCTGGTCCCTCACACTATAACCCAGTGTCTCACACTATAACCCAGTATTTCACACTACACCTGGGTTACTCACATGAACCTACCTTGCCAGGGATGAGGGAAGAGGAAGAGCTGATCAAGGAATTAATTTGCTCACCGGCTAATTAGTTTAGTAATTTAATGCAAGTGATTCTGCAGGAACCATATCATAAAATTCCAAATGATTGATACAAGAAGCCCAGATGTCGTGATTGGCAACTCTGCTTTTCAAAAGTATGATGCGTATTTGTGATCACACATGTCAGTGACACTGTGTATGAATGGTGCAGGAATAGTGAAAGGTGAAACTAACAGGTAGAGGAGCCCTAATGGGTTTAACACTGAACCTATTCAGCTAGTGCAGAGGAGCAAACGAAACCACAGGGTGTAGAATTACAAGGCCAAAATTATAAAATATGAGTTAGAGGAAGTAACATACATCCTTAGACAGCACCTTCCAAACCCACGACCACTACCATCTAGAAGGGCAAGGTGAGCAGATTCATGGGAACACCATTACCTGGAAGTTCCCCTCCAAGTCACTCACCATCCTGACTTGGCAATATATTGCCGTTCCTTCACTGGATCACAATCCTGGGAATCTCTCCCTAACAGCACTGTGGGTGTACCTACACCACATGGACTGCAGCGGTTCAAGAAGGCAGCTCACCACCACCTTCTCAAGGGCAACTAGGGATGTGCAATAAATGCTGACCCAACCAGTGATGCCCACATCCCATGAATGAATAAAAAAAAACTTTCTAGTGATCAAGTGAAACCGTAATTCAAATATTGCATCCAGCTCCGGTCATTAAGAAATAGACATTCATGAGGAGGAGGGAGTGTAGAGGAGAGATGTCAGGCTGACCTCCAAGTGTCAGGGATAGAGACCAATCTGGTGAAACTGGGGCTTCTCAGCCAGTCTCTCACACCCCACCACCCTGCTGCAGTTCACAGAGACACTATTCCTAACCAAATGCCCATTCTTTCTTTCAGAGAGAGACAATGCTCATCTGACTCCTCCATTATTGGCACACTTCTTCCCATTAAATTCAACCTGGCACTGCCCCCTTCCATCCCAGTCCGGATTGCACCCTTTACTCAACACCCTTATCCAAAGCTCTCCGCCCTCTCCCTCCTTCACAACTCTTCATCAAATTTCTGTTTTCATGAATGTTCCGACTGACAGTTTACATTTATTTAAGTTAAATTTAGTTACGAAAAGTCATTTATGGTCATTCACAACGGTGGAAGTTAAACGACATTCTGTCCTGGTTAATTTAGCCCCGTTCATTGCAGTGGTGTACATGAGGTAAAACATTTCTTTGAGTATTAACACGGCTGTTCACAGCTGCTGTGACCTGTCTATTTTGGACACACTCTGTTTTTATGAAACTGATTCCATTTTAACACTTCAGGAAATCGAACTTTCACAGCCTTCCCTTTAGTAATCACTATAAATTCCAATGAAAGGATTGTAGTGTGGTGAGATAGCAAGCAAACTGTCCAAGGCTTGAGTAGGAGCCCCCGGAGATGGGGGCCCAGTCTGCACCTGCTCCTGGTCAGAAATTGTCACTTAGCTGTTCAATTGTCACTACAGATTCCAGAGACAGTGTTGGGATTGGTAACAAAGCTCCTCCAAAGTGTGCTCATATGTTCTGCAAATTTTGACGGTCATTGTTTCCGAGGCGTTGCCAATATTTTTTTTCCCTGGACTCTGAAATAACTGAAGCCTACTATCCAATACCATGGAGCCGGGGTTGCCAACCCTCCAGGATTATCCTGGAGTCTCCAGGAATTAAAGATTCTGGAACACTGTAGCAAATTAAACAGAGTGGAAGATCGTAGAGGCATTAAAAAAATGAACGCATGCTTTTATTATCTTCTTTGAACATTCTGGTTAGTTATAAATATATTGGCGATGTGGGGATTGGATAAAACAGCTGTCTGACCAGTTGAAGGTCATCCAATAAAATCCCCTGGAATGCGTCCAAACAAAGCCGCCCTCTCCTGAAAGAGTAGTTTCAATGTCTCAATGCCATCAGAGGTTTTATTATCTAGAGGAAAATGCATTGTTTGTAAGAATACTTTATTTTTAAAGCAAAGTAAAAATCGTGTAATCAAAAAATAAGTTGAGAAACAACTAACAATATGGTGAAGTAATTTGTATGTTTTACATCTTGGAATAAAATAATACAACTCTCCTGCTTTTTGTGGCAACCATCTTTCTCACATTTTCATGTATTTGTTCTTGGTAGCTGAAACCATCTATTGATCATCCCTCGCCCCTTTTTTCCAACTCCCTTCGCTTTTTCTTGGTCTTGTTCAGGCTCCAGGCTGGAGGTAGCTTCTGAATCAGAACATTGTAGGTTCAACCTATATCCCAGAGACTTGACCCCACATTTCAAACTGAGACTCCCAGCAGCACTGCTCTGTAGTGCTGCACTGTCAAAGGGTCAGTACCAAGGGAGCGCCGCACTGTCAAAGGGTCAGTACCGAGGGAGCGCCGCACTGTCAAAGGGTCAGTACCAAGAGAGTGCCACACTACCAAAAGGGTCAGCACTGAGGGAGCGTCGCGCTGTCGGAGGGTCAGTACTGAGGGAGCGTCGCGCTGCCGGAGGGTCAGTACTGAGGGAGCGCCACGCTGTCGGAGGGTCAGTACTGAGGGAGCGTCACGCTGTCAGAGGGTCAGTACTGAGGGAGCGCCACGCTGCCGGAGAGTCAGTACTGAGGGAGCGCCGCGCTGCCGGAGGGTCAGTACTGAGGGAGCGCCGCGCTGCCGGAGGGTCAGTACTGAGGGAGCGTCGCGCTGCCGGCGAGTCAGTACTGAGGGAGCGCCACGCTGTCGGAGGCTCAGTACTGAGGGAGCGCCACGCTGTCGGAGGGTCAGTACTGAGGGAGCGCCGCGCTGTCGGAGGGTCAGTACTGAGGGAGCGCCACGCTGTCGGAGGGTCAGTACTGAGGGAGCGCCACGCTGTCGGAGGGTCAGTACTGAGGGAGCGCTGCGCTGCCGGAGGGTCAGTACTGAGGGAGCGCCACGCTGTCGGAGGGTCAGTACTGAGGGAGCGCCACGCTGCCGGATGGTCAGTACTGAGGGAGCGCCATGCTGTCGGAGGGTCAGTACTGAGGGAGCGCCACGCTGTCGGAGGGTCAGTATTGAGGGAGCGCCGCGCTGTCGGAGGGTCAGTACTGAGGGAGTACCGCACTGTCTGGTGTACTCTTTCTAGATGAAATATTAAACCGAGGCCTCCTCCAGGGGATGCAAAAGGTCCCATGAACATGATTTCAACGAAGGGCATGGGAGTTCTCCGCAGAGTTGTAGGGCCAATATTTATCCCTGAACCAATATCACTAAAACTGTTGTTCAGGTTCACAGTTAGCCACTGGGTCGAAAGCTTTCTTGATCTCTCTCTCTTGCTTTCCTTCCTCCGGCATTCACTGCTTCCTAAAGTGCTTGTGATGAAAACTGAGTGGTTCTGGCAAATCCCAGGCTGAGCATCGCTGAACAGGTTATTGGTGAGCAAAGAAAGAACTTGCATTTATAGAGCACCTTTCACAGCCTCAGAATGTTCCAAAACATTTTACAGGCAATTAAGTATTTTTGAAGTGTAGTCACTGTTGTCCTGTAGGAAACCGTTGGGCTTGATGTTAGTGGTGTAGTGCACTAGCTCAGCATGGCCCAGGCTGCAGCTGGCAAAATAAGTCTTCAGTCACTACAGGGGTTGCCAACCCTCCAGGATTGCCCTGGAGTCTCCTAGAATGAGAGATTAATCTTCAGGACACCGGCTGCAAGCAGGACTTGAGAGAAATCAAAGTTACATTTTATTCATTCTCTTTGAACACTTTCACTTGTTAGTTATAAAAATATTAGACATAAGAATAAATGGTTATTTGATTGACAGTCAAGAATCATCTGATTGGATAAAAATGGTCACTCTTTCCGATTAATGTGGGAAGAAGGGGCACTGTGAGGATGGACTTGCCAGGGGACCAATGACACGGGGACGGGGCACTGCCGGGATAAAATGTATCAGCCACCATGCCATTGGAGGTGGGAAGTCAAATACTAAGATCTCCAGGAATACGTCTGACCAGAGTTGGAAACCTTATTGGCTATGGCTGGGACCTGTAACCTTTGTAGTGTCCAGTGAACAGCTTGTGAACTGAATGCTACATTGATGATGGTTGGGACCTTGGAACTAGGCAAATCCCATCGACCACTTTATTTTCTCCATTACCACTCTCTTTGGCTGTTGCATGATGAAATCTTTTGTTATTTAATCTCCCCAGCCCTCCAACCTATCGCAGAGCTTTCCTTCCCCCTCTCCCCCTTCCACTGGTTTAAAAGCTCTCACATTTCTTTCTTCTGTTCAGATGAAAGGTCACTCAACCTGAAATGTTAAATCTTTTTCTCTCTCCCCCCCAGATGCTGCCTGACCTGCTGAGTATTTCTGGCATTTTGTGTTTTTATTTCTATTAACCGCTCGCTCCCTTTTTACCTAAGGACATCTCAAGAATTTACTTTAGAAAGCAAAACCAGCAGATTTCTTCCCCTGACAGCTCACAATTCTCAAACAGGACCGCGAGAACAACAGCTGTAAAACCTTGCGCCAAGTATTATCGGAACACAGTTAATATTAATCGCTTTATAGATGACAGCTGTTGTTGGCAGTTCTTTGCTCATTTCAAAGCCACTGCTCCCTCTTTTTGTAATTTCACTCTGGCCTCCTCCCCTGTCTCAGGGTGCAATAGGAAAGGGCGGTCTAGTTACAGAGACCATTGGTGCGTTTTCTGTTACGCATGAAACCTGCTACCTGGACGATCATCCGCTGTGTTCACTGACCCACATTGGCTCCTGCTCTAGCCACACCTTGGTTTTAAAACATTCATCCTTGTTTAAAATTTCTCCATGGCCTCTCACAATCTCTGTAATCTCCTCCAGCCCTATAACCCTTCGAGATCTCTGCTGTACTCCAATTTGGGCCTCTAGCACATCCCCAATTCTCATCGTTCCACCATTAGCAGTTATCTTTGGCTATTTGGGCCCTACACTCTAGCATTCCCTCCCCAAGCCCCTCTCTCTCCTCTTAGACATTCTTTAAAACCCTCCCCTTTGCCCAAAACTTTGGACACCCAACCTGATGTGCGCGTGTTTCGGTGTCAAATGTTTGTTACTGTGAAGGAGTTTGGAATGTTTCACTACCTTAAAAGCGCTAAATAATTGCAAGTTGTTATTTGACTGTCGCTTGTGTGTGTGCTGGAAATCAGAGATAACGGCAGGAAATGCTGGACACAAGTCAGAATATCTCGGAAAAACAAGTCAATGCTTCTAGTGGTGGCTCTAGCATCACCTGGTGTCTGCAGGTTGAACAGCTGCCCTACCAAACACTGGCTTTTCTGCATTTCCGTACACTTCCTCTTTCAAAGCTAGCACATTTTCTCCAGTGGTAGCAGTGTGTACTGTCTACAAGGTGCACTGCAGGCATGCTCCAAGGCTCCTTTCACAGCACCATTCAAACCTGTGACCTCTACTACCTAGAAGGATAAGGCCAGCAGACGCTTGGGAACACCACCACCTGGAAGTTCCCCTCAAGTTACACACCACCCTGACCTGGAAATAGATCGCTATTCCCTCACTGCAACTGGGTCAAAATCCTGGAACTCCCTTCCTAACAGCACTGTGGGTGCACCTACACCAATGGCTCACCACCACCTTCTTAATCAGGGATAGGCAACAAATGCTGGCCTTATCAGTAATATGCACATCCCATAAAAGAATAAGAAGCAAATGTGGAGCCACTATGACATTTGAGAGAGTCAGTGTCCACCAGCCACCTTCTCCAGCAGGGATTTGCCAAACAAACAATCAGTCTCAGTGCACCTGGAACTGAGTAGGGCAAAGAGAAAAATAGACTAGAATTCCAGTCTACTGTACGATGACTAATGCTCCACAATATCATCCATCTCCACCTCAGTTCATCTGCTGCTGAAAGCGTCATCCATGCTACGTTACCTCTAGATTCTTGTGCTCAGGCTTCCTGCCATCTCCCACCCTCTAAACTTTAGCTCATTCAAGAGGGCATTAGATAATTATTTAAATACAAACAACGTGCAGGGTTAGGGGAAAAAGGCAGGAGAATGGCAGAGTCATAGTGCTCATTCGGAAAGTTGGTGAAGACACAATGGGCCGAATGGCCTCCTGCACCGTAACAAATCTGTGATTCAGCAATCCAAAACTCTGTCACCGGTATACTAACTCACACCTAGTCCCATTCACCCATCATCCTCCCATCCGACAATGCAACAAATTTTCATCCTCACGTTCAAATCCCTCCATGGCATCACTCCTCATCCCTGTAACCTGCTCTAACCCTACAACACACTGAGATCTCCACTAACAATTCCAGCCTCTTGAACATCCAATTTCTATCACTCTACATTAGCATCCATGCCTTCAGCTACCTGGGCCTTAAGCTCTAGAATTCCCTCCCAAAACGTTGTCCAATTTCTCTCCTCCTTTAAGATGCTCCTTAAATCTGCTACTTTGACCAAGCTTTTGGTTCACATGTCTTACTATCTCCATAAGTGGCTTGGTGTCAAAATTTGTTTCGCAAATGCTCCTGTGAAGCATCTTGGGGTCTTTATGACTTTAAAGTTGCTAGATAAATTCAAGTTATTGTTGTATGCACAGAAAATGTAAGCATGGGTGTTGATTGAGGGGATTGAAGTCATCTCTGACTCTGCCCATTGGTCATTCAGCCTCATGCCACACCTGCTGGACTACTGAATGAAAAATAATGAGAAGAAGGGAAGAAAATGTAAGTAGGCACAAGTTAAAATCCTTCATAAGGTGCCCCTGCCAGTCCCCAAAACTCCAAACCCAACCAACTACAACTTGCTCTTATTCAGCATCTTTAGTAAAACATCCCTAGGTGTTTTACAGGATATTCGGACAAAAACTGATAGAACATAAGGACGGCTTACCACACCCTTGATCAAAGAGGCAAGTTTGATAGAGCATCTTAAATGGAGAAGGGATAGAGAGGCAGAAGGGTTTAGGGTGGAAATTCCAGAGTTTAACGTCTAGATAGCTTAAGGCATCACTGCCAATGGTGGTTCAAAGCAAGTGGAGAATATGCAATCGGCCAGAATTGAAGAAAGAGTTTCTGGAAAGGTTAAGGGCTGTAGAAAAAGTGTGTCTGGGTCAAGTTAACAAATAAGGAATCTCAAATTGCACCAGAATAAATTTTCTTTGAAATACAACCTTTATCTATGAAAATGTGATGAAGAACTTCATGGAAGAGGAGAGGAAAGGATGCTAGGAAATGAGCACCAAACAAGCCATTGAGAGAGATTGGCCCACCTTCTTGGACTGCTGCAGTCTGCGTGGTGCAGGTGCACCCACAATGATGTTAGTGTGTGTTCCAGGATTTCGACTCTGAGATGATGAAGGAACCGCAGATCTATGCCCAAATCAGGATGGTGCGTGACTTGAAGGTGATGGTGTTTTCATGTGTCTGTTGTCCTTGTCCTTTGAGGTAGTAGAGGTCGTGGGTTTGGAAGTTGCTGGATCTTTTAGATGGTATACACTGCTGCCACTGTACATTGGTGGCGAATATTTAAGCCAGTGTGTAGGATATAGTGGGATCTTTACATCCACCTGAGGTGGCAGGCAAGGCATCGAATCAAAATCTCATCTAAAGGACGCACCTGACAGTACAGCACTCCCTCAGTACTGACACATACTGGATTTTGCAATCAAGTGTCCAAAGTTTGGCTTCGACCCACAACGTTCTGATTCAGTTGAGTGCTACCCATTGGGCTGCAGCTAATTCACCGCAATTAGATTTTAATCATGCAACAGGACAAAACTAAATACAGCTGCACCTTAATAGCAGAATATGTTGTGCATTATGTGGTACAAAACCATTACAAAACAGTGTACAATCCAACGCACCATGAACATTGACATGAGAAGTTCACAAGCTAATGAAAACAAAGGACTTACAAATTTTAAAGTTATATTCAAAAATTGATTTTTATTTTCTGAACAGGATCTTCACATTTCTCTCAGACTAACATTAGTACGTTTATAAATGTTTTCCTCAAAGCTATTCCTCCTTCCCCCCCTCCCCCCACCAGCCCAATTTATTTTATTTCAGGAAATAAAACCTAAGTAATTTCTCAGGGTAAAAGATAGTTCCCTACATTTTCAGAAGAATTACACCTTTTATTAGGAATCACCGAAGTTCCAAGTTAGGGAACTGGAATATAGTGCGACAGACTAAACTGTTTCCTGATCCTCTTAGAATATGCTGTTAGTGTACAGACTAACGGCACTATTGTACAAAATGTATTGACCGTACGCTGGGAGTTCCTCTCAATGTTACAAATGGCAATACACTAAAAGCTTATAACTTATGCTGTTCACTTTTCCTGAAAAAGCAAAAAGCACCCGATTTCTCTAAGAAAACTTCTCGAAACACAGTCACAGCAGGTATCAGGTATTCTGTGCACGGCAAGGTCCCACAAACCGCTTCAACTTGTGCCATGGGATCTGATCAGAAAAGTGGGACCTCTCTACCAATGCAGCATGCCCTCAGCACTGCATTAAAAGCACCAGCTTGGATTACTGGCTCCTGGAGCAGGATATGAATCCACAAACCTGACTCAGGAGGTGGGGGGGGTGGAAGACTGCTAACATGCCAAACTAATTCACAAAATCTCTACACGTTTGAACGGAATCCTTTTACGATTTTGCTAGAATTGCCAGAGGAAATCTTCACAACTGCATACTGGATTTCGCTACATGTACCTCAGAAGTTTACAGTCCATTTGGACCATTGCATCTATGCTAGTTCTTTGCTAGAACAGTCCAAAACTAATTCTGAAGACCTACTCCTGCACACTCCATTTCAATCATTTACTTTTCTTTTCCATCTGCCTCAACTATTCCCTCCTAATACTCTATCCTTCTACGTAAAGAAATTTCCCCATCCCCGTCCACTCACTCTCCATGACCATTTTAAGTTGATGACCCCTCGTCACAGAATCCCTGATCACAAGAAACAATTTCTCCCAACAAAACCTTCAAAGAATAATTTTAAACGCCCCTCAAGTCTCCTGGCCCTTCTGTGCTCACAGTATTTCAGAGTGTCCCATCTCTGAGGCAGCCAAATAATTTCTCTTCAAACCAGCACCATCCCACATTCATCACTTAACAATTTGCTGATAAATGCTTGAAAACCACCACAAGTTTACATTGCAACCACTGCTACATGGGGCATCCATTACAAAACCAGATAGCAGCACAAAATAAAACTGGCAGAGTACACATTATCAAAAATACATACATGGAAGTGATTTCCGACTGTGCTCTCAGCGAGTCAGACAATGACATTCAAATGCTGAAGTTCTGCTGCTGCAGGTTCTCCAAACAGGATTTCTGCCTCTTTCTCAGCCCTGTAAACATCATTTAAGCAGATCCCATCACCACAAGGTTAGATACAGAGTGAAGCTCTCTCTACAGTGTCTCCATCAAACATTCCCAGGGCAGGTACAGCACGGGGTTAGATACAATGGCCCAAAACTTCCGTTCCCCAGAGAATTGTACCCCAGAGGTACTCCAGAAGGTACACTGGGGGACGCCCCTCACCCCCCCAATAAATCCACACACAAGGGCTACATGACAACTGCCCAGGAAGTTTAAACTTCCGACGGGCAATTACCCTGCACCTGGAGCCATCCGATAGTCCGATTTAAGACAGAGGCTTTGGATAGTTCCAACCCTCTCAGCAGAATAGCTACCTAGCAAAACTCAGAAGGATTAAAACCACTTCTAGCTCCTGGGTAATTATGGTACTGTGCCCCAGCCCTCTACCACCCTCCTTGACCATCCTACCTCCTCACCCGCTACCTTCTCCCTGGCTTCTCAAAGTGGCTGGTACCTTTAAACTTACCTGTTTTACAGCAGCTAGTGCTGTAAAAAGGGAGCATGGCTTCACTCCCCCAAAGCTGCTATCCTGGACTAGGCGGGGGAGACTGGAGCTACTACACAGCACTTTTTTCACCAGGCCCGGGTGAGAACAGCAGGCAAGAAATGTGCAGCTCCCGGCCTGGGTAAGTAAAAAGGAGCAATCCGACTGTGACTACCACTCCACAGAAGTTCTGGTCCAAAGCAAACTTTCCACTGTCCGATTAATTTCTCTTGGTTCCAATGACCTGTGCCGTACCCATGTGACCTTTCTACCTCCTGCACCATTATTTGTGTGACCAGAGACTGCCATATTAAGGGTGAACTGTAACCAGTTTCAACCCCTGTAAGAACCACAGATACCAGGATATGGCTGCTGTAGATACTGGATCCTTGCATGCAGAAGAATGACTTTTTCTTATTGTTTTTTGAGTTGAATTTGAATGCCAATCCAGCAGGAAAAGGACAATGTCAAGCTCACTGCGTTGCTCAATCCCCTAATAATTTGTACAGGCCTAAACGCATTCCTTATTTGAGGCATGTAATTTGACATCGAGTTGAGAGGTGATATTGCTGAGGTGAGCAGCCATTTCTGCTGTTCCCTATGCAGGATCAGCACACAGGATAGCGCAAGCTTAGCCCTTCTCAACAAGCACTTTCAGATCAAGATTCAATATTAATAAAGGCTCATTCATCGGTTTAGATAATTTTGACTTGTTTAAAAGAAAGTGTCAACCAAACATAAAAACCAATTTACTGCAAGGTCTCCTCTACCTGCTCCACCCCATCACCAACTTACTTCTTCCTCTCCTCTAGACATTCACAGAACAAACTATACCATGGTTGAATGGCAACAAGTGGGAGGCTAACCAAATAGAGTTGTTTCTCATAGCAATACCAAACGTCTCTATAACACCCAAGTCACCCCTCACAGGGCATGAATGCTCCTCCAATATAGAGAGGCTCAGGTATCAAGGTCAGGACACAACCTTTCCTCACCTGATAGTTGATCTCTGCCTCAATTCTCATGTAACCAACAAACTCACTCTCACCACTTTTTGACTATTTTATCAACATGGGCAGCGCATCCATGGACCTTCATGTAATCCATAGCTCCAAATACCTCACCTGTCCTGTGCACACGCACGCCTCCATTTTGTGTTGGAACCAACTCCTTGTTTCTCCTCCTGCTCTAATGTCCTTCCCTACCGCCTCATCACAGTGGAATACCCCACCCACCTCAATCTTCCTATAAAACCCAAGGTTCGCACCATCTACTCAACTGATTTCAGGAGTCTCAGCACTGTCCTGCACATTGAGTCATGACCCCTTCAAGCAAGTTTCACAATATTTAAAATAAAAAATTTTGTTTTCTCTGCTACTCAGTGTAAGTGACAAGAACAACTTTCTGGAGCAACCATCTAACTCAAACTATGGTGCTCTCTGATCTTAATGTTAAAATGGTTCAGTGAAGAAGGAACTGGTAGCTCAGAGATGAGGAACTATCCTTTCACATAGGGAAAGGAGGTTTGAATCCAGCCTAAATTAATGATTTACTATTAATGGTTTTTGTTTCTTGGTATCACTAGTGACAAAGTATAGTCAGTTTTTATGGTCTGAATCCAACTCGTGACAGGAACAAGTTCACTGCAGAAAGCTGCTCAAATTCGGCATAAAATCTAACCTGGATTTATATAACACCAGATTCTCAGAGTACTTCATTTTCAACAAAATTGCTTTGAACCAAATGTTAAGTAGGCAAGTGTAGAAATCATTTTGTACAAGGAAAGATCCTACAAAGAGCAGTGAGTAAGCCAATTAATGTCTGTCTGATGGCATTGCTCGAGAAATATTGGTCAGGACACTGGGCAAACTCCCTGCTCCTCTCAGAATAGTGCCACAGGATCTTTAACATTCCCTCAAGTTATAGGGCCTTGGCTTTACATCTCAGCCCAAGGACTGCACTCCCAACAGTGCTGTGCTCCCTCAGTATTGCACTACAATGACAACCTAGATTCTGCGCTCAAGAGCTGGAAGTAGAATTCAAACCCAAACCTCCCGACCATCACCACTGAGTCCAGCTGACACACAGTAAATCTACTCAGGCGTCAGTTATGGCTCATTGGGTGGCACTCTTCCCTTTCATTCAGAAGATCATTGGTTCAAGCCTCATTCCAGAGCCTTGAGCACATAGCCATGGCTGACATTCCACTGAGAGGTGCCATTTTTCTGATGAGATGTTAAACAGAGGCTCCCTCTGCCTTCTCAGGTGAATGTAAAAGGATTCCAGGATACAATCTGACGAACAGCAGGGAGTAATTTCCCCAGTGCCCTATCCAACATTTATCACTTAACCAACATCAAAACTGTTGCTTGTGGGATCTTGCTGTGTGCAAACTGGCCTGTTTTTCAAACATTGACTATACCTAAAAATGCTTAATTAGCTGCAAAGCACTCTGGGTGTCCTGAGGTTATGAAAAGTGCCATATAATTGAAAGTTCTTATTTTTTTCCACTTGAGGAACTGAGTGTGGACATGCTATTAGAAAAAGGGGCTTCTCCTGAAGCTGCATCTCTGACACATTTCACTGTATCTCTCTTGTACCATTGCAGATCTGAGCAAGTTTGATGGCAACACAGTTTGTGTAAAATGGAAACAATATTTCAGTGAGCGAGAGGTTAATCTGTAGAATAAATCCGCAGGGAGATAATGGAAGCAGTGGCTATTGATTCCTTCAAGCACAGGTTAGATTTCTTTCAGGAAATAAGATTTAGGGAGGATTTTGAGACAATGAGAGTGTACTGTGCTTGGGAGAAACAGTGATTTTGGATCACTGGGGGAATTTCCTCACCTCATATCTGGCTCTGTTGTAGACTAATTAGAATCAAAATCAACAAGCGCAAGAAGTGGCCATTCGGCCCTTTGTTCTTGTGACAGCTCAAAAGAATTACCAATTAATTCCGCTCTTCCTACTCTCTTCTCATAGCACTGCCAATGTTGCCTTTATAAGGATATATCCAGCTCTCTTTAGAAGATTACTAACGAATCTGCTTCCACGATCCTTAGGCAGTGCATTCTAGATAGAAATATAGTAGTGCCTCAAATCTAGTTATCCAAAAATTGGAGTTGTCTGAAAACCAGACATTTTTAGAATGCTCCATGCATCAATATTAATTGAATAAAATTTTTTAAAAACTTACCTGGACAACTCAGCTGGGCGCTGCATTGGTGCAGTGAGGTACCTGACTAGTTACCCCATTTGCTGCTTGCGCGCTGGTCTATTCCTGCGCTCCAAGCGACCCTTGACCCTAACTGACCCACTTGACCCGAACCACCCAAAGTCCGGCAAGATCTGAAATTCGGCATGGCCTTGGTCCCAAGGTTGCTAGTTTTGGGACAATGTACTTGCAATTGGTAGATTGATGTTCAAGATTAGTGAATAGCCCCATTAGTGTTTATTATGCAATTCCCTGGAAGGTGAACCAGGTGGACCTTGCGTCTCGCAATTCCTGTGATCCTTATATAAAAAAGAGGAACCACCAGGATATCAGGATGCAGAATGCTACACCAAATAGACAGCCATGTCTATCACTGTGACAAGCGCACTCCACATGCAGAACAATTATATTCCAATGAAAATACCAGAGATTAAATAGAAAAAAATCCACAAATGCAGTGCAGTCATTTAAGGTCCAAAACAAGCAAATTACAGAATTAATATTTTTTCTTCTCCAGGTACAGAACAATCAGCCTTCACCACCCTTTATGTGATGCTCCATTCCTCCATTTTTCTCTTCTGCTTCCAAGTTTGCAAGAGATTAAAGAAATTTGCAGAACATGAATGCACCGCACTAGAGTACAAGGGTGACTGGTGGGGGGGCAGGGGAGAATGGAACATACAAGTTGTTATAAACAGACAACCGTTAAATCAAACTAAAAATCATTTTTAAAAAGCTCTTGCATTTTAAATCTGATTTTAAAAGAAACAGGAAAGATCACTTGGCACTTCCAAGATAAATGTTTCTGTGTACAACTGGGAAATCCCATCTCCCTAGCAGCTTTGAAAGTATTTTAAAACCCTTCTCCCATCTCTTTAACCTCCTTAGCCAGACAACCCTCAAGAGATCTGGGCACTCTTCCAATTCTGGCCTCGTGTGTCCCTAAATTCCTATGCCCCACCATTGACAGCCGTTCCATCAGATTTAAACTCTGGAATTCCCTCCCGAAACTACTCTGCCTCTCCCTCCTATAAGATGCGCCTTAAAACCTACTGCTTTCCCTGTGCTAATATCTCTTTGTGCAGCTCAATGTCACATTTTGTCTGATAACGCTCCCACAAAGCACCTTGGGACATTTTACTCTATTAAAGGCACTACAAAAATCCAAGAAGTAGGCTTCCAAGTTTAAATGCAGCCACTTTAACAATATATATATTCCTACAGCACAGTATTTACATTGTCTAGTATTACAAGTTTAGTACGTCAAACTTACCTTGTAAATCACTCAGCTACAATCAAAACCTACACAAGACCAACTGGCTTTTTAATCCTACGGCTGTGTGGCAACTTCACTGCACATTAGGTTTAGAGCCCAGGACTATGCTTTCAATAGCCATGGTTAAAAATCCTAGCTCCAGTTAACAAGACTCATCTATCCGAGGTTCCATGAAAATTTATTGGAAAAGGAATTGATGCATCAACTAACCCATCAGGGTTTCAGACTAACCCAACGAGCCATCCTCCTTTCCATCATATCCTTCACTCCCTTCTCCAGAAACTTAAACTGTCTCCAGCCTCCACTTTTAATGTCCAGCTGAATGGCTTTCCCTGATGACTTTGTAGAATCATTGAATGGCATAGTAGAGGAGGCCGGTTGGCCCATTGACCCTGTGCTGGCTCTTTGAAAAAACTCGCCCCCACTCCTCACTTTGCTCTTTCCCCACAATTTATTCCAAAAGTCTATTGCACTTTGGGTAAAAACTAATGTCATTCATTATTTTGTTTCATTACAAGCGAAATACATCCTCATGCCACAAACCAGTTAGAGAATGTATGCAGCAACAGGAAAACTCCAGTGTGGAGACAATATTAAACAAATATTTGGCCAGTAGCACTGGATGCACCAGCCAAGGCACAAGCCAGCTTGCAGTCACAAGCCTCCACTGAATTCCAGCTTTCAGCTATGTTGGTGTGGGATGCAGACATGGTGGGTCAGAGGTTAAGGGGCCAGGTGTTTCCTCTAGCACAAGAACTGCAATAGGGATAGTGAAAAAATAATTTAAAGAAAAGGTTACCTCATGGCTGGTCTGTCTTTCTCTTTCTAGACACAAATAAGTTCCACTGAAGGTCAGGAAGAACCCAAGGATGGAGGAGGCTATACGAAGAAATGCGCTACCCAGTTTCACTCACACCACACGTCTGCCCTAAAACTTGACACAGTGGAACACATGCATTCACTTTAGTGGACATCTTCAAGATCAGAAGGGGCAGCTCACCAGGGGACAGCTTGCAGGATGCTGCAGCTCCCTGGGGAATGGGGTCTGCAGTGCAATGCCCCTTACAAGGAGATCCCATCCCCAAACATGCTGCACGTGGTGAATTGCAAAGTTTTCCTTGGATTAATCTGAGGAACAGACCTGCTCCCGATATAGTGGGAAGCCAAAAGAGGGCAGAACAGTACTGAACCTAAACCTACTGAACCTCCCACCAACATGGCCACAAGAGGAGACCCAGGTGAGGGAGAGCATAATTGTAAAGCGCATGACGGAGGGAAGGGAACTAGGATTTGTTATGAGCTTGATGTCAACCTCAGGCTTAAAATCCATGGCCACCAAAATAATTAAGGTCTCAAAACAGCTAAAATATTCTATTAACTAATATTTCTTGTATTATTTTAACCTAGTTAAAACCATCTAAGCTATGATTAGTTTAGCCCAAACCTTATTAAAGAGATACAAAATCTAGTCAAAACTGACTGAAGTACAAAGCAAACATTGCATACGTGTGCTGTGAGCATGTGTTCTCTTTGAGTAATGATAATATCTAAGTGCCTAAGTGCATTCAGCCTCAAGGGCTGTGGCTTTTTAGCCTCTGGGGTGAAGTTCAGCAGAATGTTCAAAGTGGAGTTTCTGTGACCATCTGTCTTTTTTCTCCACACACCTATCATCATCTTTCTGAAACAGAACTTTTTAAAGACAGCAAGAGAAAGAGAGAGAGTGCAAAAGAGAGAAAGCAAGAGAGAAAAAAGGAATAACAAGAGAGCAGGCGAAAGAGAATGAGTATTAGAATGCAAAAGAAAAAGCGAGAAACAGTGAGATTTAAAGACAGAAAGCATGTGCAACAGCAGTGAGACAGAAAAAAAGCACATGCAAAATAAAGATCATGTGCACAAGTGACAGAGAAATGCACACCAAAAGGACAGAGTGAACAAGACAGAGACAGGGAGGAGAACAAAAAGAAAAAGAAGTGACAGATTTACCATAGAACCCGAAAAGATCAAAAAAATATAGCTGCTGTCCATGGCTCAGATTAAAAACAGCTTAATCAGAAAAGTCTCATTTGAAAACATATTATAAAAATTGAACACAGAATTAAATGTATCACAGTGTGTACGTGCACTCATTACACCAGTCCAGGGGGAGGTGTTCTGGAGTTCACACTGTCTCAGCACCTTAGGGATCTGAGCTTTAAATATGGTGCGTGTGCTTCCCCTACCCTCAAACAAAAAACAATTCAGTTACCAAGATGGAGGCTCCGGACCCACTCAATTGCCCCTCCCACACCAGAACAGGTGAATTTTACAATGGCAGCTATGGTCAGGGTTGCACCCCACGACAGTTTAGAAAGAAGAAAATCATTTTGATGACAGATCTTCTCGCCCTAGTGCCCACTCCCAAGAGCTCAGTGCCCCATCTGGCAGTTCATCTTGGCAATGGGACGTTCCAACACTCCCAACATTACTCCGATAATGGTTTGGAGAGCTCGTCCCAGCTGCTCAGCCGTGTATGGCTTCCCCAGAGGAGGGACGTGAATGAAGGCTGATTTTCCATGGCTCAGGTGTAGAGAGGTATAGTACGTAAAATCACAGAGGTATCTGGATGGAGAGAGAGGCAAAATTTATAATCAATCATAGGGATAATCATTCAGCACAGGAGGCCATTTGACCCACATGCCTGTGCTGGCTCTTTGGTCAAGCTATCTGATTAACCTCATTTCCCCCACTACTTCCCCATGCATTGCAAAGTTTTCCTTTCAAGTATTTATCAAATTCCCTTCTTAAAAATTACTAGTGAATCTGCTTCCACCACCCTTTCAGGCAGCGCATTCCAGATCACAACTCGCTGCATAGAACAAAATTACTCATCTTCCCAATTATCTTAAATCTGTGTCCTCTGGTTACCGACCCTTCTGCCACCGGCAACAGTTTCTTCTTATTTGGATACGGTGGCGTAGTGGCAATGTCACTGGACTAGAAATCCAGAGGCTCAGGCTAATGCTCTGGGACATGGGTTCAAATCTCAACAGTAGCTGCTGGAATTTAAATTCCATTAATAAAATCTGGAATTAAAAGCTAGTCTCAGTAACGGTGACCATGAAATCATTGTTGATTGACATAAATACCCATCTGGTTCACGAATGGCTTTTAGGGGAGGAAGTCTGCTATCCTTTTACCTGGTCTGGCCTACATGTGGCTCCAGGGCCATAACAATGTGGTTGACTCTTAACTGTTCACTGAAACAGCCTAGCCACTTAAATCAAGGGCAGTTAAGGATGGGCAACAAATGTTGGCCTTACCAGCGACACCCACATTCCATGAAAGAACAAAAAAAACTATCCAAACTGTTCATGATTTTGAGTACCTCGACTGGGAGTCTTAGATACTTTTTAAAACCAGGTTTTTTCTTGGCTTTGTTCGAGTAGGTAAGTCCCTTTCGATAATATTGCTGTGAAGCTCCACTAACCATTAAAAGGAAGCAACTTTGAATCCTTGCATCACAAAATGATTGCGGCTGATGAAAGCAAGTTCTTGAGATCCAAATCTCTCTCTCCATTTCAGCATCCGACTGCTTTGTAAGTGATTACAGGGTTATTGCCTTCACTATATACGGGAAGTCCCATTCACATGTTGAATACTAGACAGCATTGTGAAGAAAAACATCCTAAATTTGCATTTAACTAGCGTGAACGCATATCCTCTTGGGTCGACTAGTAATTTAATCTGAAGCTATTTTCTGCATTAACCATCTCCAATTTTAAACATCTCAACGCAATCAGTGCTTGGACGATCCTTACATAGACAAAAAGCCCAAGTTTATCTCCAAGTCATAATTCCAACCTCTAGAGCCAGGGAACAGTCTTTGCTGGGAACTGATGCCTCCTATTGCTTAAACCACTTCTGTCTCAGAGACCAGAATTTAAAAAGCAGTGGTCAAAGTACAGCCTAAGAACATTTTGCACCATCATGACTTCCTCTGATTTGCATTTCACTCTTTTGGCTCCTGAAGTTCGACTTTCTATTGGCCTCGATCGCCCTTCTACATTGGTTAGGACTACAGAAAGCCATTCAGCTCTTGGTCCTACCCCGCCATTGAATTAGATCATGGCTGATCTGCATCCCACAGAATCACACAGAGCAGAAGAGGCCCTTCGGCCCATCGAGTCTGCACCAACATGTGAGAAACACCTGACCTACCTACCTAATCCCATTTACCAGCACTTGGCCCAAAGCCTTGAATGTTACGACATGCCAAGTGCTCATCCAGGTACTTTTTAAAAGGATGTGAGGCAACCCGCCTCCACCACCCTCCCAGGCAGTGCATTCCAGACTGTCACCATCCTCTGGGTAAAAAAGTTTTTCCTCACATCCCCCCACCTTGAACTTACGTCCTCTCGTGACTGACCCTTCAACTAAGGGGAACAGCTGCTCCCCATCCACCCTGTCCTTGCCCCTCAAGTCTTCTCTACTCCAACAAAAACAACCCAATTCTATCCAACCTCTCTTCATAACTTAAATGTTTCATCCCAGGCAACATCCTGGTGAATCTCCTCTGCACCCCCTCCAGTACAATCACATCCTTCCTATAATGCGGCGACCAGAACTGCACATACTACTCCAGCTGTGGCTTCACCAAGGTTCTATACAACTCCAACATGACCTCCCTACTTTTGTAATCTATGCTTCGATTGATAAAGGTAAGTGTTTCATATGCCTTTTTCACCACCCCACTAACGTGCCCCTCTGCCTTCAGAGATCTATTGACACACACGCCAAGGTCTCTTTGCTCCTCAGAACTTCCTAGTGTCATGCCGTTCATTGAATACTTCCTTGTCAAATTACTCCTTCCAAAGTGTATCACCTCACACTTTTCAGGGTTAAATTCCATCTGCCACTTATCTGCTCATTTGACCATCCCGTCTATATCTTCCTGTAGCCCAAGACATTCAACCTCACTGTTAACCACCCGTCCAATCTTTGTGTCATCCGCAAACTTACTAATCCTACCCCCCACATAGTCATCTATGTCGTTTATATAAATGACGAATAATAGGGGACCCAGCACAGATCCCTGTGGTACGCTACTGGACACTGGCTTCCAGTTACTAAAACATCCTTCTGTCATCATCCTCTATCTCCTACAACTAAGCCAATTTTGAATCCACCTTATCAAATTACCCTGTATCCCATGTGCATTTGCCTTCTTTATAAGTGTCCCATGTGGGACCTTGACAAAGGCTTTGCTGAAATCCATATAAACTACATCAACTACACTACCCTCATTTATACACCTGGTCACCTCCTCAAAAAATTCAATCAAATTTGTTAGGCATGACCTCCCTCTGACAAAGCCATGCTGACTATCCCTGATCCTTGCCTCTCCAAGTGGAGATAGATTCTCTCCTTCAGAATTTTCTCCAATAGTTTCCCTACCACTGACGTGAGACTCACTGGCCTGTAGTTCCCTGGCTTCTCTCTACAACCCTTCCTAAATAGCGGAGCCACATTAGCTGTTCTCCAGTCCTCTAGCACCTCCCCCGTGGTCAGAGAGGAATTAAAAATTTGGGTAAGGGCCCCTGCGATCTCCTCCCTCAGCAGTCTGGGACACAAATCATCTGGACCTGGAGATTTACCCACTTTTAAGCCAGCCAACACCTCCAATACCTTGTCAATCCCTATAGCAATTTGCTCAAGAACCTCGCAGTCTCTCTCCCCAAGTTCGATACCTTCATCCTCATTCTCTTGGGTGAAGAAGGATGTGAAGTATTCGATCAACACTCTACCAATGTCCTCTGGCTCTGCCCATAGATTGCCCCCTTGGTCCCTGATGGGCCCTACTCTTTCCCTGGTTATCCTCTTCCCATTGATATACTTATAGAATATCTTGGGATTTTCCCTACTTTTACCAGCCAGAGCTTTCTCATATCCCCTCTTTGCTCTCCTAATTGCTTTCTTAAGCTCCACTCTGCACTTTCTGTACTCCACTAATGCCTCCGTTGATTTGCTCCCCTTGTACCTGCTAAAAGCCTCTCTTATCCTTCTCATCGTATCCTGACTCGTATCTCAACTTCATTTTACACATCCAGTCTACAGCAAGGTTTCCAGGTGTCTCTCAACATAATATTTTTCTATTTCTTTCCAACTCGTCCAGGGCCCTATTACACCCTAGTTCTAAGAAATTTGCCATCATGGTGTCCCACCATACACCAGAGTGTCTCAATGCTAATTGTTTAAATTCTGGTTTGCTGCTTTATCATCACTGACAACTTTCAGGCATCATGGGCCCAATTTTTGAGTTCAAATTGGGCCCCACCTCCCTGCACTCAAACTCACTTCCGAAATTCCAACCACCCCCCACCGTGCATTATCCGCTCAATGTTCAAAAACCTACTTAAAACCCAATTCTTCAGGGGCACAGGAGCCGAAAGGTCACTTCAACCCACCTGGCTGTTTTCATAAACCCTTCTGCCCATCCCACCACAGCCCCCCAATCCCCCAGCCTCTTTAGTTCCCTCTCTTTATTTCTTTCTGCACCCGATTTCGAATTCACCCCATTTTCTTCTCTGTTATTCCTCTCTTTCTAATCAGGAAAGCAAGTGGTACATGTTGCTAAATGGCCCTCACCAGAAAATCCTGGCCATTGCCATGCTCCCTTACCTTCCTGCATCCTTTGACACAGAAATAACCACATCCAGTTGTGGGTCAGTGATTTTGTTACACACAACATCCATGTCAATGATGGACTCAAGGCAGTCGGGTCCTCCCTGGACACAGCAGTGATTGTCCGGGCAGTAACATCGATTATCCAGCCCTTTGTAGCCCTGGTTGTGCCCGCATTTCTCCAGTGTCACAGTGGTGGCCATTCCCGAAACTCCGACATGGATGAACAACTGAAAGAAAAAGATTATGAACATTGGTAAGGAATTGACATGCATGAAAGGACCACCTGGTCCATTTATCCTGGCCCATACATAAGCTGAAACCACCACCTTCCTATCCTTCCCCCACCTTCCAGTCCAGTCTCCCCCTCCACCCACCCTATCCCAACCCTCCCCCACACTCTTATCCCCACCACCCTCCCTCCCAGGACAGGGCAGAAGGAGTTTAACTCTGTACATAACATCTATCGTACTTGCTCTGGGCATGTTTGATCAGGCAGTTTCGAGATATTTTTACCTACCTCTTGCATACTTCCACTTCTCTGTACATCTCACACTTGCCTTTGCTCCTTGTTTGCAATGAAAGCCTGAAAGCAAAACTGCAATCCACAAGCCTCAGAGGAATTCTTATTTATCCTTCAAATGGGAAGTTGGGGCCCATGTCACTTTGCTGACTTTGTACAAGGACAGTGCAAGGGACAAGGTCTAGGCAGGGGATAATGGGAGCTAGGGCTACTCAAGGGATCAATTCCTGGGATTCAGACTCTAAAGCAGGGAGGCTTGACCTGAAGGTACAGAGTTGGAAGCAGCTACAAAACAATAGAGAAGAGGGGATGGTGGAAAATTGGTCCTGATTAACAAGTGACAATTATGGACCAATCAGATCTGTGTGACATGATGAGCAACTGTTGAAAATTAATTTGTTTACAAATCTATATCAAATAGCTGAATTAGTGATTTCAATATTCTTATTGAAACATATATCGATCAGAGAAAGCAAGATGCCTGGGAGAGAGAACTTGAGGAAAACAATTAACAATAATCACATTGTAACAAGATTCTAAATTTCCAATCACATGATACCAGGGACCAGATGCAGACATTTGTCCATAATAACAATGGGATTCCATAGACCAGTTAGAATGGTGGGATTCAAGGTCCTAAAACCAGGCACAACTTGAAAATCAAATTTGACATGGAGCGTCACAATAATACAATTACAAGCAAGTACTTATATCATTGTATCAGCTAATGAGCTTAAGGTGGGCCAGGACTTTTGGTGGACTCACAGCAAACAGAGTCTATTTTAATTACAGCAAACAGAACCCAGGACCCAAACTGCAGCAAAATCTCCCAATAAAAGCAAGGCGATTTCTCCAGCGAAATGCAGTGAGAGGAGGATAGCAACGGAATATAAATTATGCACCTATAATCAATCCCATCACTTTCAGCAGCACAATCTCAAAGTGTAATTGACAGGAAAATTTACTCAATCACCTCCATTCTGGCTGGGGCTTCTATGTGCTAGCTGATAAAATCATTTGAAATCATATTATCCAGAAGGAAGAATGTACCTAACCTGGGGATTATGACGTTTCCAGAGAGAAGGAATCAAATCCAGGACCTTCTGGTATTCTACTGGAATCTCGTACACATACAGATCCACTTCATCGCCTAGCCCGAGCTTCTGCAACTCCTGAAATACAGTCAGAAGGTAAATGATAGCAGTAGAAGAATGTGGGTTCAATAGAAATCATTGCCCTTGAAATCTGTGATAAAAGCACCCTGAGCATTGATGAGCAGAGTGTCTAGATAACCATCTGAGGGTTACAAATAGCACAAGATCCTGCAAGCCATCCCGCAAAGTTCAGACAACTCAGTCCCAATTCCTACTCACTGGTTTGCTCTGTTTGCACTATGGGCCTGGAGGTTTGTAGAGAGATGTTCATGCTGCTGTCACCTTTGCTTTCAAATTCCTCCATGGCCCCACCCCTCCCTATATCTGTGGCCTCCTCCAATCCTACAACACTCCGAGTTCTCTGTGCTCCTCTAATTCTGGCCTCTTGTTCATCCCTGATCATCATTATTTCCCCGACTGGTCCCATATCTGACTCTGCATTTTTCATAGAGCTTCTCAGGCACAAACTCAGCAGAATGTGATCGATACATCGAATATTCTGGGAGAGCAAAGACTTGTCTGCTGATCTCCAACTTCACTGCTGATTTGGCAACTATTTTTCAGATAAGCAAAATGTCGTCTATATTTGTAGCAAAATTGGATGGTAGAATTCATACAAAGATTAATTAACCAGAAGAAAGATATATTAAGAAAGAAATCTACAGATTAATAAAATTACAAAGGAATGAAGCAGCCAGATTCTCTAGATTTGTGCCTTTGTAAACTTCTTAAATCAAAGATTTGTGCAGTTTCGCCCTATCTTTGTCTGATGAATGCTAGTGCAGAATGACAGGCTGGGGGCTTGCTGAGTGGAAACTTAAAGGATAGCTATCACAGGCACCTAGAGGCCAACTTAAAACAGTACATGTGTACACCAACATCCCACTTCAAACAGACACAGAGAAAGGACAGTCTGCATGACGGCCCTTAGACAGAACAGCCTGTGTGCTGTGGCTCACTTAAACTCAGCCTCCATAAAAAGTCGTAACAGTGGAATAATGGAATGGCTCACATCTCAAGACAATGAAAGCCTTTGTAGGATTTCTCAATAACCAGCAGTTAGTCTAGCCATGATAGACTTCAATTGTGCCATTTTCTGTCATAACAAGTACCAAGATCTTTTCCCTATCACTTTCTCCCAGGCAATGCTGAGCAAGTTCACAGCTGTACTTAAAAGCCTGTCTCCCTCCCAGTTGGTTGAGGAACCTTCTATGTGGCCTAGTCTCTGCGTACCAGTTATTTCACAAGAGCAGTAGAACAGGTCATGAATAAAAGCAACAGAAAGTGCAAGCATAAAACAGAGCACAGGAATACACCCCAACCCTTCGATCACAAATGACCATGTTAAAGGATAGAAACCCAAATTAAAACATGGTTGGGTTTAGCAGGTATAATGGAACAGGATGCACAGATTTAAATATAAAACACCAACCCACTCCCTCCCATCATAGAGGACAACAGTATGTTAGGACAGTATCTGTGGAATAGAAAGCCCCTGAACCACAAATTAAAAGCGCAGGATACGACAGTCCCAATCTGGGACAATAAATAGGGTTATAGTTTTAGTAACTACAGTCTAAAAATGTTCATTTTTTGGTCAGGTTTTTTGAGCCAAATCACTAAAGAAACAAAATGTAGACAAAACAATAAAACAAAACACAGAACCAATTGTTGCTTCAAAGTCATGGACAGGCAAGTTCAATTCCCAGGGGGTCATACAGTCTGTATACAGGGCTCCAAGCAGACCACACTTTGTGTATTGCATTCGGTTCTGTTCAACAAGCCATAGGGGACACTTCAAAACTTTACCAACGCCACAATAGAACAACCTCAGAACTGGAGGATAAACCAGATTTCATCCTTACAAGGTGAGAAAGAAACAAAAGAAGTTATAGGACAATAAAAGATATCAATCCCAAGGCCTATTTAAGTGAAACAAAGTCTTGTATTTCTAGGATAAAAGCAAAATACTGCGGATGCTGGAAATCTGAAACAGAAACAGAAAATGCTGGAAAAACTCAGCAGGTCCGACAGCATCTGTGGAGAGAGAAAAAGAGTTAATGTCGAGTCCATATGACTCTTCTTCAGAGCTGAAGAAGAATCACACGGACTCAAAACGTCAAACTGTTCCTCTCTCCAAAGATGCTGTCAGACCTGCTGTGTTTTTCCAGCATTTTCTGTTTTTGTTTCTTGCAATCCTAAAATGCCTTTAATGCAGTAAAAATGTCCCAATGCGCAATATCAATCAAAATTTGACACCGAGCCACAGAAGGAGAAATTAGGATATAGGATCATCTTAAAGGAGGAAAGGTAGAGGGGTTTAGCAAGGGAATTCCAGAGCCTGGGGCCTTGGCTGGTAAAGGCACGGTTGCCAATGGTGGAGTGATTAAAATCAAGGACACACAAGAAACTGGATTTGGGAGGGCGGCAGAGATCTCAGACGATTGTAGGGTTGGAGAAGGTTACAGACATAGGGAGGGCTAGGTTTTCTTTTTATAAATCTGTTCTAGGGATGTAGGAATTGCTAGCAAGGCTGCTAATTTTAATCAACCATCCCCAGTTGCCTTGAATTTGAAGTGGCTGAATAGTTGATTGATTGGTAAGGATTGCAGGTTCCCTAAAAAGACATTAGTGGACTTGTTGGATTTTTCCTGACCATCCAACAGTTTCGTGGTCACTTTTACTGATTGCAATTTCTACGGAAGAATGAACTAGATGTGCAGATTGGGCTTGATCCTTGATACCTATCTTTGTAATGGGAGTTCAGGATTCTTTATACAGAGCTTGGTGCATACTGTGCAATAGCTTTGGGTGTTTTCCAACCCATTATGAAACATAAGGTCAGGTCAAGCAGTCTCACAGCTGTGAAGGGACACAGCATTGATATTTTTCATCTGCCCGTGGTTTCTCCATCCACAAGCTGAACTAACCGTGCTAGAGTGGGAAGGCATCAAGCAGACGTGAGATGCCTCTACACTTGGGAGCAGGGGGGAGGAGCCGTCTTCAATGCACTGTCTTCCGCTCATTAATCACCTGATAAGCATGACTGGTTCAGCCAGGTCTGTACTTCAGCAAGCATATCATATTGAGGAGAGCAGTGTGGGGTTTGGGGAAAGGATTTTATAGGTTCAAGAATACAAACTAAATTAAGCAAGCTGCACAAGTGTATGCCTGTTAGAGATGCCATCTTTCAGGTGAGATGTTAAACCAAAGTCCCATCTAGTCTCACAGGTGGTTGTAAAAGATCCCAAGGGAATATTTTGAAGAAAAACAAAGGAGCTCTCCCCAGTGTCCTCGGCTAATATTAATCCCTCAACCAACATCACTACGTTAGATTATCTAATGATTATCACAGTGCTGTTTGTGGGAGCTTGCTGTGCGCAAATGACAAATGGTGTTTCCTACATTCCAACAGTGACTACATTCCAAAAAGTACTCACTGGCAGTAAACACTTTGGGACTTTGAGGACAAGGAAGACACTGCATAGAATTCAAGCTTTTCCTTTCTCACTGAATGTAGCAAATGTGTGGTGTGTCAAAGAACAAAGAACAAAGAAAAGTACAGCACAGGAACAGGCCCTTTGGCTTTCCAAGCTGGCGCCGATCATATTGCCTGTCAAACTAAAACATTTTGCACTTCCGCGGTCCGTATCCCTCTATTCCCATCCTATTCATGTATTTGTCAAGCTGTCTCTTAAACACCACTTTCGTACCTGTTTCCACCACCTACTCTGGCAGTGAATTCCAGACACTCACTACCCTCTGCGTAAAAAACTTGCCCCGCACATCTCCTCTAAAGTTTTCTCCTCTCACCTTAAATCTATGTCCCCTAGTAATTGACTCTTCCACCCTGGGAAAAAGCTTCTGACTATCTACTCTGTCCATGCCACTCATAATTTTGTAAACTTCTATCAAGTCACCCCTCAATCTCCGTCAGTTTGATCGTTACTAGTGTGTCTTTACATGTAGTTTGATACTAATTTACCCAATTGCAGGATAAGCGGCTTCGAGCCCGAATTCTGAAACAAGTGATTGTGATGATCGCAAATCAAGTTTTTATTTTTCAGCACTGTTGGGTTCATTTGTGATCTAATGAAAAATATTGCACAAGAAACATGCAGATCACAGATCCATGCTGATTGAAGGACAAAGACACAGTGGAGCTGGTCTTTTCTTTCCCAATCAAATTTGTTTCCATGATGCAGGAGTTTCTGGCCAAGCTGGAAATTTTATTGACCATCCCAGTTGCCTTGAGTTTGATATGACTGAGTGGTTTGCTATGACTCAACTATAATGGTGTAGGACTGGGGTCACAGAGACCAGACTGGGTGAAGGCAGCAGGATTCCTTCCCTAAAAGTGAACTGGTTGGGTTTTTGCAGGTCACTTTCAACTCACTATAGATTTTATTTATTTTGTTAGCACTCTCACATTGCCACGGTGATTTGAACCAGTGTTCTCTGGATCATTTGTAGAGGATTCTGGATTACAAGTCCAGAAAAATAACTGCTACACTGCCATACCCAGATGTTAAACAGAGGCTTTATCTGCTTTTGTGTTGAATATTAACATCTTGTGTTATTATACAAGGAACATGGGAGTTCAGCCAATGTCCTGGCCAACTTTCATTCCCCAACTAACACTCCCCCCAAAAAAAAAACAAATGGTCACTCATCTTGTTGAGGTTATTGAGATTTCAATAGGAAATGTCGCATTTTAATCGAACAATTCACTTCAAAAAGTAATAAATGAAATTACACACATTATGTCGGGCAGAGAAAAGAGCCATCCGGCTAACTGGTCCATGTCAGTGTTTACGTTCGGGACCTCCTCGCACCCCGTTTCACCCACACTATCAGCATATCCTTCTATTCTTTTCTCCATCATGTGTTTATCCAGCTTCCCCTTAGATGCCCCAATTCAATTCGCCTCAACCACTGGACCAAGTTCCACTTTCTCACCACTCTCTGGGTAAAGAAGTTTCTCTTGAATTCCCTATTGGGTTTGAGTGGCACTATGGCTGCTAGTGCAAGTGTGCCTCCCAAGTCAAAATAGCTTTACATGGAATTCACAGCACAGAAGCAGGTCATTCAGCCTATCTAGTCGAGGCTGGTGTTTACGTTCCACATGAGCCTTGCCCCAACCTCCTTCATCTCTCCTCATCAACATACTCTTCTATTCCTTTCACCCTCATGTGTTTATCCAGCTTCCCTTAAATGCATCTATACTTTTCATCTCAACCACTCCCAGCGACTGCGAGTTCCACATTCTCATTGCTCACTGGGTAACCAATACTTAGCTGTTTGTTATGAAACTATTATATTTTTCATAATAGTATTGCGGGAAATCGTAAGGTTTATGGTTGAGTGTGTGGATGGTTCTGTGTGACTGATTTAACTGAATTAGAGACAAATAGACTGCAAGGTTGAAATTATCAGAAGAGTCAGGTATAAAAAGGGCATTTGAATTGCTAACGAGTGAGCTAGAGTCCAAGAGTCAGTAGATAAGGTGTGAAGGACATTTGCATTTTTAGATAAGTGAACAAGTTGTTTGATTTTCAAAGGGATGTTAGCTGTAAATATCCTACGAAAATAAACAGGGCAAGTATATTACGTTCATTTTTCCCAAAAGGAAAAAGGCTAAATTGACATGATTTTTTTGGAAAAAGTAAATTTCCAAAGACATGTAGAACAATGGGATTTTACACATTAAAAAAGAGAAATATATATAAAGGAGGATGGAAGGCTATGTGTTGTGGTCATGTAACATTTTGAAAGGTACCCTGTGTAAAGCAGCCTTGGGGAAAAGCCTCTAGCCACTTTTGCAGAAGTCTGCTGTGTCCAGTAACCAAAGTTGTGTTTAAAAAGCCTTTGGAATTCCACTGTCAAGTGGGTGCATGTGGTAACCTTGCTGGATTGCCTATTTAGATTTAAAATCTATTTTGGACTGTTGCCTTAAAGGGGATGTGTAGTTGGGAGTCAGGTTAATTAGGAATTTTTGTTACAATATCAAGTAACTGTAATCTTATGTCTGTTTGAATTAGTTTTTGTTAATAAGTGTTTTAATTTAATTTTTAAAATCTCTAAAGTTGTTAGTGGACTCACTACTTCTGAATTCAGTGCCAACTCTGATTGGACATATTCCTGGAGGTTGCATCATGCGATTTCCCAGTCCAACTACCCCACCTAGTCAAACAGCTTTTCCCCCCACCCCCCTCAGTTTCCAATACTTTTATAAATAAAATAAAATGTTTTAAACCAATGAAAAATAAACTTAAAATATGTAATGCCTTTATTATTTTTCTTTCAGATTGCGCACAGCAGTGTCCAGGAGATTAACCTTACAATTTCTGCAGACTCCAGGGCAAACCTGGAGGGTTGGCAACCCTAACAAATGGCAATTTGATTTCTATCAGTACTTTTGTCATGAAGCAGTTCAGGAGATTTCTATCCTCCAAATATTTATATAAATTTTAAAATGATCTAGTTCAGCTCTGACACAAGTGATTTAGAACAAGTAAAAAAGTTTGTCTGGTGCAACCAGAGTCAGTCAAGAAACTAAAAATTGCAGCCTTCAGTCATCCTAGAACCGACTTACTGGTGTTAAACATTGTAACTTTCTGATTGATGCTTCTCTGATTAAAATGCAGATCCCGTTGCCCTGGGAACAGACGTCTGGTCGCTTGCCTTTGTGTCGGCTCATTCCCACTGCCTGCTGTCTGGATCAGTGCTAGTACAAAGCCCCCGAGTGTGTTTAGGGTTGATGTTGGGGGCGCAGGGTGGGGGGTGAGGAAAGGAACTCGATTAAAAGTCGATATCAAGCTCACACATGAAACAATATTACAACCAGGAAGTGGCCAAAGACCATGGTTTTGTAAAAGATCTACACTGCAATCTCAAGCATCTCTCTCCACCTGGTCTGTAAACCAGGGTGATCATTAATTGCTGTAAGTGTCTCAAAAAGACTGGCTTCCCTCACCCAGGGAACTCAGCCATGACCCCAGTGTCAGTATTAAAAATACTCCGTTCACCTAGGTAATGGAGGGACCCCAAAAAGCAAGGGCCCCTGTCTCTTAAAATTAGAGCCAGTCATTCAAAGGTAATGTTAGAAAGCACTTCTTCATACAAAGTAATGAAAAGAGAGAATGGCCTCTCCTCAAAAAGTTGATGAGGCTGGATGGAGTTCAATTGAAAATTTTAAAACTATGATTGATGTATTTTGTTAGGCAAGGATATTAAGAGTTATAGAACCAAGCTGGGTAGATGCAGTTAAGATACAAATCAATCAAATTCTAATTGAATAGAACAGGTAGAGGGGGTGAATGATCTACACCTGTTCCAATGTACCCACTATCTTTTTTTTCCCAATAATTTATATAGATTTTTCTTTTCCCACCTATTTCCATTATTTTTAAATGTATTTCCATCCATTGTTTTATCTCTACCTTTTAGCCTATTTCGATTCCTTCACCCCACCCCACCCCCATTAGGGTTATCTGTACCTTGACAAAAACAGAATTACCTGGAAAAACTCAGCAGGTCTGGCAGCATCGGTGGAGAAGAAATCAGTTAAAGTTTCGAGCCTTCATGGCCCTTCGGCAGCTTTTTGTTTCTATCTGTACCTTGCTTGTCCTGCTTTCTACCCTTAATTAGCACATTCCTTAGATAATATCACCACCTTCAACACCTCTTTGTCCTTTTGTCTATGACATCTTTTGGCTATCTCCACCTATCACTGGCCCTCTATCCAGCTCTACCCTCCCCCATCCCCTTAAACCAGTTTATATTTCACCTCTTTTCTATTTTTACTTAGTTCTGTTGAAGAGTCATACGGACTCGAAACATTAACTGTGTTCCTCTCCGCAGATGCTGCCAGACCTGCTGAGTTTTTCCAGCTATTTTTATTTTTGTATTGGATTTCCAGCATCTGCAGTTTTTTGCTTTTACCCACTATCTAATATGTCCACTGTTTGTCACCTTGGTATTGCTCACAGATCTAGGTCAGAAGTTGTGGGTTCAAGCCCCAACTCCAGGACTTCAGTATTGTTCAAGATCCTTTCGATGGGAACTTATACCAATCTTCTGTGGGACTCTGATGAATGTTAAAGATCCCAAGGTACAAAGAGGAGAAAGAAATTCTCCAGTCCTTGTTTTTCCACCAATACCACTCAGATCCTCTTGGTGAGAAGGTAAAGATTAGCTGCCTTCTTGAACCATTGCAGTCTTTATTCCTTATAGAGATCAACTAGTTTTTTTTTGATTATCCAACAGCTTGCTTCATGGTCACTTTTACTGATAACTATGTTCCATTTCTAGGTTTTATAAACAGAGTTTAAATGCTCAAACTCCCTTGTTGGGATTTGAACTGTCACCTCTATATCTTTAGTCTGGGTCTCTGGATTACTAGCCAACAACAACTTGCATTTATATAGTGCTTTTAATATAATTAAATGCCTCAAGGCACTTTAAAGTACTGTACAACAAAACTGGATCCTGAGCCACATAAGGCACTATTAGGACAGATGGCCAAAAGCTTAGTCAAATAGGTAGGTTTTCAGGACCGTCATGAAGGAGAAGAGTGAAATAAAAAGATAGGAAAGGTTTAGAGACAGAATTCCAGAGCTTAGGGGCTATACAGCTGAAGGCATGGACAGCTGAAGGCACAATCTCCAACAGAGCAATTAAAATTGGGGATGCCCAAGAGATTAGAATTAAAGAGTAGAGATCCCAAAGGATTGGGGGCTGGAGGAGATTATAGAGATAGAGAAGGGCAAGTACAGTAACCTAACCACTACACTAACATTTTATATTTTTAATGACCAAAAACCAAAAAAGTCTTCTTACCTGCACAGCAACCCAGCTTGCATTGGTAGTATGTTCTCCAAAGGGGCCAAACCCTAAAAATCAAAGCATTTCAACATTACAAAATTAAGTACAAAAGCCGGATGCTTTAGAATCAGGCTTTTCAAGTATCAGTAACAAATAGACATGTACGAAAATCTTTTGCTCATTATGTTGAGTGAGTGCTAACCCACTTTAGATGTCAGCCGTGGTTCAAAAGCTTTGGAGTTCCAGTTCCATTCCAGAGTCCTGAATACATAATCCAGGCTGACACTCGCAGTGCAGTACTGTGGGAGTGCTGCACTGTCAGAGATGCTCGCTCTCTCTGATGTGGCGTTAACCGTCTGCTTTCTCAGATAGACCTAAAATTATCCCATTATTTCAAAGAACAGCAAAAAAGAGTGCTCGAATCCTGGATCATTATTTCTCCCTCAGCACCATCACTAAAATACATCAACTGGCTGATTGTTGTTTGTGGGAGCTTGTTGTGTGCAATTTGGCTATGTTTACCTACAATAGTAAATACACTTTAAAAAGTCCTCACTGACTGTAAAGTACCTTAGCAAACCCTAAGGCTGTGAAAGCATCATACAAATGCAAGTTCTTTTTTAATTTAAATTCAAGGAATTTGATTTAATTATGGAAAGCTTCATTGAAAAAAGGTGACAAATATTAAGACAGTAACATGGGAACCACTACTCAGAAATGTACCATTTGGCCATTTATCCTCTACATTAACACGTGTCCTAATTCCAATCTCATATGCCTGTCCTGTCCTTATCCCCCCTTTCCGTCACCCACCCACCTAACCTATTCTTAAATATTGACACGATCTCTGTTTCAACCATGAACTCTAGTAATGCATTCCATAGTCTCACAGGAAACTGTGCATAATGCTCGTCTTTTGTTTAATCTTGTATACATGACCCCTTGCTCTAGAACCTCAATCACTGGAGACGATTTGCTTCTATCCATTCTGTCCCACTACCGTACTTAATTTTAAACACCTCTATCACATGGTCCCATAACATCCTCCATTATTTAAAAATGCCCCAGTTTTTCAAGTTTTTCTTCATCTTTGTATTTTCACATACTAGACAGAACTCCAGTGAGTCTGTGCTGTGCCCTCTCTTATTGTCTGAACATCCATCCCATGATATGCAGCCCTAAATTGAATAGAGTGCTCCAATTGTGGATTAAGATTTTATGTCAATTCACTATTACATGTCCATTTTCATATTCTATCCCAAGAATGATAACAGATTGAGAGCATTTACTTCGAAGCAAAGGGTGGGACTCTTGCCTTTAGAAAGGAGAAGGTTATGGGGTGACCTGATAGAGGTCTTTAAAATTATGAAAGGGCTCAATAGGGTAGACTTGAAGATGTTCCCATTTGTTGGTGGAGACCAGAACCAGTGATAAATATAAGAGTCACCAATAAATTCAATAGAGAATTCAGGAGGAACGTCTTTACCCAGAGATTGATGAGAATGTAGAACTTGCTACCACAGGGAGTGACCTGAATTGAATAGTATGTATGTATTTAAGGGGAAGCTGGATAAACAAGAGGGAGAAAGGAATAGATGGATATGTTGATGGGGTGAGATGAAGAGGGGTGGGAGGAGGCTCATGTGGAGCATAAACACAGGCATAGATTCTAAACAGTGAAACAGGCCCAACTAGTCTATGTATTTAACTCTTGCTATAAAACAGAGGTTCTAAAGTGTTGCACTATTGGCAGAGAGGTCATTCTCATCAGAGCTCAGCTTCATTGGGTTGGTCATGTGGTTCGCATGGAGGATTGCCACAGTATTCTACAGGAACCTGCACCATAGCATGTCCCAAACTTAGACATAAAGACAACCTGAAAGCCAACCTCAGAACTTGTAAGCTGGATCCCAATACATGGGGAAAAAACAACTTTGGACAGTCCCAAACAAAGTCTCTGTCATTGAGCAATTTCGACATTTGAGGAGAACAGCCAAGTGCCTTCAGGACAAGCGAGCACAGCACAAAGCCAATGCCTCCATCCACCCCTCCAACATTGACTTCATATGCTTATCAGCTACACAAATCAAGATGTGATACCAACCTAGACTGTAAACTACTTTTGGTAAACACTCATCCATCCAAATGACAGGAGAATCCATCATCATTAAACCCATTATTCTACCTTTTACTTTGAAATGTGTGTTTATCTTGAGTTGCTGATTTTAAACGTTGAAATTGATATCTCTGCTCTTTTACATCCTACTTTTCTCAAAGTAGAATTGCTTCTTTTAAAAGACAATTATATATAAATACAGACATTGAATTCAATCTGCCACTGTTTTCCACACAATGTTCTGATCAATATTTTTCCTCATCTTTCCTTGTTCCTCATGAGTTATTTTTACTTTCTCATTCAATATAGAGCCTGCTGACTCTATATCTGGATCATTCATGTACACATAAACAGTAGTGGAGCCAAGTCAGAACCCTGTGAGACACCACTACCCACAACACCTTCCACTCCCCTGCTCACCTGTGCCAGTTTTGGGGCTGCCCATCAGGAAAACCTAAACCACTCACTGCAGTAAGTCAGTTGCAATCTCAGCTATAGCACCATGCAATGTCAACTTCAACACAGTACAGAGAATTAAATGTGTGCGTAAAAAATGGACTCACTGTGCAGTGCAGATGTAATAGATGTGGGGGGAGGTGGGAAGGAGAAAAGAGGTCTGACTTTGTGATAAACATATGTCAGTTGGTGAGTGTTTTTTCTCTCTCTCTCTCCCTCCCCCCGACCCCCCCACCCTGCACCTCTGGAAGAATACAAAATGCTGGAAGTTATGTTACAGTTTATAAATTTCTGGGTTAAACTACATACAAAGTGTTGCACTCAGCTCTGGGCACCTCACCTCAGGAAAAATATGAGAGACTGGAGGGGGGACCCCAGATGAGATTCACCACAATAATATCAGGGTTAAAGGGGTTTATAATTATGAGGACATGTTGCATAGACTAGGCTTGTAGTTCCTCGAGTATAGAAGATTAAGGGGTGATCGAATTGAGATTTTTAAGATGACTAAAGGATTTGATTAGAGTAGATGGAGAGAAGCTATTTGCTCTGGTGGAGGAAACCCAGAACAGGGGAACATCACCACAGAAACACCTAGCTCTGATTTTAACGTTATCTCAGGAATTATTTCTCCATACAAGAATAAAAGAAATCTGCAACTTTCCCCCTCAAAGCTGTTGAGGCTAGGGGGTTGGTGGTGGTGGGTGGGGGGGGGGGGGGTGGAGGGGGTGGGGGGCGGGGGGTGTGTGGTAAAAACTGATAGATTTTTTTATTCAGCAAGGGGGATTAAAGGTTACAGAACCCAGGCAGGTGGTGGAGTTATGATCTAATTGAATGGCAGAACAAGATCAAGGGGCTGAATGGCCTCCTCCTGTTCCAAGAAACGCTGCTTGATAAGAAAGCTGGGAAAGTTTATTCATCCAAGTCACACCATCTTTCTCAGCACAAGGACTATGATGTCAAAGAACCTTCGCCACCCATCTCCAGTTCCCTCAAGACGGGGATGGTTCACTTTCTAGAAGCAGTTGGTGGTGTAATTGAGTACCTTGCTCTGTCACTTCAAAGGATGGTGTTTACACCATTCCAGTTTCATGGTCACTTTTCCATTCTCGGTTGTTCACTCTAAATTTGACATGGTGGGATTTAAACTCACAACATAACTGGCATTAATATAAATGCCTTTAGTATAGTAAACAACACACACACACACACACACACACACATACATACGATTAGGAGGAGTGGGCCACTCGGCCCCTCGGCTCTGCCATTCAATGAGATCATGGCTGATCTGATTGTAACCTCAACCCCACATTCCTACCTACCCCCGATAACCATTCACCCCCTCGTTAAACAAGATCTATCTAGCTCTGCCTTAAAAATGTTCAAGGGCTCTGTTCCTCAAAAAGGCGGTGGAAGCAAAGTTCCAAAGACTCACTACCCTCAAAAAAATTTATCATCTATCTTAAATGAGTGATCCCTTATTTTTAAACTGTGACCCCTAGTTCTAGATTCTCCCACAAGAGGAAACATCCTCCCACAAAATTCAAGAAGCTTGACACCATCCAGGACAAAGCAGCCCGCTTGATTGGCATCACATTCACAAACATTCACTCCCTCCACCTAATAGCGGCAGTGTGTACTATCTACAAGATGCACTGCAGGAATTCACCAAGGCTCCTTCAATAGCACCTTCGAAACCCACGGCGTCTACCATCTAGAAGGACAAGGGCAGCAGATAGATGGGAACACCATCACCTGCAAGTTCCCCTCCAAGCCACTCACCATCCTGACTTGGAAATATGTCACTATTCCTTCACTGTCGCTGGGTTAAAATCCTGGAACTCCCTTCCTAACAGCACTGTGGGTGTACCTACACCACATGGACTGCAGCGGTTCAAGAAGGCAGCTCACTACCACTTTCTCAAGGGCAACTAAGGGTGGGCAATAAATGCTGGCCCAGCCAGTGAAACCCACATCCCGTGAATGAATAAAAGAAAAAATCCACCCTGTCAAATCCCCTCAGGATCTTAAAAGTTTCAATCGAGTCACCTCTTACTCTAAACTCTAGTGGATTCAAGCCTAACCTGTCCAACCTTTCCTCATAAGACAATCCGTCCATCCCTTACGAGCCTAGTAAACTTTCTCTGAACTGCTTCTAACGCATTTACGTCTTTCCGTATATAAGCAGACCAATACCGTACATAGTGCTCCAGATGTGGTCTCACCAGTGCCCTGTCTAACTGAAGCATAACCTCCCTACTTTTGTAATCAATTCCTCTCACAATAAATGATAACATTCTATTAGCTTTCCTAATCACCTGCTGTACCAAAATACTAGCCTTTTGTAAAAGCTAAATACAGCGGATGCAGGAAATCTGAAATAAAAACAGAAAATGCTGGAAAAACTCAGGTCTGGCAGCCTATGTGGAGATAGGAACAGAGTTAAGGTTTCAAGTCTATATGACTCTTCAGAACCGAAGGGGAGTCATATGGACTCGAAAAGTTAACTCTTTCGCTCTCCACAGATGCTTCCAGACTTGCTGAGTTTTAACAGTGTTTTCTGTTTTTACTAGCCTTTTGCAATTCATGCACTGGGACACCCAGATGCCTCTGAATCTCAGAGCTCTGCAATCTCTCCCTATTTTGATGCTAAGCTTCGTTTTTATTCTTCCTGCCAAAATGAACAATTTCATATTTGCCCACATTATACTCTATGTGCCAGATCTTTGCCCACTCACTTGACCTGTCCTTATGTCCTCTTCACAATTTACTTTCCTACCTATCTTTGTCATCAGCAAATTTAGCAATCATTCCTTCAGTTCCTTCATTCAAGTCATTTATATTAATTGTAAAAAAGTTGAGGCCCCAACACTGATCCCTATGGCACAACACTCGTAACATCCTGCCAACCAGAAAAAGACCCATTTATGCCAATTCTCTGCTTCCTGTTAGCTAGACAATTTTCTATCTATGCCAATATTACCCCTACACCATGAGCTTTTATTTTCCACAATAACCTTTGATGTGGCACTTTATCAAATGCCTCCAGATCAGCATTACCAAATAAAATTTGGCACCAGGCAGTATAAGGATATATTAGGACTACAAGTTTGGTCAAAGAAGGTGGTTTTGAAATACTCTTAACTGGCAAGGGAGCTTGTTAAGGTTTTAGAAACTCCAGATGTTAGGGCCCAGGCAGATGAAGGCGCACCCGCCAATGTGCAAGAGGAAGAGCACAGAGATCTCAGAGGTTTGTAGGGCTGGACAAGGTTACAGTAATAGGAAGGGGAAAGGCCATGGAAGGATTTGACCAGAAGGATCAGAATTTTAAAACTGAGGTAACGCAACATGTACAGGGTGGTGTTGGGGGCGGGGGGTGTTGGGGGGTGGGGGAGAGGGTGGGTGATTGGGTCTTGGTGCGAGTTAGGATAGAAGAAGGTCCTTTGAATGCACTTAAGTTTACAGAGGGCTGCGGTCAACAAGGAGTGGATTGAAATGGTTGAGGGTTTCAGCAGCAGATGAGCTGAGGCAGGGACAGATACAGAGGTGGAAATAGATGACCTCTGGGTTACTATTCAAATGTCAGGGCCAGTACAGTTTGATGCCAAGAATTTCACTTGAAAGCTGACATCTCAACAACAAAAGAAAAGATCAGGTTGCACATATTTTGAAAGGCATGGGTTACTCAGTAGCTGAAATGACAGGTTAGCATTTCAGGCACAACCCAGAGCTGGAGAAAGTATTGAATCCAAAATGTTAACCTATCCAGTCAGCCCCCAGGGTGCAGTCAGGCTCACTAAGAGCTTCTAGCATGTTATTTCAGATTTTCAACACTGCCAGATTTATTTTTTCACTTCTGCCTTAGCTGGTGATCCAACTTAATCAAGAAAGCCTGCAGTCAGAGGGTAGGGCTGTTTCTTTTGTAAAATTTCATTCTTGGAATGTAAGCATCACTGGCAGGGCTGCCATTTGGTATTCATTGCTCCTCTAGGTGGTATGGTGAGACACTTTCGTGGACTGCTTTAGTCTGTGTGGCGAAGGTGCTCCCACAGTGCTGTAGGTATTTTGACCCAGTGACAATGGAGGAACAACTGATATATGTCCAATGTGTGTGTATTGCATGTGCTGCTCTTCTCCCTCACAGCATGGAGGTCACAAGAACTACTACCAAGGAAGCAGTGGTGAGCTGCTGCAATTCAGCCCATAGACAGCATGTGCAGCTGGTGGAGGGGTTAGACTTTTAGGCACCAAATATTAGCAGTGTTTGCATAGGCCTGACTCCTTTAAGGGCAATACTCAGCTGCAGTGGTCTAAAATGGACAGTTTGAGGTTATGTAGAGGAACTTTCACCAGATTGGCAGTTGTTTGTGTATCAGTCTTCTGCCCTTGGTGAGAGAAGAGATTTGTCAAGGTCAGAATAAAAAATGCAGCAAAAAAAAATAATAATAGACACTTGTTTATTCAGAAGAAAAAAAAGCTTTTGACACAATCTGGCAGATGTAAATTAGACAAGATTTTTATTAACAGATTACAGGAATGGGCAGACCTGTGCAAGTATTCAGGATAAGGCAGAGAGCATAAAAAAAAATTGCTCAAAAAACTCAACTATGGCTGAGTTCTGAAGAAAGGTCATTGACCTGATGTGTTAATTCTGTTTCTTTCCCCAAAGATGCTGCTTGACCTGTTATTTCCAGCATTTTCTGTTCCTAATTCAGGTTTCCAACTTCAGCAAAATTTTGCTTTTGTAAGACAAAGGACAGGCAGGAATGTTACACCATGCCATTCACAAATTATTGTTCAGCTGCAAGAGTGGAAGTGTGCCCCTTCATGGCCACAATGCCTTAATGTTGAGTAAATGGAGAACAATCAGAACTCCAAACTTTCTTGAAGTATTGTTACAGATCAGAGCCCGTAAATATTTGGCTTTTTTCTTAATGTTTTACATCTGTTTTTGTAGTCTGAAAGCTGAATACTAGATTCAATAATTCTAACTGCTTAAATGGTTAATGTCTTTATGAAAACAACATTTGATACAACACATTAGCACTTCACTACTAACATCTCCCTCTGCCAGTCCAAGCCACATGACTCATTTAATGTATGCTCCAGAAAGACTTCAAAACAAAATGCTTAATACAAACTGAAGGATAGAGAATGATTAATTCCTTCTGAATTCAGAGGCTGTGTCTATTATAATTTAACAGCTGCTCATCAGTGAACTTAACTTGCAATTACATAGTGCCTTTAACATAGGATTACATCCCAAATATTTCATGGGAGCATTATCAAAACAAAATTTGACAGACATGCAAGGGGATATTAGGACAGGTGACCAAAAGGTTGGATGAAGAGATAGGCTTTAAGAAGTGAAGTAAAGGGGAAAGGAGGGTTTAGGAATGGAATTCCAGAGTTTAAGGCCATAAGATGTAGGAGCAGAAGTAGACCATTTGGCCCACTGAATGGCAGAGCAGACTCAATGAGATCATGGCTGATCTGATAATCCTCAACTTTACTTTCCTGCCTTTTCCCCATAACTCATGATTCCCTTACTGATTAAAAATCTGCCTCTCTCAGCCTTAGAGAAAAAAATTCCTCATCTGTCTTAAATGGGAGATTATGTCCTCTGATCATAGACTCTCCCACAAGGGGAAACCACCTCAGCACCTACCCTGTCAGGCCGCCTAAGAATCTCATAGGGTCACCTCTCATTCTTCAAAACTCCAATGAGTACAGGCCCAACCTACTCAACCTCTTCTCATAAGAAAACCAATCTAGTGAACCTTCTCTGGACTGCCTCCAATGCCAGTGTATCTTTCCTCAGATAAAGGGACCAAAACTGTTCAGTATTCTAGATGTGGTCTAACTAGTGCCTTGTATAGTTTTAGCAAGACTTCCCTATTTTTATACTCCATTCTCTTTGAAATAAAGGCCAACATTTCATTGCCTTCCCTATTACCTGCTGAACTTGTATGTTGGCTTTTTGGGATTCATGCATGACGACTCCCAGATCCCTTGTGCTGTAGCTTTCTGCACTTTTTCTCCATGTAAATAACATTCAGCTCCTCTATTCTTCCTGCTAAAGTGCATAACCTCATATTTTCCCACATTTTATTCCATCTGCCAAGTTTTTGCCCACTCACTTTACCTGTCTCTATGCCTCTGTAAACTTTCATCCTCACCGCTTGCCTTCCCACCTATTAGGCTTGGCAGCTGAAAGTATGGCTGCCAACGGTGGAGCGACGAAATCAGGGATGTGCAAGATGCCAAAATCAGGAGTGCAGAGATCCCGGGGGTTGCAGGGAGGGAGAAAGTTACAGAGACAGGGAATTAACAGAAAGTTTTCTCAAACTGCACATTATGAAAGAACAACACACACCAACAAGGAGAAACAGGGAAAGTAGAGTGTGTTGGACAGCAATCAAAATTCAGAACTTAGAATAAATTTTTCCAAGATAATTTTTTAAATGACAGAAGGAATTTGCATTTATATAGCACCTCCACAACTTCAGCTCCCAATGCACTTCACAGTCAACTAAGCTATTTTAAATGTAGTCACTGCTGTAATGTAGGAAGTTTGGCAGCCAATTTGCACACAAGCAGCTCCCACACAAAGCAATATAGTAAATGGCTAGATAATGTTTTAGTGATGTTGATCTGAGGAAAACTAAGAATCGTGTAAACACTGTTGGATTTATTGCAGCATTGCATGCCATGAATTGGAGGATATGGTATAGGTCTATGAGCTGTGGTTGTCCATGATTAACTAAGTATATAGCATGTTGGTGTTTGAACCAATGAAAAACACTTAACTGTTACTCAAATTGGCCGAATTGTACGAGGAACCAATCGTGAAACACTTCACCACTGTCCTGGGATTTTTGAGCCAAGCTGTAGATAGTGACAGTACTCTTTAATCGGTGTGACCAGTGTCACATGTAAAGTAGCCATGATAAAATTGTTAACACTTGTCAACAGGATATTGTGATAGAACAGTTGCTCACTTCTTGTTATTGAAGGCAGGTCCAGATTAAATTCAGAAGGATATCACTCCCACTTCAGAAGGGTATGATTCCTTTTCAGAACAACCTGTCCATAATATCTCAATGGAAAGGATTAACCATCACTGTAGTACAGATCAGAATACTTAACAAGTGTTGGGGAGGGACAGAGCAATCAGAGTTATATAGAAGGTAGTGCAAGGAAACAGCCATTCACCCTAACTGATCTACTCTGACATTTATGTTCCATACAAGCTTTCCCCGACCTTTATCTCAAGTTAATAGCCCCAGAATTGTACACTATCAGATAGACGTCCTGCAATTTAAGGTACAAGTAATCTACTCCTGCTGTTCAGGGGTTGAATGCAGAACCCAATGATACAGAGCAGAACTCACTCAGCCAGTGTGGATCTGGGCAGTGCTAAAATTAACTTGTCTTGTAAGCTATAGAAAGATTGGAAATAAAATCAGGGTTTCTGGTATAATACCCTCCCCATTGAGCAAACAGCTTAGAAAATACTCACTGGCACTCTGATCACACACTTGATACTGAAGGGTCTTGTACTCTCTGACAAAAAAAAGTATTCTTAACTGGGAGAAGAAATAAAAACTACTTACAAGAACTAATGAACAAAAGAACAGAAGTAGAGTAATTAAACCCTCGAATCTGTTCCTCTGACTTCAGCCATGTCAACATTATTCCTCTTCTTGAGAACCCTTCACTAGTGCAGTGGGTAGCACTCACTTCAAACTCAAGTTGCAGGTTCAAGTCCCACTCCAGAGTTTTGTGCACATAATCCAGGCTGGCACTCCCAGTGTAGTACTTGGGGAATGCTGGATGGGCCACCTTTCAATGGGGCAGTAAACCGAGGATTTGTCTGTCCTCTTGGGTGGACATTTAAAAAAAAAAAATCACATGATGCTATTTGGAAGAAGAGCAGGGGATTCTCCCTAGTGCCCTGTCCAATATTTATCCCTTAAAAAAAAACTACATGGTATCTTGCAATTAGTAAAACAGCGTTTAATTAAATTTATATTATCAGGTATCAGGGTTGAGAGCTGCTATTTATCTCATTTGCACCTAATCTGTACAATGTTACATAATAACAATTTAAAATAAAATAGATAATTGTGATGAGTTTACATTGTGGGATCTTGCTGTGCAGAAATTGGTTGCTGTGTTTCCTAAATTACATCAGTGACTACACTTCAAAAGTACTTCACTAGCCATAAAGCACTCCCAGACACCGAGGTTATGAAAAGCACTATATAAATATAAGTTCTTTTATTCTTTCCTTACTCTGCCCTTCACTTGCAGGGGAGAGCACAGTTCACAATCAGTTACCCAGTTATTGTCATCATTGCTCTGCATTGCCCAACAAGCAGAAAGGATGGAAACAAAGTCTGGCACGCAGTAGGGCTTCCGTCCCCACACCGGGGAGGTTACATCCCTACCAGTGACACCCAAATCCCGATGGGCTGAGTGGCCTCTTTGGTGCTGTACCATTGTGTGATCATAAAGGGCACACAGTGACCTCAAGGAATCACCGCTCCATGCGTTTGCTTTGCTCAAAATGTCTCAGCTACACATGTGGATAGTTTGAATCTTGCAGCACAGACAGTTTACACAGGAACAGAAAAGACTTCTGCTGGAACTCCAGACTTGTTGAATCCACAGAATTTATTAGAAACAGAACTTGTAACTAAGTTCCTGATTAAGTATTTGAAACATGAGAAAAATTATTACATTCACTAGCTCCAATTTTAATTTCTCAATCTTCCCTTATCACCAATTATCTATTTTGTTTTAAATTATATTATGTAACATTGCAAAGATTAGATAAAAAATGAGACGAATAGCAGCACTCAACCCTGATGCCTGATAATATAAATTATACTAAACAAGGACTTGTTTAATTAAATAATGTTTTACTTTTGCTCAGGGTGATGAGGAATATAACACTGTTCATTTCAGGCACCCAAATTCAGCCTTGAGCACTCCCAGATCATACACAGCACAGGTTGGTAAAGTTTTGCCATATCCTAACTCACACCAAGTTCTGCTCACCCATCACCCCTGTGCCCACTGACCTATATTGGCTCCTGAGCAGCAATGTTTGGATTTTAAGATTCTCAGCCTGTTTTCAAACAGCTCCATAGCCTCATCCCTCCCTATCTCCAATGCTGCATCCCACCGATCGAGATCTCTGCACTTCTCTAACTCTGGCCTCCTGCATATCCCCCGTTTAAAAATCGCTCCATCATTGGTGGCCATACCATCAGTTTCCTGGGCCCCAAGCTCTGGAATTGCCCCCATAAACCTCTGCCTCTTTACCTCACCCTTGTCCCTTCAGGTGCTTCTTAAAACCTACCTCTAAGACTAAGTTTTTGGTCACTTGTCCTAATATCTAGTTATGTGCCTCAGCATCAACTTTTGCTTGCTATTACTCCTGTGAAGTGCCTTGGGACATATTACTGCATTAAAAGTACTCTATAAATGGAAGCTGTTGTTGATAACTTTTACCTAAAGAATGTACCAATTGATATTGAGGGTAGGGGTTTGTGGAAAGTGGGTGACATTGCTCCATCACTTTTCAACAGCCATCCTTGGTCTGGCTGAATGTCATTGTCAACTAGGGTCATATCAAGGACAGTTTTTTTCTCTCTCCCTTTCCGTCTCTCCTGAAAAAAAGATCTGCATACGCTAGAGTCCAGCTTTACAGGCAAACTCCATTCTTTAGGCAAGAGTCAAGGATATTAAGGGTTACAGGCCAAGGTGGGCACATGGAGTTTAGATACAAATAAGTTATAATTGAATGGAATAGCAGAACAGGACTAATGGGTTGAATAACCTCCTCTTGCTCTTGTGACACAGTGCCAAGGCTCCTCAAGTGGGAACATAAAAAATTCAGCAGATCCCTGGCTTCTCCTGGTACCCACACAGGTATATGCTCTAGTAGATGGAGAGCGATTAGGAACAGCATGTCAGACTGATTTCCCTCTGTCTAGTTCATGGGTTCTTAGCTCCATTATAACACTTAACAACTGCCACAGCCAAAGCCAAACAGCACAGACCATGGATACAGCATGGACATTCTGGTCAGTACGGCTCAGTATTACACAGGGCAGTGCATGTACTCACTGAGCCAGAGGGGAGGAGGTGAGGTGGTGGAGAGGGTGGTGTCAGTGTCCTTCATTGGGTCTTTCATTGATTGTATGTTCAGTGGCTGGTGAGTAGTCTGTCCACTTTCTCTGTTTATACCAGATTGGGAGGAGATAGGCGTCAGCCAGGCGTCAGTAGACAGCACTCCCCTAAAATCAATGGGTTCAAACCCCAATCCAGGGATTTGAGCCAAAAATCCAGGCCGACGCTCCCAGTGTAGCATTCCCACAGTACTGCACTGTCAGAGATGTTAAACCAAAGCCCCACCTATCCTCTCAGGTGATGTACCAGATGATCAGGAGAGTTCTCCCAAGATGTCTTAGGCCGTTATTTCTCTTTCAACTGAGAACTAAAAAACCTGAAGCTCTGGTCAGTATCTATTGCTGTTTGTGGGAGCTTGCTGTGCAAATTGCCATATTTACTAAATTATAATAAGTGACTACACTTCAAAAAAGTACTTCATTGGCTGTAAAGTATTTCAGATCATTGAGGACATGAAAGACACTATGCAAATCTACAGTCTTTATTGCTGTTCAGAGGCTATGCAAAGACAATGCTACCTAACTGCTATCATTTCACAAAGATCTTACAGGTCATTGAGACAAAAATAATGGCAGTCACATCATAAATATAATGACTGTCACTCTTCCACTTTTCATTTCCCCTTTCTACTGACTCCCATTACACTTTTTTCCATAAAATAGAACAGAAATGTACAAAATCAAGCAAAAAGTGAAACTAAATCCAGTACACTTCAAACATTTCTCAGCGTCAAAGATTTTTAGGTTTGGTAAAAGCACAACTTGAAAATGCCTGCCAGTATGCAGAGTTCACTGTTTTGAAAAGTAATTCTTGAAGCTACTTATCTCCAAGTTTAAACTTAATAAACACTAATCTCTACTTTGTTTCTGTGTCTGATTCCTTCTTTCCCTCCAGCCCCATTCTACCCTCTCTAACTAGTTAAAGACCCCAACTATTTGCAGTCAGGCAAGTCGTCACAACACTCCAAGTCACGTCACTCCTTCTACGCTTCTACAGACGCTCAACAATCCCAAGCCTTTCATGCTTGGTCTCCCCTGCCTAATTTTACTGTCTGGCCCAGTCTCTGCCCCTGTCTGACCAACTCCCTTGTCCCTTTCTTTGTCTAGTGCAGCTCTGTATCACATGCAGCCCAGCAGAGTTAGCATAATGGCTCCCCTACTGTGCCTAACACAGCAAAAAAAAAAAATAGTCCCCTCTCTGGCTTGCCTCAGTCTTTTTATTAAAATCTGGGTCCCTTTCAGATTAGTCCAATTCTATCTTATGGAGAAACCTATAATAACAGTAACGTCCACTGGAACAATGCATCACTTTCAAACTTTGCTATTGTTGACAAAAATTGCTACATGTTTGTTTTATAGCTTAAAACTACTTTCTCTAACTTGCTCAACTTATCAACAGGTGTTTACACTTCAAGAAAGTACTAGAATTTTTCTAAAAATAAAAGGTATACTTAATGAAAACTTTGCATTGACAGCAATATTTAAAAATAAACATTCTGAAGTTTACAAAGGCAGAGAAACATAAAGACAATCCAAAGGTTCTTGAAACACAACAACAAGTACACAAAGGAGTGTGCGAGGGGGGGGGGAAGCTTCAAGGATCTCCTTCCCATTCTCAGTAAAGTTATTAAAATGTAACCACAGCAGTTGGGAGTTCCCTCAGGCTGATTCACAAGAGGGGCTATCGGTGCCTCTAAGGTGTATCCAGTGCCGAGTTACTGTAACAAAGTCCAGTGGATACAATTCAGCAACACTCCCCACCGCAGTTTACCTGTGACCACCACAGTCCTGTTGCTGTTCCTCTCCATCTCCCCCAGCTGATTGCAGCCGTTTCTCTTTCCTCTCCTCCTCCTCCTGCCTTTTCCTCTCCGCTCCCCTCCACCCTCACTTACTTACTTTCTTTCTTTCTTCCTTTATTTCTTTCTCTCTCTCTCTCTCTCTCTTCCTCCTCTCCCAGACTCTCTGGCTAACTAAACCAACCCACCTTTGCGTCACCCCGTCGCGTACGCACGCCCGTGTTTGACGTCAGCGCGCCGGCTTGAGACGCCATGCGCTTTGCGTCACGTAGCCGCGCCCCTTCCCCCCCATCCTCGCCCATCGAGCGCGGGAAAACCAGTAGGACATTTGCACCGATTTATTGCCCGACTTATTCCAGATCTAGAAACCCAGTGGTCATTTGTTTAGTGCTTGTTTTGGTAACAATTAGGTTGATTTGCAGCATTAATTAGCAACCAAATTAATAAAAAATACCCCCAACTTCTCAATTAAATCAGGATTATACTACTGAAGTTATATAAGTGTCAACTCTTTATTTCTGTGTGAAACTCTTTCGAGTTATCAACAGTCACAGATTGCAACTCTTTCGAGTACAATCACAGTTCTTGGTTTCCAGGAGTGGGACATGAACCCACAACCCTCTGATTCAAAGGCAAGGGGGCTATAGACTGAGCCACAGCTGACACCTCTATTTCTGTGTGAACAGTGCACTCCAGTAACTCTGGTGCACATTAGTGGCGGAATGACTCAAGCATACCTGTGGTTGCCAGGTACAGCTGTTTCATCCTGTGGTTGGGGTCTAGATAGGGGTTTTCAGGATTGTCTATTCACCCAAAAGTATGCTGATTGAAACTGTCGTTTCTCAAAACCATTATTCTTTATTTACAGCAAGTATTTACACATTTGAATCTTTACGCCAGGTTGGAGCTTCTCCTTCCAAATCTTGCTTACTTCTCAGTCATGTGGTCTGACATCATTATTACAACAGCATCATGTATGCTTCTAATGTTAGTCTTTTACTCTACATCTCTCCCCACCCCTGCAAGTCTTTATCCCTGTCCTATTTACACGCTCCTACATCTCCCCCAAAGTCTCAGACTTCACAGGGTTGATCTCTGAGGTGCCTTGACCAATCTGCCTGATCTTGTTCCGATCTCCTTGAGGTTGAGGATATTCCATACTCTCCCTTCTGTCGGTGTGAGTCTTCTTCTCCTGAGTGGCTGTGGAGCTTGTAGTAAGTCTTTCTTCTTCTTCAGGATCTGATAGTAAGACCAAATTTCTATTGGCCTTCTCTCCAAGGATATTAAGGCACTCGATTTCTCCTTACGATACCCTGGTCTGTCTCAATCCTGTATGATCTCAGTTGTGCAGTTTTTTCAATGATTGTGATTTTCTTCTGTTGATCTCAGATCCATACTCTCTCCCTGGGCTTCAACAGTGGTAACTCACATGCTCTATGCCTGTGTTTAAAGTTCTGAGTCTGGTTGCTTCTCTGTTCTTCCTCACAGTGTTTTACCATCCCCCCCACCCCCCCCCCACCCACCCACTGTGGTCATTTGTGATGATATCAGGCTTCAGTTTTTGTGCTAGAGATGGAAGCTGTGTTCTCAATCGGGAGGTGCTGGTGCAGTGGTATTGTCACCAGATGAGTATTCCAGAGACCCAGGTTAATGCTCTGGGAAACCCGGGTTTGAATCCCACCATGGCAGATGGTGAAACCTTTGTTGATTGTCGTAAAAATCCACAGCAATATGATTGACTCTTAAATGGCCTAACAAGCATTCAGTTGTATCAAACCGCTAAAAAGCATAAAAGGAATAAAACCAGATGGACCACGGGCATCAACCTAGGTACCAGAAATGACAATGCCAAACTCAGCCCTGTAAACCCTGCAAAGTCCTCCTTACTAACATCTAGTGCCAAAGTTGGGAGAACTGTCTCACAGACTAGTCAAGCAACAGCTTGACATAGCCATACTCTCGGAATCATACCTTACAGATAATGTCCCAGACACTACCATCACCATCGCAGGGTATGTCCTGTCCTACCAGCAAGACAGAACCAGCAGAGGTGGCGGCACAGTGAAATACTGTCGGGAGGAAGTTGTCTTGGGAGACCTCAACACCAACTCCAGACCCCATGAAGTCTCATGGCATCTGGTCAAACATGGGCAAGAGAACATCCTGCTGATTACCGCGTACTGCACTCCCCTCAGCTGATGAATCAGTGCTCCTCCATGTTGAACACCACTTGGAGGAACCACTGAGGATGGTAAGGGCACAGAATGTACTCTGAGTTGGTAGCACCACTACTGACCGAGCTGGCCGAGTCCCAAAAAACATAGCTACTAGACTGGGTCTGCAGCAGGTGATGAGGGAACCAGCAAAAGGGAAAAAACATACTTGACTTCATCCTCGCCAACCTGCCTGGACAGATGCATCTGTCCATGATGTTATCGGTAGGAGTGACCACCGCAGAGTCCTTTTGGAGATGAAGTCCCGTCTTCACATTGAGAATACCCTCCATCGTGTTGTGTGGCACTACCACCATGCTAAGTGGGTTAGATTTCAAACAGATCTGGCAACTCAAGACTGGGCCTTCAGCAGCAACAGAATTGTACTCAACCACAAACTGCCAAAAAGCATAAGCAGCAAACAATAGACAGAGCTAAGAAATTCCACAACTAGCAGATCAGATCTAAACTCTGCAATTCTGTCACATCCAGTCGTGAATGGTGGAGGTCAATTAAACAACTCACTGAAGGAGTAGTCTCCACAAATATCCCCATCCTCAATGATGAAGGAGCCCAGCATGTCAGTACAAAAGATAAGGCTGAAGGATTTGCAACAACCTTCAGCCAGAAGTGCCAAGTGGATGATACATCTTGGCCTCCTCCAGGGGTCCCCAGCATCACAGAGGCCAGTCTTCAGGCAAATCGATTCATTCCACATGATATCAAGAAATGGCTGAAGGCACTGGATACTGCAAAGGCTATGGGCCTGACAATATTCCGGCAATAGTATTGAAGACTCATGCTCCAGAACTTGCTACACTCCTAGCCAAGCTTTCCAGTGCAGTTACAACACAGGCATTTACTGGGCAATGTGGAAAATTGCCCAGGTATGTCCTGTCCACAAAAGGCAGGACAAATCCAACCCAGCCAATTACCGCCACATCGTTCTACTCTCAATCGTCAGTAATGTGATGGAAGGAGTCATCAGCAGTGACATTGCTTAACAATAACCTGCTCATGGACAGTCAGTTTGGATTTCACCAGGGCCACTCAGCTCCTAACTTCACAACAGCCTTCAAATGTGAACAGAAAAGCTGAACTCCAGAGGTGAGGTGAGAGTGACTGTCCTTGAAATCAAGGCTGCATTCGACTGAGTGTGGCATCAAGGAGCTCTAACAAAACTGGAGTCAGTGGGAATCAGAGGGAAAATTCTCTCCTGGTTGGAGTCATACCTAGCATAAAGGAAGATGGTAGTGGTGGTTGGAGGTTAATCATCTCAGTTCCAGGACATCACTGCAGGAGTTCCTCAGGGTAGTGTCCTCAGCCCAACCATCTTCAGCTGTTTCATCAATGACCTTCCTTCCATCAAAAGGTCAGAAGTGGGGATGTTCGCTGATGATTGCACAATGTTCAGCGCCATTTGTGACTCCTCAGATACTGAAGTAGTCCATGTCCAAATGCAGCAAGACCTGGACAATATCCAGGCTTGGGCTGAAAAGTGGCAAGTAACATTTGTGCTGCACAAGTGCCAGGCAATGACTATCTCCAAAAAGAGAGAATCTAACCGTCGTCCCTTGATGTTCAATGGCATTACCATCGCTGAAACCCCCACTATCAACATCCTGGGGGTTACCATTCACCTGAAACTGAACTGGACTAGCCATATAAATGCTGTGGCTACAAGAGCAGGTCAGAGGCTAGGAATTGTGCAGCAAGTAACTAACCTCCTGACTCCTCAAAGCCTGTCCACCATTTACAAGGCACAAGTCAGAAATGTGATAGAATATACTCAACTTGCCTGGATGAGTACAGCTCCAACAACACTCAAGAAGCTTGACACTGTACAGGACAAAGCAGCCCGCTTGATTGGCACTCCATCCACAAACATTCACTCGCTCCACCACCGACACACAGTGGCAGCAATGTGTACCAACTACAACACCTTCCAAACAGCACCTTCCAAACCCAGGACCTCCACCATTTAGAAGGACAAGGGCAGCAGATAGATGGGAACACCACCACCTGCAAGTTCCCTTCCAAGTCACTCACCATCCTGACATGGAAATATATCGCCGTTCCTTCACCGTCACTGGGTCAAAACCCTGGAACTCCCTGCCTATCAGCACTGTGGGTGTACCTACACCACATGGGCTGCAATAGTTCAAGAAGGCAGCTCACCGCCACTTTCTTAAGGGCATTTGGGATGGGCAATAAATGTTGGCCTAGCCAGCAATACCCACATCCCATGAATGAATTTTTAAAAAATCTCCTGCCCGTTAGTAACTCTGATGGTGAGAAACCATCCTGTAATGGTGAGGTTCGATAATTCAAAAGGGCTGGATTAAGGTTTTCGTTTTTCTTCAAAATATCTTTGATGGTTCGTACGCCTCCCTCAGCTTCTCCATTCACTTATGGATAGCGAGGTGAACTGGTTACATGAACTAAACCATATTCGTTTACGAAATTGTGGAATAGCTCATTAGCAAATTGCAGCCCATTTTTGGACACTGTAATGTCCGGATGCCATGTGTTGCAAAAATTCTCTTGAGTGATTCGGAAGACTGCTTCTTCTGAAATACTATGCAATCTGTTTACTTCAATCAACTGTGAGTAGTAAACAGTGACAATCAGGAAGGTTTTCGCTATAAGTTCAAATAAGTCCACTCGCATGCACTCCCACAGCCTCCATGGAAAAGTAGAAGGTAATAGTGGTTCTTTTTTTTCTTGGCTGCTTATAGTGCATGTAAGAAAGTTAGAAATCATTTCTTCAAAACAGTGAGTAATGCCTGGCCACTAGACTGATTGCTGTGCTTTAGCATGACATTTTGCTATTCCTAGATGACCTTGGTGAAGTCTCTGCAGAATACCAAGCTGAAGTGCTCCTGGTATGACTATTCTCTCGTTGAAGACCACTAAGTCCTCAATGACTGTGAGTGCTCACACTGTTCAAAGTACTGCCGTAGTATTGGGTTAGTGGGGATATAGTCTGGCCATCCTTCTAGACAAATTTTTCGGACTTGGAGATATTCTTCATAGTTGCTGACTTATTTTATTTCCTGCAACTTTTTAGTAGTAGCTGGTAAGTACTGAGTGATTAAGGGTGTATATGCCTCAACCTCCTTGATGAAATGTAATTCTTCTTGTTTGGTTCCTTCTGATGGTATTCATAACAGTGTGTCTGCCTTGTTTGATACTTTCCTTGCACACACTGTGTCATGGAATCATATCTCATCAATCTTAGTCTGAACCACTGGATTCTGGGCAGCATCTTCACAATTTCTTTGAGGTTCAGAAGGATGACTAGTGGCTGTTGGTCTGTTTCGATTTGAAGCGCAATCCCATAATGTAGTCTGAAATTTTTTTGCATGCCTACATTGCTGCCAATGTTACTTTTTCTATCATGGTGCATCATTGTTCTGTGTTTGTTAGTGACCTAGAGGCATAGTTGACTGGTCTATCTTGCACTGTCTCTACATTTGAAATAAAACTGCCCCTAGACCTGTAGACGATGCATTTGTTGCTACTATGGTCAATAATTCTGGGTCGTAATGTGCTGAGATTTCAGAAGAGATTAAAATTTGTTTAATCATTTCAAAAGCATTTTATTGGTCCACATTCCAGCACTACTGTTGACCCCGTCTCAACAGTTGTCTTAAGGATCATTGATCTCTGCTAAAAATTGATAGGAGGTTGCCTACTTGGTTGACCATCCCAAGGAATCTTTGGAGTTCAGTAATGTTCCTGGGTTGTGGAAATTCCTTGATGACTTTTGTTTTTTTATGGATCAACTGTGATTCCAGTGGCTTGTACTATGTGACCTGAAAACTTGATCATAGGTTTGGCGAATTCACATTTTTCGTTCAATGTTAGGCCTACATCCTGTAAGACTCACAGGACTGTAGAGCATGTGATCATGCTCTTCTCTTGTGGAGCCATGTATAAGTATGTCATCCATATGGCGTGTTACTCCTTCCATGCCTTCTAGAGTGTGAGACATATTTCTCTGGAAAATTTCTCAAGCAAACACTACTCCAAAGGACAATCTATTGAAACAATAATGACTGATTGGCATTATAAATGTTGTCAGCAATCTGGATTCTTTGTCCACAGGCAACTGCCAAAATCCACTGTTCACATCCAATTTGGTAAATAAAGCACTTTTGGCCAGTTTGGCAAGTCTCTTATCTACTGAGGCCATCGGGTCATCATATTCCATTGATTTGTTTAGATAAGTTAAATCCTTGCAGATTCTTATAGAGCTGTTTGATTTCAGGACCGTAACCATTCCTGAACACCATTTTGTTAGCGTGGTGTCCGGTGAGATAATTCCTTGCTGGTGCATCTTTTCAATTTCACCCTTGACTTTATCCAAGAGTGGGTCAAAGAGGCAAATTGGTTAGGCACCAGCTCATATAGTATTTAACTTCCCTAGGCCTGTAAACAGTTTTGGAAATTCATTTTTGAAATGTACTGCTGTAGTTTTCATCAGCAACTTCATCCACTTTATAGCTTAATTTCAGTTCTAGGCATGCCTTTCTGCTTAGTGGAGAGCACCCTTGATTTTGAATGACATAGTTCAAGAGTTTCTCGGTCTTTATATTCCAGTTTTGCCATGAGTTAGCCTTTGACTCTTAAAGTTGTCCCACCAGGAACATGTAATTTGATAGATGAGAGTTGCAATGTAATCTGTTTAAGCCATTTGACTTTATATATAAAAACAGAAACGCCTGTTCTTGTGTCTAGTTTAAACTCTGTGTCCACTTTGAGCTTAGTACTCCAATACTTGTTTTCAGTATCATTTACCTCCCCCGGGAAGGGTAGTTCCATGCTTGTGCTTCTTCCACTTCTTGTATGTGGCTCTGTTTTAAAATTTTCTCCCCGTTTTTACAGGTTGTCAGTGTTTTCGAATGAAACACAGTTTTGAAATGGTCTATTTTACCACAGTTGTGCTTCCGTCCTACCTTCCTCACCTGATCATAACAAGTGAAGTGATGCATTTTCCTATTTTGCACACTAACTGTGTCCAGGTGCTAAGGAATGGAACACTCTATCTAACAAAAATTAATATCAAACACTCCCAGGACAAGTACAGCACGGGGTTAGATACAGAGTAAAGCTCCCTCTACAGTTCCAGAGGAGTGTGTGAAAGATGGATTGAGTGAGAGAGGAATCTAAATGGCTTCAATATGATGAAGAATTTTAACTGCAAGTGATCATAGTGCTTCTTGATAAGTTTCTGCTCACTGTGGGGTCAATGAATGGATATATTAGATTCTGGATAGCTGTATACGATATGTATCTAGCAATCACCAGGCAGCCTTTGTGAGCAAAGTGAGCAGGCAATGTCATAATCACAAAGGGACAGTGATCACATCATTGTCTTGTGTTAGCTGTGGCTCAATTGGTAGCTCTCTCACCTCTAAACTGCAAGGCTCTGGGTTCAAGTTCCACTCCAGGGGTTAAATGCAAAATCAAGGCTGACACTCCAGTCAAGTACTGAGGGAGCATTGTACGGTTAGAAGTGCTGACTTTTGGATGAGATGTAAAACCAAGGCCCTATCAGTCTGCTTGCGCGGATGTTAAAGGCTCTGTAGCACTATCTTGATGAAGAGCGGGGGAATTATTCCCGGTGTCCTGACCAATATGTTCCCCTAATCAACATGACAAACAAATAGATTATCAGGTCATTATCACGTTGCTGTTTGTGGGATCTTGCTGTGCACAAATTGGCTGCCATGTTTCCGACATTGCAACAGTGACTGCAATCAAAGTGCACTTAATTGGCTGTAAAGTGCTTTCAGACATCTAGTGGTTGTGAAAATTTCTATACGAATGCAAGCCTTTTTTTTACTTTATAGCAGAACAAGAGAGCTGTTGTACATTTTGTTAATTTGAAAGCTAAAAAGGAATTCTGAGCCAATGGTTCTTTGACAATAGGACTGTCTTTCACGTCGAATTACAGAAAATTTATAGCACAGAAACAGACCATTCAGCCCAACTGGTTTATGCTCCATACTGGCCTCTTCCCACCCTACTTTACCCATACACCGAAAAACTCTTTTATATTATGCAAGAACTGTGCTGTAGGGAGCAGCAAAATTACTTTTGGATTGCAACTGCTGCATGGGACATGCACATTAGGAGCAATTCCCACTGACACAAAAACTCTTAGTACAATATAAAAGCAATAGTTATTATCTGTGTTTCTCTCTGTAATTGATGATGCCAATGCATTTTCTTTTTCTAATGTGACGAGGTGTCCAGTAGGAAACTAACCCTGATCAGAATATGGAAGAAACTAAGGCCGTTTCAATTCTTTTTTCTGTTATGTGATTCATGTGAAAAAATGTGTACCGCACCAGTCAGACTTCCCTGAATATGTAGCTCAGTACCAGACATTGGGTACACTTACTGAGGCAGCCACCAGGAGAATCTATTCCCCATTTATCACAATAGGATGAGGGATTTTTAACTATTTTTAAGTTGGACATCATATAACAACACATTTTTTCCTGAAATTGAAAATAGTTCTGCTGGTCATGTATTATCAGTAAAAAAATTGTACACAGTGGAATCTAAACCAAGCCAGACCTCACTCAGGTGGTGGGAAATACAATCATGCACTCTTGTCAGTATTTACAGGGGGTCCTGGGGAGTGTGTCAGTTTGTACAGGGGGTCCCCAGGAGTGTGTCGGTATTTACAGGGGGTCCCTGGGGAGTGTGTCAGTATTTACTAGGGGTCCTTGAGAGCATCAGTATTTACAGAGGTTCCTGGATGAGTGGATCGGTATTTACAGGGAGCCCCTTGGAGTGTGTCAGTATTTACTGGGGTCCCCAAAAGTGTGCTGGCATTTACAGGGGCTCTGTGGGAGTCTGTCAGCATTTACAGGAGTTCCATCACAGCGAAACCATACTACTCTGTCTGTGTGTGTATGAGTGTGTTTGAGTGTGTGTGTACGTCTGTGTGTATGTGTGAGTGGTTGTGTGTGAATGTGTGTGTGAGAGAGAGAGTGTGTGTTTGTGTGAGTGTGTATGTGTTTGTGACTGTGTGTATTGTGACTATGTGTTTGTGTGAGTGAGTGTGTGTTTGTTTGTGTGAGTGTGTGTGTGTGTGTGTGGTTGTGGGTGCACATCCACCCTCTGGTGGCTAACTACAGGATAACATTGGCAGTGTTCTAAGAAGAGGGAAGAACATAAGAAATAAGAACAGGAGCAGACAGATCATGTGATCCAATAAGTCTCTTCCACCATTCAATAAAATTGTGGCTGATCTTTGACCACAATTCCGCTTTCCTACCTGATCCCCATATACCTTAATTACCTCTAGAGTCCAAAAATCTATCAATCTCAGTCTTGAATATGCTGAATAAATGAGCAGCCACAGGCTCTGTGTGCAGAACCCCAAAGATTCCCTCCGAGTAAAGAAATTTCTTGTCATCTCTATCTTAAATGACCGACCCCTTATACTGAGTCTATAACTCCCTCTTCTAAGCTCTACAGACAGGGGAAACAACTTCTCAGCATCTACCCTGTCAAATCCCCTGAGAATCTTATAAATTGCAATTAGATCACCTCTCATTTTTGTAAACTCGAGAGAATATTGTCCTAGTCTACTAACAGGACAACCTTCTCATCCCTGGAATCTCTCCCCTCTTTTTCACCTTTCATTCTTCTAAATTCCAGAAAGTATCAGTCCATTCTCCTCAACATCGCAAGATGGGACAACCCTCTTATCCCAGGAATTGCTCAGTCTCCAAGGCAAGTATATCAATTCTCAGATAAGGAGACCAAACCTGCGCACCGTCCTTGAGGAGCCAAGCAATAGAGTTGCGAACCATCCAGGATTACCCTGGAGTCTCCGGGAGCTGAAGATTAACCTCCTGGACAGTGCCGCGAGAACATCTCAGAGAAAAATATCCCAGTGGAGAAAAAAAGATTGTGTTTTTTTTTAATGTTTATGTTCTTTGCATTAATATAGGCGAGTGGGTGCATTTTGACAGACAATCAGATATCATGCAATTGAATCATGAACCATCTCTTCGCCTTCCAATTGGTCAAAGAAGATGATGTGTCATAATGATGGATGTGTCAGGTGATCAATGGAGTGTGGGGCGGGGCAATAGGAGGAAGATATTATATAATGAAACCTCCAGGAATACATCCACCCAGAGTTGGCAACCCAGTCCTAACAAAGGGGAATAAAATGTTAAAAGATAGGAAGTCGTTGTCTGTTCAGTAGCAACGGGTTACTACAGCAGTGCTCCCGATATTGCATGAAAACTAAGTTCGCTCATCAGCCCATACTTTTACTCATTTTTTCCCTTTGATGCTGCAGGCATAGAACCAGCATATAATTCTGCAGCAGCAGCTTCTATCAGGTAGCCCAGTTGGTTACTCATTATGTTTTGCAGTACTGTAAAGTGTGGAGTATTCAGTCCTTTATTCATTTGAAACAGGCAGATGTTGAAAGCAGTGGCTCAGCAGGTAGCACCCTTGCCTCTGAATCAGGTGTTGAATTCAGGTCCCATTCCAAAGATTTGAACACAAAAAACCCCAGGCTGATACACCAGTGCAGTACTGAGCGACTGCTGCCTTGTCAGAGGTACTGACTTTTTGCATGAGACATTAAAATGAGACCCCATCAGCTCTTTCAGGCGGACACAAAAGATCCCAGGGCCACAATTTTGAAGAAGAACAGTGGAGTTCTTTTCTAAGTCCTTGTCAATATTAAATCCTCAGCCAGCATCACTCAAAACAGATTATTTGGCCATCACCACGTTGCTGTTTTTGGAAGTTTGCTGCGAAAAAATTGATTGTTGTGTTTCCCACATTACAATGTGACAACACTTCAAAAATACTTTATTTCTGTAAAGCACTTTGGAATGTCTTAAGACTGTCAAAGGTGCTATAGACATGTCGACCTTTCTTTGATGCCACAAAAAGTCACAGGAGGGGAGCAAAGGAGGAAGTACAGAGGATAGATCTTTCTGGCCCAAGGCTGTGTGTGATGGTGGTCAGCACTGACACATGACCCTGGCAGATTGTGGGAAAGAGCATGATGCATCTAAAGAAATACTTTAAGATAAGGATAGGGGGGCCAGTTGGGTGGTGGTGATAATAACTCACCCTGAAAAGGCATGCAACAATATCATCCTGCATCATATATCCTGTCTGAGCAAGATCATCTAGATCAGTGGCTCCATAATTTTCACACTATTGGTACAAGCCTTGGGGGTCAAATGTTAAAGGTGCACTTTGTAACGCCAAAGGGAAGAGCATAGAATGAGAACCGTGTTGAGCTTGGTGTGATGACATCCGACATAACCTGTTGAATGTCACTCATTATGTTTATACAGGAAGAATGGATACTTGGAATCCGTACCCCAGTCAGAGTCAGAATCAGTGTGTATAGAACTCATACCCCACTGACAGTCAGTGCGCGTGTGAGACCGTGGGTGTACCTACACTACATGGACTGCAGCAGTTCAAGAAGACAGCTCACCATCACCTTCTCAAGGGCAACTAGGGATGGGCAATGCGAGAGCCAGTGTGTGTGGAATCTGTACTCCAGTGAGAGTCAGTGTGTGTGGAATCCATATCCCAGTGAGAGTCAGTATCAGTGGAACCCAAACCCCAGTGAGAGTCAGTGTGTGTAAAACCCGTACCCCAGTGAGAGGCAAATGTGTGGAACCTGTTCCCCAGTGAGAGTCAGTGCCCTCAGGAGTAGGTTTTGGTGAAGAGATGTAACTTTTTTCTATTCATTCATGGGATGTGGAATCGCTGGCTGGGCCAGCATTTATTGCCCATTCCTAGTTGCCCTTGAGAAGGTGGTGCTGAGCTGCCTTCTTGAACCGCTGCAGTTCATGTGCTGTAGGTACACCCACAGTGCTGTTAGGGAGCAGGTTTCAGGATTTTGACCCAGCGACAGTAAAGGAACGGCGATATATTTCCAAGTCAGGATGGTGAGTGACTTGGAGGGGAACTTCCAGGTGGCGTGCTACCATGTGTCTGCTGCCCTTGTCCTTCTAGATGGTAGCTGTTGTGGGATTGGAAGGTGCTGTCTATGGTGGCTTGCTGGGTTGCTGCAGTGCATCTTGTAGATGGTACACACTGCTGCCATCAGTGCTGGAGAGAGTGAATGTTTGTGGACGGGGTGCCAATCAAGTGGCTGCTTTGTCCTGGATGGTGTCAAGCTTCTTAAGTGTTGTTGGAGCTGCACTCACCCAGGCAAGTGAAGAGTATTCCATCACACTCCTGACTTGTGCCTTATAGATGGTGGACAGGCTTTGGGGAGGCAGGAGATGAGTTACTTGCCACAGAATTCGTAGCCTCTGACCTGCTCTTGTAGCCACAGTATTTATATGGTGGGTCCAGTTCAGTTTCTGGTCAATGGTAACCCCCAGGGTGTTGATAGTATGGGATTCAGCGATGGCAATACCATTGAATTTCAAGTGGCGATGGTTAGATTCTGTCTTGTTAGAGATGGTCATTGCCTGGCACTTGTGTGGCGCAAATGTTACGTGCCACTTGTCAGCCCAAGCCTACATGTTGTCCAGGTCTTGCTGCATTTGGATATGGACTGATTCAGTATCTGAGGAGTCGCAGATGGTGCTGAACATTGTGCAATCATCGGCGAGCATCCCCACTTCTGACCTTATGATGGAGCTGCAGAAGCAAGTTCTTTAAAAAGGTGTAAAGGATAGGTGATGTCCTGAGTTCTCTGAGATTCAATCTTCTGACTCAGAGGTGTGAGAATATAGGTCAAATTGGGATCCTTATGTTCAGCCACTCACCACCTCCAGAGTCAGTGGAGTTGCTGGGGCATTCTTGGCCAGCATGTAGGGCAGTCAGTGACAAGAATTTAATAATGAGAATGAGTCTTTTCAAAGGAAAGCTGAAGTCCTTTTGCTCTGGCCCTCAAGAGATAAATTAAGCACAGAATGCTACATTAATTTATCTTGAATACTTGGCATAAAGTGATTAAAGCTTTCACAGTAACAGGCTGGGATAACAGGACTACAACCAAGTTGGCCCAATTCTCCAATTGTTCTGCGCTATCTATTCCTGTCAGCTTTGTCCTGTCCCAAATTGGTACTTCAAGAAGGTCAGTAAGTTTGATTGGAATTTGGTTTCATGTCAGACTCCTCCCCGTTTGCAATTCATCTTCATATCTTGGCTCTCATTTTCTTGGCAATTATTTTAAATCTATGACCTCAGGTTAACAACCCTCCCGCTGTTTGGATCTTCTGTTTGTTATGAAAAGGGAGGTGTTTTCATTTTGAAATGCAACAATACTACATGTCTTATCTGGCTTGCCATAGTCATGTGGCCTCTGCCATGAGGCAATCTCTAAGCTGCCATTTTACATCAGTTCAATTAAGGCTCTCACTGAGAAAGCATCGGTGTCTTTGAGCATGAAACATGATGTCTAAAGTGGAGATAAAATGGAGGTTTGAAACCCTGAAAATGCCACAGCTCAGAAAGGCATAGAGAAATGTTCAAATCTGCTAAAAGCTGCTGATAAAGGACAATGAAAAGCAAACTCAAACTGAAGGCTGCAAGTAAAATACTGGGTGAGTTAACATGGTTGTAAACTTCCCCCTCCCAGCTTCTGTCGAAATTAAAGGTGATAGGTGGCGGTACTAGCAGTTTTTCTGCTTGCAATGGCAAAACTATGAGCTGGCAATAGCTTTAATTAACAAGCCACATGCATATTGATGTCCCTCATCCCTGGGAGCATTCTGGTCAATCTACTGTGCACCCTTTCCAAGTGCTTGACATCCTTCTCAAAATGTGGTGCCTAGAATTGAACACACTACTCCAGCTGGGGCCTAAAAGTTTACCACCACTTCCCTGCTTCTGTATATATCAGTGTCTTTTTTTTATTTAGCTATTCCTAACGCTGAGAAATTCTTTCTGTGAAACACAGAGATATTAGACATGTACCAAGCACAACATGTAGCCAGAGAGCAGAAAGAATATTGAGATGTTTTGGGGATGAAGCTATTTGCGGGTTATTCTCGCTATAAACTGCATGGGTTGCGGCAGCCAGCTATTATTACAGGCTTCTATATGTGAAGTTAATTAACTCCTCTATTATTCGGTGTTTTCCCTTTTAATCTCAATTACACAGATGAGTCCAATGTCAGGAATATTAATGGCTGTCATTGGGAGCCACATTTTCATGCAGGCAGTGATTACAGCTGTTAATCAGTAATAGGTTGGATTATGCAGCAAATTAATTACCAAAGCAGTAATAAAATGTCAGATTAACTTTTCACGTTTTTAACAACTTTCTTCTGAAATTCCACCTCCATTTCTGAAGACACTGACTCTCCCTGGGGTATGGGTTCCACACACACTGACTCTCCCTGGGGTACAGGTTCCACACACACTGACTCTCCCTGGGGTACGTGTTCCACACACACTGACTCTCCCTGGGATATGGGTTCCACACACACTGACTCTCCCTGGGATATGGGTTCCACACACACTGACTCTCCCTGGGATATGGGTTCCACGCACACTGACTCTCCCTGGGATACGGGTTCCGCACACTGACTCTCACTGGGGTACTGGTTCCATACACACTGACTCTCACTGGGGTACTGGTTCCATACACACTGAATCTCACTTGGGTACTGGTTCCATACACACTGACTCTCACTTGGGTACTGGTTCCATACACACTGACTCTCACTTGGGTACTGGTTCCATACACACTGACTCTCACTGGGGTACTGGTTCCATACACACTGACTCTCACTGGGGTACTGGTTCCATACACACTGACTCTCACTCGGGTACTGGTTCCATACACACTGACTCTCACTGGGGAACTGGTTCCATACACACTGACTCTCACTGGGGTACTGGTTCCATACACACTGACTCTCACTGGGGTACTGGTTCCACGCACACTAACTCTCCCTGGGGTATGGGTTCCACACACGCACTGGTTCTCACTGCTGTACAGGTTCTGCACACTGACTCTCACTGAGGTACGGATTCCAAGTATCCATTCTTCTTGTGTAAGCATAATGAGGGACAATCAACAGGCTTTTTAAAGATTCATTCACGGGATGAGGTCTTCGCTGGCTGGGCCAGCATTTATTGCCCATCCCCAGTAGCCCTTGAGAAGGTGGTGGTGAGCTGCCTTGTTGAACCGCTGCAGTCCATGTGGTGTAGGTACACCCACAGTGCTGTTAGGAAGGGAGTTCCTGAATTTTCACCCAGTGACAATGAAGGAATGATGATATAGTTCTGAGTCAGGATGGTGAGTGGCTAGGAGGCTTATCTTTTACTGATGTGCTGGAGTCCCCCATCATTGAGGGTGGGGATGTTTGTGGAGCTTCCTCCTCCAGTGAGTTAATTATCCACCACCATTCACGACTGGAAGTGGCAGGACTGCAAGTTTAGATCTGATCTGTTGGTTGTGGAATCACTTAGCTCTGTCTAGCATTTGCTGCTTATGCTGTTTGGCCTGCAAGTAGTCCTATGCTGTAACTTCACCAAGTTGACACGTCATTTTTAGGTATGCCTGGTGCTGCTCTTGACATGCCCTCCTGTACTCTTCATTGAACCTGGGTTGATCCCCTGGTTTGGTGGTAATGGTAGAGTGGGGGATCTGCCAGGTCATAAGTTGACAGATTGTGGTTCAGTACAATTCCGCTGCTGCTGATGGCCCATTGCACCTCATGGTTGCCCGGTCTTAAGTTGCTAGATCTGTTCAGAATCTGTACCATTTAGCATGGTGCTCGCAAGAGTTTATTATCAAGTATGTGCGTTCATGCTGTTTTCCCTTTTCTTTATCACAGGAATGCTTGTACAACTAAAGAGTTGCAATCTGATGCAGATCAGTGCTGCCTACAGATTGGAGGCGTGAGAATCTCACCTGTATAATTCACAACATCTGGTGGATGCATTTACGAGGTTACCTGCTTGATATATAAATGATGTTTTTGGCTCGGTTTGAGAAACTTATTTGTAGACATAGTAGTTAAGTTAAACAATCACATTTAAGAGCTTCTTAAATAAGTATTTGAAAAAGAAAACATTTAAAATGAAATGGGGAAAGGGCAGGGGAATGGTGTCTTGTGTGTGTTATAATGAAATAAAAGGCCCCAATTACTCATAAGGGATTGTGCAATCATGTTCTGGGTTCATTTATTAACTCTAGGCACATGTGAATATTTATACATGGATAGAAAGCTTGAGAGTATCAGAGCTGCAGGGCTGTGTGCTCCATATCCTGCTCCAGGCAGAAGTGAAACTGTGCCTGGATCACATGTCACACTTCACCTAAAGTGTTGGCATACTGCTATACCTTCAAAGCATATTACAACAATGGAAATAAGGTTCATCACAAATCTTGCACAGACGTAATGGCGCAATCGGGGATTTGGAGGTTTCAGGGGATAAGGCTTGGTGAATATCTCTTTCATTGAGTTGACAAAGAAGTGATTGGCCTGAGTTGGCACAAGGATCATTCAATTTGATTTTAAAAATATAAGAACAGGAGGAAGCTATTTAGACCCTCGAGTCTATTCCGCCATTCAATGAGGTCATGGCCAACCAATGACCTAACTTCATATATCCGCCCTCATCCTATAGACCTTAAAACCGTTGCTTGACAAAAATCTATTCATCCCAGTTGTAAAGTTAACCACTGATTTAGTATCAATTGCTGTTTGCAGAAGAGTTCCAAAGTTCTACCACGTTTAAAAATGCTTCCCAATTTCACTTATGAAAGATCCGACTCTAATATTTAGGCTATGTTGCCTAGTCCTAGATTTCCAACCAGCAGAAATTGTTTCTACCTACCCTATTTTAACATCTTGAAAATTTCAACTTCTCCGTAAATAGACAGTTTGCTGTGAATTATGCCATAAGTCCTTCAGTGCCTCTAACTCATCAGGTGACATAGTGGTGTCCATAATAACCCAAGGAAGGATGTGCTTGGTTGAAAGGATTGCAACAAAGGTTCACTAGATTGATTCCTGCGATCAGGGACTTGTTCTATGAGAAGAGATTGAGTGAGTGAAATGGGACTATGCTCTTTGAAATTTAGAAGAATGAGAGGGGATCTTATTGAAACGTTTAATACTCTTAGAGGGCTGGACAGCATAGATGCTGAGAGGCTTTTAATCCCGGCAGGAGAGTCTAGAATAGGGCTATAGTCTCAGAATAGGGGGTCGGCCAGCTAGGGCTGAGTGGAGGAGAAATTCTTTTCACTGAGGGTTGTGAATCTTTGGAATTCTCAACCCCCTAGACCTGTGGATGCTCAGTCATTCTCCAAGCACAATTGATGGAGGAATTATCTAACCATCCTCATGCTAACAGGGAAAAGTTGTGTTTTATGCAGCCCTCTCTTTAAATAAACTGTTTTCTATGAGTCCTACTATAAGCCCCATTCTGCCTTCAAATCACTGGCTGACACAGTGATGTCAATAGTCACACTGATATTGATGTGCCCTTCAGTTGAATAAAACAATAGCTCAGAAAATAAACTGAGGCTAAATGGTATTTGAGGAAGAGTACCAAACAACATAGGAGGAGATAGTTTAGGGGCAATTACTTTATAGATGTGGTTTGTAGAATTAACAACTGGTTCAGTTGTGGAAAGGCATCTTGGACTTATGTCTGGCTTACCAATCTTCCTTGGCAGTTAGTTTGACAGCTTTTCCATAGCTTGTCCCATTGGTTAATCCCCACATGAGCAAATAGTTCCAATCACACTTACCCCAACCTGTTTCCATATTCCTTCAACCACTTTTATCTTCATCCATCTTTACAATCTAATTTTGGCATTGTTTCTGTTTTAACTACTAACCTTGGACGTGAATACAGGAAAGCCTCACAACACTCCCTCTGTGTGAAGTTTCTCTTGCTCTGTCCTAAATCTCTTACATTTAACCTTGTAGCTGAGACCCCTTGTTCTTAACCCCTGCACAAACAGAAATCAGTTTGCTTCTATCTCCTTAATGGCACACTCGATATTATTTCTGGTGGTAGCACTGGACTTATTTTACATGCCATTCTGGCCATGCCTGGGTGCATGGATGTCATGAGACACCTAGCAAAAGGTAGCTTTGGTCTGCCATTCTTCAGTTTCTGTCAAACAAGGCTGGCACAGAAAGATGCCTCAAATAGACACAATGTAAGAGCTGTTGAGGGAGCAGACATGCACCAGTGTGAGTCGGTACTGGTGATTAGATACTGGTCACACACAGGATAAAATCTTTATCGGTTCAATTGGGCTCAGCAAAGGCTGCAAGGACCCTCAGTGCCCATGGGTGGCCTCCACTCTGTGACACACTTGTAGAATTGTCTTCTCACTGTGCCTGGTGTGTGGCAAAAGTGGCAATTCTTTTCAAAGAATCAAACATCACAGAGGCCATTCGGCCCATTGTATTTGTGGTTTGCTAGCTCTTTGAAACAGTTATTCAATCAGTCCTCTCAGATGGATGTAAAAGGTGTCAGAAAGCAGGTGACATGTCCCCAATGCCCCAGCTTTTTCCCCATTGGAAGGCTTGTCCTTTCCCAAAATGGCGGCGATATGACGTCATTGTTTAATGACGTACCATTGTCGTTGCCCGCTTACTTTCCTGTCCAGGGGCGCTGGGCCGGTTCTCGGTGATTGATTGACGTCGTTGCTGACCAATTAGCATCTGAGAAGTTAGGCCTAGCCATGGCATTGCGTGATTGGCGCGGACCAATAGAAGTGAAAGAGGGCGGGGTCGTAGCGGCAGGTAGGTGGGGTTAGGGCAGCGTGCCAGCAGGTTAGGTTAGGTTGCGGCACGCACGTAGGGGCCGGGAGCTGTGTGTGTGAACGCGGCTCGCGATTGGACGACCGGCGAGGTTTGGTTGAGGCAGCGGCTGTCTTCGGAAAATGGCGGCCGGGGTGTTTGGCGCCCGTCCGCTCCGGCCGTTTCTATGGCGATGAGGCGGGTCGGGCCGGCTCGGGCCTCGTGAGCGAAAAATGACCCAAGGGAAGAAAAAGAAGCGGCTGAACCGCAGCGTCCTGCTGGCCAAGAAAATCATCATCAAGGACGGAGGCACGGTAAGGATCAGGGTGTGGAGGGGCGGCGACACCTGGGGGAGGCCCGAGAGGGGATATCGGAGGTGCGGGGTGAGACACGGGCGAGGGGGTGGAGGAAATTCGGCGGGGGGGGAGATGTTTGTGGTGGCAGTGGGATAGGATATTTTGGGAAATGGTGAAGGTGGGATATATATTTTAGGGGTAATAGAGGAGGTGGGTTATGTTGGTGTCTGAGTAGAGGGTATGAGGTATTTTTGAGCTGTTTGGTAGGAACGGGGTATATAAGAACCTGAATTGGGAGGTCGACATATGCTTTGGGGGGAGCAGTGGAGTGAGTGAATATTTGGGTGGGGAGTTAAAGGGGATGGGATATCTTAGAAGTTGATGGAGGAGGTGGGATATAATGTGGGGCCAAAGAGGAGAGGTTGGGGTGTGTAGGGGCTAGATAGGAGGTGGGGTATGCTTGTGGGTGGAGGGGAGTGGAATCTGTTAAAGAAGATGGATTTTTTTGGTGGAGGAGTATATTGGGGAGGAGGAGTATTGGGTTGTGTGCAGAGTCTCAATTGGATGAGTGAGATCGTGGGAGTTGGTGATAGTGAGTAGGATTTTTTTGGGGGGTGGTGAAGGGGTGAGATATATTTTGTGATTGTGGAAGTTGGATATATTGGTGCCTGATTGGAGTGTGAGAGGTATTTGGGAACTGAAAAGGAGGGATGAGGTATAAGGGTCATATTTAGAGGTTTGGCATTTGTTGGGGGATAGTAGACTGGATGGGTTGTTTTGGTTGGTGTTGAAGGTCATGTGATATATATTGCACTCCGCCTACCTATCCATAAAATATCAATCGCAGAGGGAGTGTGGTATCTAAGGGCTGGAGTAGAGTTCGTACTGGAAGCTACCACAGCTAATAAAGTTTTTAGAGTTGGGGCTGCAAGTGCTGAGGGTGTGGGATAGGTGGTGGAATGGGGCAAGTCAAGTGAAGACAACAAAGGAATAGAAATGAGTAACAGTGGTCAAAGAGAGTGGAGGTCATGAGGCAAGTGCAGGGAGCTGAGGCAGACAATGAAGACACTGAAAAAGTAAGGATATGGTTGCACCCAAAGGGACTGAGGGGGTAAAGATGGCACAAAGAACTAGGCAAAGGTGGCTTTTGAAGATGAAGGTAGGCTGAGAAGTAGCAAGCAAAGGAATATGGGGAAGGCCAGGCCAGAGTGTGTAAATGAACTGAGAGGTTGAGCTGGTAACAATGCATATGAATTTGGAATGAGGGGTACAGAGAAATGAGTATGTGGGTTTGGTGGAGAATGAGCATAAGAAAGTACATTGGTGGACTTGGTACAAAAACAAAAATTGCTGGAAAAACTCAGGCCTGACAGCATCTGTGGAGAGAAAGAATTAACGTTTCAAGTCCAGATGGCTTCTTTAGAACTAAAGAGAAGTAGAAATGTGGTGAAATATAAGGGGGGGTGGGACAGATGAAGCTGGATAGAAGGCCAGTGATAGGTGGAGGCAAAGGAGAGATTGCAAAAGATGTCATAAACAAAAGGTCGAAGGAGTGTTGATGGTGGTGATACTGGCTAAAGGAGGTGCTAATGGTGACATTAAGAGTAGAAAGCAGAATGAGCCAGTGACAGATGGCCCTAGTGGGTGTGTGGTGGGGGGAGGGGACGGTGTTGGAGCAAGGATCAAAATAGGCTAAAAGGTGGGGATAAAGCAATGAATGGAAATAAATTTTAAAAATAATAATAGAAATAGGTGGAGGGGAAATGTATATATAAAAATTAAAAAATAAATATTTGAAAAAAGGGGATCAAAAAGGAGTGAGGATGGAGGAGAGAGTTCATGATTTGAAGTTGTTGAACTCAATGTTAAATCCGGAAGGCTGTATAGTGCCTAATTGGAAGATGAGGTGCTGTTCCTCCAGTTTGCGTTGAGCTTCACTGGAACACTGCAGCAGGCCAAGGCATGAGAGCAGGGTGGTGTGTTGAAATGGCAAGCGACAGGAAGGTCTGGGTCATGCTTGCAGACAGACCGAAGGTGTTCCAAATGCAGACCGCTTTGCGGAACACCTTCGGTCTGTCCGCAAACATGACTCAGACCTTCCTGCCGCTTGCTATTTCAACACCCCATCCTGCTCTCATGCCCACATGTCCGTCCTTGGCCTGCTGCAATGTTCCAGTGAAGCTCAACACAAACTGGAGGAACAGCACCTCATCTTCTGATTAGGCACTATACAGCCTTCCGGACTTAACATTGAGTTCAACAACTTCAGATCATGAACTCGCTCCAATAACTTCAGTTCCTTTACCATGTGTACCATTATCTTTAAGAACTCAAAGTCTTACTGTTCTTTTTATAGCTAAACATCTCCTTCAGCTCTATGCTCTTTATCTCTTGTAAGCCTACTAGATTTTGGCTTGTTAATTTTGTGGTTTGCATATTCCATCATGTTAGTGAGGGTGGTTGCACATAGTAGCTCATTAACTTTTGACTTTGTGGAGAACACTGTTCAGTGTGTTTGGAAATTGCACTTAGGAATGTTTGATTCCTGCTGTTTGGAATTTTGTGATCTAAAAAGAATGATATTCACTTATATGTAGTAGTGCCTTCCATAACCTCAGGACATCGCAAAGCAATTTACAGCTAATGAAGTACCCTTGTAATGTAGAAATCGCAGCAGCCAATATGTATATAGCAAGCTGCTACAAACAACAATGACTATACACTGTTTTAAAGATGTTGATTGAGTGATTAGATATTGACCAGGGCACTGAGGAAGTCTCCCCTGTTCTTTGAACAGGGCCATATTTTGCATCCACCTGAGAGGACAGACAGAACCACAGTTTAATGTTTTGTTGGAAAGAAGTATTACACAGCAGGCTGTGGCCTGGTATGTGCTGCCTGAAAGGATGATGGCAGCAGAGTCAGTAATAACTTTTGAAAACAGAGTTAGATAAATAGTTGAAGGAGAAAAATTAACAGGCCTGTGGGGAAAGCAGGAGAGTGAGGTTAACTGGATTGCTCTGTCAAAGAGTCGGCACACTGAATTGCACAGCCACCTCCTGTACTGTACCATTCTATGATTCTAGTCTTGTCTGAGAGCTGGATAACCTGACCAGTGATGACTCTAAGAGCCTGGTTGTAAATAGTTTTGTGTCAGGATCTACTACTAGAATTGCCAACTCAGGTTGCATTGTTTAATAAGAGCAAAGGAGGATATGCTGATCAGGTGGGAGGAGGCTCATGTGGAGCACCTATACTGGCATAGACCAGTTGAGTGGAATGGCCTGTTTCTGTGCTGTTCAAACTATATATTGCATTTCTGATGTGGAATATATATTTAAAGAAAACTAAGGTTATAAAGTACTGAAATTAAACATGCTAAGTGCTGGAAGCACCCAGCTGAGGCAGCATTGAAAAAAATACTGTTTTTATTTGTAATAGTACCATTTTATAATAGGAAAAAGGAAGCAATGCTGTAGAAATAATTTTTTCTCATCCTGTAGGGTGACGTATTTGGCCTCTATCTCCCAACAGTGGCATGATTAAACTTTCAATGTAAAATATTCCACATTTTCCTGCACCACTCAGCCTCCATAATAACTAATAAACTTGGAAGGAAACACCTAGGCTAGTAGATCTGGTAACACCTGTGGAGAGAGAAACGGTTAAGGTTTCAAGTCTTTATGACTCTTCTTCGGAAGAAGAGTTATACCGATTCAAAACTTTAACTCTGTTTCTCTCTCCACAAATGTTGCCAGAACTGAGTTTTTCCAGCATTTTCTGTTTTATTTCAAATTTCCAGCATCCGCAGTATTTTGCTTTCTACCTAGCTAGTAGATGTGTTTTGGACCTGCTTGTCCCCCTATTTTGCACCATGGTTCCAAACTGAGAAGCCTTTTTAGTGGTGTCATAGATGAGTTCAGTCACTGTATGGATTAGCAGTAAACCAACAGGGCTGCATTTGTGTTGGTTGCTAATGACAAGGAATTTCCACAAGCAGGATTCACTACTGACCCAATCTAGTCTTCAGTCTATATACCTCGTACAAGGTTGCAACTTATTTTCTCTCTCTCTTCCAATTAAAGATCAAACAATTAAAGGGAATTCTGATAAGGCTGATGGTCTTTGTCTATCTGAGGTTGTTTTTAACATTGTAGTTTAGACAATTCTGTACTATCAGTGTAAAGGGATTCAGTTAATATTAGCATAGATGAGGTTATTCATGTGGTGTGTTGCAGTTTTGTCATATCAGTTCCACAACCTGTCCAGTTGAATATTCCAACAATCTCTTCATCACGCTTGAACAAAAAGATGCGTAATGAATTAAGCGACAGGAAAAGTTCAAGTACATTAAAATTGTTGTGAAAGGGCCATGTTGATGAGACCCCCTCTGTGTTGGGAAATTCAAATATTTAGTTGCTCCATTGGGATCAGGTAGGGGAACAGAAATCTTTTATTTTGGGTGGTGGTGAAGAGGGATGTGGGGTGCAGGAATTGCCACTGATTTAGAAACAAACCGGACACACTCAACAAGTTGGAACCTGTGATAAAAACAAAAAGCTAAAAGCTACTGTGGATGCTGGAAATCCAAAACAAAAACAGAATTACCTGGAAAAACTCAGCAGGTCTGGCAGCATCGGTGGAGAAGAAATCAGTTGACGTTTCGAGTTCTCATGACCCTTTGGCAGAGGGCTCTGCCGAAGGGTCATGAGGACTCGAAACGTCAACTGATTTCTTCTCCACCGATGCTGCCAGACCTGCTGAGTTTTTCCAGGTAATTCTGTTTTTGTTTTAAGTTGGAACCTGTTTCTGCTGTTGATGTTGCTGCACAGCATGGAGTGATGCTTTGCTTCATCTTGCTTTAGATGTTGGGTAAAATTGCCTCATTGTTGCTGGTACTGTACTCTCTCATTTACTCCAGATATCGGGTTCAGTTTAAAAATATCTATCCATTTGTTTTACTTAATCTATTCGTTCTGGGTGCCGGCATTACCCTGCCCTGCATTGCTTCTTGAGAATGTGATGGTGGTGAGCTGCTCAAGTCCGTGTGGTTTAAGCACACCCACAGTGCTGTTATATAGGGAGATCTAGGATTTTAACATAGCTATGATGAAGGAATGGCTGAGGTATATACAAACCAAGATGATGGACTTGGAGTTTATGTTCCCATGAAGCTCCAATGCCCTCATTGTTCCAGTGGTGGAGGTTGTGGGATTGGGAGGGGGCTGTTTTAAGTTACTTGGCCTAAATTCTGCAAAAAGCAGTACATCACAGTCCCGCCTTTTGATAGATTTATAAAACAACCTGGCTATGCTCCATTACTGTGGACAGTATATTGCAAAACCATGAACTTCATGCAAAAACACCAATAACTTCCACATTTACATTGATGGCACACAACCAGACTTCACCACTATCTCTCTGCACCCCTTCACTGTCTGATTTGTCCAACATCTAGACCCAGGTGAGGTGAAATTTCCTCTAGCTAAATATTGGGAAGACCAAAATCATTGCCTTCAGACCTGTCACAAACTCAATTCTCTAGCCACCGACTGTACCCCCCCACCTCTCTTGCCACTATGAGGTTGAAGCAGACTATTTTACTCTGAACTGAGCTTTCATCCATACACCGCTCCATTGCCAAGACCATCTACTTCCACCTCTGTAACTGCCAGCCTCCATCCATCCTTCAGCTCATCTGCAGAAACCCTCAGCTATGCCTTTTTTTAACCTCTAGTATTGACTACTTCAGTGTTGTCCTAGCTGGCCTCCCATCTTCCACAGTCCATAAACTTGAACTTATCCAAAATCCTACTGCCTGTATCCGCATCACCCCATTGCTTACTGAATGGCATTGGCCCCTGCTTAAGTAACCTCTCAAGATTTTCTTTTCTAGTCTTTCAAATTCCTCTATAGCCTTGCCCCTCCTTATCTCAAAACCACCTCCAGTGTGCCTTCAAGTTCTCCACAGTCCTTCAGTTTTGTTCTCTCGGGCCTCCTTAGTTTTCATGGCTCCACCATTGGTGACTTCAGCTTTCTAGACCCTAAGCTGTGGAATTTACTCTGTAAATCTCTCTACCTCCCTGCTCCTTTGAGGTGCTCCTTTGAGACACTCCTTAAAAAGCTCCTTAACCAAATTTTTTTTATCACCCATGCTAATATCTCCTCATGTGGTTCTGTGTCAAATTATTTTTGATAATGTTGCTGTGAGGAGCCTTGGAATTTTTTGCTACATTAAAGATGCCATATAAATACAAATTGTTATGCGTTGAGGGGCTTAGGAATATGACAAGCAGCTTACATGGTCACCTTAAGCTCCACAAGGATATTTCCACACTAGTAAACTGTCCGTACCCACACCCAACTGTCCCTTTAAAGGCTTTGTTCTTGAATTCTGCCTGAGACCCATTCAAGCACTAGGAGGCACAAGATGATAGTGGTGGGAGTGGGGGGGTGGTTGCAGGCAGGAAAGTGGAATTAAGGCACAGTCAAATCAGCCATCATATTGAATGATGGAGCAGTTTCGAGGGGCTTAATGGCCTACTGCTCCTATTTCTTATGACCTTAGTATTATAATGGCCCTGCATAAGTGTACACATTTCTGGAATGACAAGGGCCTTTGGCCAAACAGTCCTACTTCCTTTTAATTGATCAAGCATAATACCTAATTTCCTCTCCAAAAATTAACTAATTATCTATTGAGCCAAGTTGCACTGTCTGCTTCAATAGATTTCCTAGTTATCTATTCAGTAAATCTTCCTGGCACCGATTATTCTGAGGTTTCCGACTTTTTGAAAAACAAATTTTTCCCCTTCATGGGAAACAACTTGACTTGCTTTGCTTTATCAATTCCTTTCCTAACCTTGAAAATCTTAGCTCACATCAAAGCTTCCCTTTTACAAGGAAAATCCCCAACCACCACTACTCTCCTCCGTCTGGCTGAACTTGTTCTCACACTGAACAATTTCTCCTTTAACTCTTCTCACTTCCTCCAAATAAAAGGTGTGGCTATGGGTACCCGCATGGGCCCCAGCTATGCCTGTCTCTTTATGGGGTATGTGGAACATTCCTTGTTCCAGTCCTACTCCGGCCCCCTCCCACAACTCTTTCTCCGGTACATCGATGATTACTTCGGTGCTGCTTCATGCTCTCGTCGGGACCTGGAAAAATTTATTAATTTTGCTTCCAATCTCCACCCCTCCATCATTTTCACATGGTCCATCTCTGACACTTCTCTTCCCTTCCTTGACCTCTCTGTCTCAATTTCTGATGATAGACTGTCCACCAATATCCATTACAAGCCTACCGACTCCCACAGCTACCTCGACTACAGCTCCTCACACCCCGCTTCTTGTAAAGACTCCATCCCATTCTCTCAGTTCCTTCGCCTCCGTCGCATCTGTTCTGATGACGCTACCTTCAAAAACAGCTCCTCTGACATGTCCTCCTTCTTCCTTAACCGAGGTTTTCCATCCACGGTCGTTGACAGGGCCCTCAACCGTGTCCGGCCCATATCCCGCGCATCCTCCCTCACGCCTTCTCCTCCTTCCCAGAAACATGACAGGGTCCCCCTTGTCCTCACTTATCACCCCACCAGCCTCCGCATTCAAAGGATCATCCTCAGCCATTTCCGCCAACTCCAGCATGATGCCACCACCAAACACATCTTCCCTTCACCCCCCCCGACGGCATTCCGTAGGGATCGTTCCCTCCGGGACACCCTGGTCCACTCCTCCATCACCCCCTACTCCTCAACCCCCACTTATGGCACCTCCCCATGCCCACGCAGAAGATGCAACACCTGCCCCTTCACTTCCTCTCTCCTCACCGTCCAAGGGCCCAAACACTCCTTTCAAGTGAAGCAGCATTTCACTTGCATTTCCCCTAACTTAGTCTACTGCATTCGTTGTTCCCAATGCGGTCTCCTCTACATTGGAGAGACCAAACGCAAACTGGGTGACCGTTTTGCGGAACACCTGCAGTCTGTCCGCAAGAAAGACCCAAACCTCCCTGTCGCTTGCCATTTTAACACTCCAACCTGTTCTCTTGCCCACATGTCTGTCCTTGGCTTGCTGCATTGTTCCAGTGAAGCCCAACGCAAACTGGAGGAACAGCACCTCATCTTCCGACTAGGCACTTTGCAGCCTTCCGGGCTGAATATTGAATTCAACAACTTTAGATCTTAAACTCCCCCCCCCCCCTTTTTTTTTTCTTTCAATAATTTATATAGATTCTTCTTTCCCCACCTATTTCCATTATTTTTAAATCTAAAACTAAATCCTTGTTAGTCTGTCCACCCCACCCCCACTAGAGCTGTACTTTGAATATCCTGTCTTCCATTCTTAATTAGCACTTTTCTTAAACAAATATCACCACCTTCAATACCTCTTTGACCCTTTTGTCTGTGCCTATCACTGCTTATCTCCACAATCACCACACCCTCAACGTCTCTCTTCTCCCCCCCCCCACCTTAAACCAGTTTAAATTTCTCCCTTCTCCTAACTATGCTTCAGTTCTGCCGAAGGGCCATGAAGGCTCGAAACGTTAACTGATTTCTTCTCCGCCGATGCTGCCAGACCTGCTGAGTTTTTCCAGGTAATTCTGTTTTTGTTTTGGATTTCCAGCATCCGCAATAGCTTTTAGCTTTTTGTTTTTAAAACCCATTTTAGTCCTGATTCCTGGAGTTGTTATCACTTGCCTCTGCTTTCTGAAAGGTGGTGATATTTTTCCCATGATTAGGTGACTGGAATTGCATGTAGAACACTGTATGGGGTCTTGCCAATCTTTAAATCTTCACATCAGGTGCTAATATTTGCAAAGAGCCCAACCTGATTTCTCATGCTGCAGGAAACGGTCGTGACTCCACCTAGCATCTGCTGAAGTGGCTAGCGTAGATCAGGAACTAAGCGTGTTGGAATTGAACCCATGCTCTCCTGCTCAGTGTTACTTTTTGTTTTTGCACCAACTCTCAGTGCTGCCCATATGTTGAACAGCCTTGAACTCCATCCTTAAAACAAGACATTTTCAAATAATATTTGCACAGCTTCAACTTTGTTTTCCATTGGAGATTCAACATCAGGGTTCTTATCTCTCTGGTCACTGGGGCTAAACTGGTAACAAGAGGGGATATATTTAAACGTGAAGCTAGGCATGCTCCAATTGACTGATATATGGCAAACAATTACAACTGTCTAAAGAGCCATGAATTTCTCTGCAAATCTCTCAACTCGACCACTGAATCTTCTTGAATCACATCTCATATCATCTAAATCACCAAGAAAGTGACTTTAACACTACAGATATTACGGTATGCCACAGCATAATAAAGAGCTCCATTTCAACCAAACTCCTACTCTGCCAATAAATTTAATAATTTTCCACACAAATGTGTTACATATGCATAATGAGTGGTAGAGACTGAATGTAAAATTCCTGAATACCAGGATTAACACTCAAGTTAGTTGTGAATTATGCAGTTGGTTTTTCCTAATCTAGACACACACTGCAAGTTAAGTGCTAAGGGAGTTCTACATTCTCAGAGGTGGTATTCTTCTGATGAAACATTAAACTAAAGCCTGCATGGGTGGACCTTAATGATTCCATGATACCATTTGAAGGGCATGAAGTTCTTCTGGTGTAAAAACAAAAAACTACTGCGGATGCTGGAAATCCAAAACAAAAACAGAGTTACCTGGAAAAACTCGTATAAGCTGGTAGCTTATATTTCACCCCTCTCCTAATATTACTCAGTTCTGTTGAAGGGTCATGAGGACTTGAAACGTCAACTCTTTTCTTCTCCGCCGATGCTGCCAGATCTGCTGAGTTTTTCCAGGTAATTCTGTTTTTGTTTAAGTTCTTCTGGTGTCCTGGTCAGCATTACTGCCTTGGCAATGTGTGTGGCAACCACCCCCCCCCCCCTCCCACCCAAACAAAGTAAAAACAGATCAACTGGTTATTCATCTCCTGTTGTGGGATCTTTCTTGTTTAGCAACTAAACAACAAAAATTGGCACTTCAAAAATCATGAATTGGCTGAGAGTTGCTTTGGGAGACTCATGTATGATATTGAAGAAGCGTAAATTTGTTACTTGCACTCTTCACCCCGCTGCACCCCCCTTCTCTCTCTCTCTCTCTCTCAAACCACCACCACCAAACCAAAATGTTATTTGAAGAGCCTTTAATGTTTCTGGAAGTTGTATTGAAGCATTATACAAAGACAATTTCTTGATTTTTTGCTTCCTTCCAGAATCATGTTTTTCATTGTGACCTAGGGTGAAGGGCCATGGATGGAATGAGTCAATAATGCCATGGTTGTATTTAAAAAGCCTGAGTTGCAGAGTTTTGAGGAAAGAGTAGGCTAGAGTAGGAAGCAATGAGGATGCAGGGAAGACTGAATATGACATGTTTGGAGCTTACAATGAACAAGAAAGTTCCAAAGAACACTGAACATTGTCATGTTCTGTCTTAGGATAATTCCTATCTTTCATACATGATTCTTGAGCCACTTACTAAGCAAGAGTAGCCAAAGTTATTTCCCCCTGCCTCAGTCATGGTTTTTTTAAATCTTGTGTCCCTTCACCCGTCTTGGCTGCAACCAAGATTAAAGAGGAGGCAGTGCCGTATTGGTATTGTCGCTGGACCAGAGACTCAGGGTAATGCTCTGGGGACCTGCCAGATGGTGAAATTTGAATTCAATAAAAATCTGAAATTAAAAGTCTAAATGATGATCCATAAACCATTGTCAATTGTTTGTTGTTAGTGGAAATCTGCTGTCCTTACCTGGTCTGGCCTACATGTGACTCCAGACCTACAGCAATATGGTTGACTCTTAACTGCCCTCTGAAATGGCCTCTCAAGTTGCAATTGTATCAATCCGCTGAAGTCTAAAATGAATGGAACCGGACGGACCCCCGGCATCAACCTAGGTACCAGAAACAACAATACCAAACTCAGCCTTGTCAACCCTTACTAACATCTGGGGCGAGTGCCAAAATTGGGAGAGCTGTCTCACAGACATAGTCATACTCACAGAATCATACCTTACAGACAATGTCCCAGACACCATCACCACCATCTCTGGGCATATCCTGCCCCAATGACAGGGCAGACTCAGCAGAGGTGGCAGTATACCTACCCATCCACCCTTAGCTGATGAATCAGTACTCCTCCATATTGAACATGGCTTGGAGGAAGCACTGAGGCTGGCATGGGTGCAGAATGTACTCTGGTTGGGGGACTTCAGTGCAAGGAAACGAAGTCCAGTTTTCACATTGAGGATACCCTCCATCGTGTTGTGTGTCGTTACCACCGTGTTAAATGGGACAGATTTTGAACAGATCTAGCAACTCAAGGCTGGGCATCCATGAGGCGCTGTGGGCCATCAGTATCAGCAGAATTGTACTCAGCTATAATCTGTAACATTATGGCCCAGCATAGCCATTACCATAACCGCTTTACCATTACCATCAAGCCAGGGGATCAACCTGGTTCAATGAAGAGTGCAGGAGGGTATGCCAGGAGCAGCACCAGGCATACCTAAGCATGAGGTGTTAACCTGGTGAAGCTACAACACAGGACTACTTGTGTGCCAAACAGCATAAGCAGCAAATGATAGACAGAGCTAAACGATTCCACAACCAACAGATCAGACCTAAGCTCTGTAGTCCTGCCAGTTGTGAATGTTAGTGGGCAATTAAACAACTCACTGGTGGAGGAGGCTCCACAAATATCCCTATCCTCAATGACGGGAGAAGCCCAGCACATCAGTGCAAAAGATAAGGCTGAAGTATCCTCAACAATCTTCAGCCAGTGGTGCGGAGTGGATGATCCATCTCGGCCCCCTCCGGAGGTCCCCAACGTCACAGATGCCAGTCTTCAGCCAATTTGATTCACTCCACGTGGTATCAAGATATGGGCCCTGACAACATTCTGGCCGTAATACTGAAGACTTGTGCTCCGGAACTAGCCAAGATGTTCCAGTACAGCTACAAGAAGTGTTACCTACCTGGCAATGTGGAAAATTGCCCAGGTATGTCCTGTACACAAGAAACAGGACAAATCCAACCTGGCCAGTTACCGCCCCATCAGCCTACTCTCGGTCATCAGTAAAGTGATGAAAAGGGTCATCAACAGTGCTATCAAGTAGCACTTACTTAGCAATAACCTGCTCATGGATGCTCAATTTGGGTTCCACCAGGGCCAGTCAGCTCCTGACCTCATTACAGCCTTGGTTCAATCATGGACAAAAGAGCTGAGCTCCCGAGGTGAGGTGAAAGTGACTGCCCTTGACATCAAGGCAGCATTTGACTGAGTTGGGCATCAAGGAGCCCTGGCAAAACTGGAGCCAGTGGGAATCAGTGGGGGGTGGGGGTCAGAGGCTAGGAATTCTGCGGTGAGTAACTTAACACCTGACTCCCCAAAGCCTGTCCACCATCTACAAGGCAAAAGTCAGGAGTGTGATGGAATATTCTCCACTTGCCTGGATGAGTGTAGCCCCAATAACATTCAAAGAAGCTTGACACCATTCAGGACAAAGCAGCCTGCTTCATTGGCACCCCATCCACAAACATTCACTCCCTCCACCACAAAGGCACAGGGTGTACCATCCAGAAGATGCACTGCAGGAATTCACCGAGTTCCCTTAGGCAACACTTCCAAACCCATGACCGCTAGCATCTAGGGCAAGAGCAGCTGATAGATGGGAACACAACCACCTGGATGTTCCTCTCCAAGCCACTCAGCATCCTGACTTGGAAATATATTGCCGTTCCTTCACTGTCGTTGAGTGAAAATCCTGGGATTCCCTCCTTAACAGCACTCTGACTGCAGCGGTTCAAGAAGGTAGCTAACTGCCACCTTCTCGAGGGCAATTGGGAATGGGCGAAAAATGCTGACCCAGTCAGCGATGCCCACATCCCATAAATTAATTTTAAAAATGACAAATTTACTTAGCCATTTCGCATTATACAAGAATGTATAATAAAAATATATAATAAAGTCAATAAATATGATTTTAAAATGGGATCTAAATTATGCCTGTGTTCCCTGGTTCAACTATTCCTTATCACCTAAGCTCAATTCATCTGAAGCCAACACCTTGATTTGCTGTTTCTTTGTTTGCCATGGGAAGTTGACTAGTGCTGCTTAAATCTTTTGAGCTTTATTTGCAAGGTTTATGCTGATGTGCATACTGCCACACCATGCTGGAATGGAAAGTGGCCAAACCACTCTTATCCTAAATGTTAATTTCTCTGCATTGTTTGAATATTGGATAGGGATTATATTATAATCGGCTATGTGTCTTGAGGCTATAGTACATTTGAGAGATTGAAGCTCAAGTAACTTTGTGCTGACTCCCCATCCTCCTGGGCAATTTACAATCTTGGGCATACTCCCAAATATTTATTGTTTGGGAATTATCCTTTTCTAGATTCATTGTCACCGAGGAGCATGTATTTGTATTTTAATGTTTTGAAACGGGAAAACTGATGTCTTCCAACTAGATGTGAGTGAGCTGGCAGCAAGTGCAGCTTTTGCAGAGAAATTATGTACACCGATGCTGTTAATACTTCCCTTCATATTAAATGGAAGATGATATAGATACCTGGAAGTGTAATCCAGGGATGTGTCAGATTGTAAACTAGAAGAGCAAACATTTGAATGGTTTGTAGCTGTCATCTGAACCTGCAGATTGGATTTCTGCTCTCGAATTGCTGTAGGTTATTTATTGCTTTTGACAATCTGAATGCTATAGAGCGGTTTTATTAAATTCTTGGGCTGCTTTAGTGGTGGTAGTGTGGATGTTGGCTCTCTATTGTTGGTGTGCTGTTATGTTTGTACTGAATAATTGCTAACCACAATACTTACTGGAAGCTTAAGCGCAATGGATGATGAGAGGTCATCGACCTGGAACGTTAACTTTGTTTCTCTCTTCACAGACCCTGCATGATCTGCCTATTTTCAACATTTGTTGTTTTTGTTTCTCTGATTTCCAGAAACTGCAATATTTTGCTTTTGTTCCTTTGTAACCTGCTCATGCTTATGTCACCATGCCCTTATCTTCCTGTAATATTCCTCCACTGAGGTATCATATGGATGATAAGTGCCTAATTTTTATTTTGGGCAGCCTCTGAGCAAACCTGAAGTGGCTTAATGTTCTACCTCAATGGGAAAATGGAGTGGGTGTGCAGTACAATTTTTAATCATTAATTTTCTGCTCCCTATCCTTTCTGAAATTGACTGAGTTATAGTTCCATGGTAGCTGGTTACTTTCTAGAAGTGGTCATTATTCATATTTGCGTGCAGACAGTGAGTGATTGCAAACTATTCAGATCTGAGCAATCCTAACTGAACCAGGACTATGCTGCTCTTACTCAACATTAAAACCCAAGAGTATGTACAGACTTTTTGTCCCAGAGATCATTGCATAATGATTTGGATCTTAGGACCCTGACAAATTTGTACCCTTCCTGTCCCAGAGCTGTTGAGGCTAATTTAGCATTCCTATAGCCCCCTGAACGACAATGGCTAATTGAGCGTAGGACAGGGATTCAAGTTGGGACTTTTCTAGAACTTGAGTCTCAGTTACTTACTGAGCTGTCAGACAGGTAATTTATTTTTAGTGTTTTAAATTGAGGGCGAATATAAATTGAACTACTTCTGAAGCTGCAGTGATGGACGAAACTGGAGGATGACAGCATAGGCTCTATATCCTTCGCTCCACTGCCCTTCTCATCTTGGTCATGCTGGTGTGTGCAAGCAGAGGCCAGAAGGGAGGCATGCTTGGGTGCCCTTGCATTCCTACAGTCAGTGGTCAGTTCAGGCTGGCATTGATGAAGGTGACTTCACCCTTCTAGACTGCAGATGCTGTGTAGTACAAAGGATCAAGGGAGAAAATTAAATACAGCGAAAAATTGAGGGGGGGATAGAAGAGTAGGATTACATTTTTGAAGGGGGGAGAGTTTAAAACAGCAGGAATTTATGCAGATTTTTTTCACACCAATTTTAGGCAGAAAGACTTGCATTTATAGAGCTCCTTTCATGACATGAATGTACCAGGGAGCTTTACAGCAAATTATGTACTTTTGAACTGTAGTCTGATGTAATGCTGGAAACAAGGCGACTAATTTTTACACGGCAAGAGCCCAAGAACAGTAATGAGCATAATCACATAATCCTTTTTCTAGTATGGTTGCTTAAGGGATAGGTATTGGTCAAGAAACCCCTGAGACCTCCCCTGCTCTTCAAAATGGGATCTTTTACTTCTAGCTGAGAGAGTAGACGGGGATTTCCATTTAATATCTCATCTGAAAGACATTTCAAATAAGGAATAACTGTGTTTAATATTTGATTTTCTTATTTTGTTTTTAAAGATGCAGCACTCTGAGATAATTATGAAAATTCGAGTTGCAAAGTCTGTCAGTTTTAGAAATCTAAAAAGAGAAAAAATTGGGGGAAGATTTTAAAATCCAGAAATCTATTGGTGATATATTTTTTAAAAACTCAATGAAAAAACATGGGCTCCAACTACCCAGTACATTGTTACCATATAACCAAGGATAACGTGGGAGAATGCATTACAAAATTGCTGTGTAGTGGTTTTAAGCTTGTAATACACTCAAGCTGCTGCAGGACTTCATAAATACATCAGTAATTTACTGTGAGTTGTATAATTTTCCTCTCCAGATTCAGGCAGTGGTTCTCTTCACCTTGGAATCAGTGCCTTAATGGTTAATTAATTTTTAGTAATTGTGCCACCTTCAGTTGTAACTCACTCAGTATGTGAAGCTCCTCTACTTCCTTAGTCTCCCCGTCCTTCTACCATCCACAGACTTTAAAAATCCACACTTGGCATTACTTATTCACCACTCTTGATTTACTATGCCCTTTGACTTAATCATTTCATCATTATAATAGTCATGCAGTAAATTACTTTTGAAGTGCACCGACTTGTTCTGGCCCCTTGCACATCCCCAATTTTAATCTAGCCACCTTGGTGGATGTGCCTTCAACTGCCTGGGGTCCAGACTGCCGGAGTTCCCTCCGTAAACCATACAAGACTTCTTGGACAGTGCAGTACTCTCTGTCTAAGTAGCCTGAGATGTTGGTTAAATCCATAGAGTTTGGACCCAAAGGTGGAAGAGCTGACTTGAGCTGATACATGACATTCTCTATAGTGAGCTCTGGCTCTTTGCCTTACTTAATCAGTTTCAAAAGACAGTCTTTCCTTGACCATTTGAATTACTGTACCATGACTGAGCCTGAATGAGGATCTTATTTTGGTTCATGATTTACATTAGGTGATTGAATGACAGGTGTGGCCAGTGATACCTTTTCTCTCCTTGAAACCCCCACCCCCTCCAATATTCTTGTATTGGTGCTCTCTTTGCAGATCTGGTGTTTACTGAGCTGTGATCTTGCTGCTTCAGATGAAGAGCTCATTTTGTGGGAAATTGGTGTGAGCTGCAAGTTTTTGACATGGCATGTAGGAGTTCCAAAGAGTTGCCCTGTTGTTTTGGGCTGTTCATGTGAGCTGTACTTTAATTGCTGGTGTATTATACTGCTGAATGGCCTTTATGGAAAAATATAAATGTAGAGTGAAAGACATTAATTTGTTAGAGGTGCTGACCTTCAAAATCTAACATTTTTATAAGTTTGATAGATTCACAAGCTTCTGTTTTGCTGCTTGTTATAAATTAAAGTAGAATTTCTTCCACTTTGTACACTGCACCACAGTGATTTTACATGTCAGTATGGAGGTGCTGCCAGCAGTTTCATAAAATAAGATGCTCAATTTGTTTCATGCACCTCCACTTTCTACTTCTGCCCTGAAGTCACTTGCTTGCACTGGGGTATTATTTAATAGACACTGGCTGCAATATCTGAACCGTGAGAGTGTAATAATCATCGAAGACCCCATGGCGATTGAATGTGGGAGCTTCTCGTCTATACGGTTTGATATTACTTATTTTGGTGTCAGCTGTGGCTCAGTTCGTAACATTGCCATCTCTGAATCGCAAGGTTTCAGGTGCAAGTCCCACCCCAGGACTTGAGCACAAAAATCAAGGTTGACATTCCAGTGCAGTGTTGAGGGTGTGCTGCTCTGTCTTTCGGTTAAACGGAAGCCCCATTTGTCTTTTCGAGTAGGCGTGAAAGATTCCGTGCCAGTTTTTCGAAGAAGAGCGGGGGAGTTATCACAATATTTACCCCTCAATCAACATCACAAAAACAGATTATCTGGTTACTATCATTGGCTGTTGAGCACTTTGAGACATTGTGGTCAAGTTTTTTTTTGTATGCTGGGTATCTCATTTAGCAATACTAACATTGAGTATTTCTAGAAATTGTAAAATATGCATTTGTAATTGAAATGGAACATGTGACTTTTAAATGTTGAGTATAAAATTGATGCCACTTGGAGCTATTCACCTTAACTCTGTCTTTCCTGTGCCCATGGGAATTATATATTTGGTGATCAAGCACAGTATTCTGTTTACTGTCTGAAAATACTTCAGTCTGCAGTGGAATTAATATTATGCTGATTAGTTACACCAAGCAGCATGTAAAGTTGTTTTCCCTTCTAGAACAGGAGCACTGGTTGTTTTTAATCCCTTCCCACTTCAGGTGGTGGAGTGAGAGGCCAGTTGCAGTAAGCTGGGTGCAGCCAGCTACCTTTGCATATACCAGAGATCGAACCGTTATCTTGTGGATATGTATGGCCCAGTGTCACACCATGCACAGGATTGTTTTAATACATTGCAAACTGAATGTTTTCGTGCAATACTAGATTCTGTTACCTGAAAAGTCTAATTTGCTTGCAGAGACACTTGTGCTTTTGTATAAAACTACCTTTCAGCTGTAACTTAGGATATGTAGATGGATAGAAGTTTGTTAACACCAAGGTGTTGGATAGATTTACCTTTAAACTGTTCCAAATGATTTTTTAAAAATGCTTTTGTATTTCTGGGGGGGGGGGCGTGATTCTGCCTGTTCGTCACAACAACTGACTGGGACATCGGGCAGTTTTGAAACATTTTGTCGGAGGAAACAAAAGTTGTGATATGCCAAAGAAATTTGAAAGTTTTTTTTTCAGATTTCTCAGCTAACGAGCTGTACCCATTTTGAAAATGTATGCCCCTTTTCAAAAAAAAACTAGCAGTTTTTATGTAGAACAATATTAGAGGAAAACCAAATGTTAGCATTAATGAGATTTCACTGAAGCAGAACAGTGCAAATACAATAGTGGTGGTTGCTGTTAAGTTTTATATTTATTTCACTTTTTTGCTCAGATTTTATTGAATCTGCTTGTCTGTGCTGGTTCGTTGTTGGAACTGACTAAACAAAAAAAAAACCCAAAGTAAATGAACCGATGTTAAGTTTTAGTTGAATTCTCTTTGACCCTTTGATTTGTTATTGATTGTTTCTGTTCAAGAGCAAATGTCCAATCTTAGTTTAAACAGAAATGAGCTGGCTTTGTATGACCTGTGAACTGATTGTTTAGAAGTCAGGATCCTTCAATCATAGTGCAATGCACCTTTTCTGGTGCATGTGAACCATTATAGTGCATAGGTGGATTCCTGTTGTTGGCTTTTTACTCTGTAAAGACACTGTTGTGTCAGCTAGTTGCTGTCATTTATCAATGTTTTCATGTTTCAAAATGTCAGAGTGAATGACTTTTTTTGCTTTGCCAATTTCTAGCACTATATTACAGAGGTAAAACATGAAGAAAACTGGCTCAAGCATAGCTCTTTCACCACTGTGACCTGAGTTCCAATCTAGGTCAAACAGGAATGATGAAAGCTCTGAAGAAGAGTCATACGGACTCAACATTAACTCTGTTTTACGCTCCACAATAAATTTTTGCAGCATTTTCTGTTTTTGTTTTAGATTTCCAGCGTCCGCAGTATTTTGCTTTTATATTATTATGATGAAAGTCTCCCCTGTCTGCCTGATGTAGGGGTTGCACGGGGATTGACTTGCACAGTTTCAACCCAGTTCCCAGTGGGCTTGGATCACTGCACAAAATTGCAGTTAACTTGACACTAAATTTGTCATCCCGGACCACAGGATGCTGATCTGGGAAATACTAAACTTAAATTCCTCTGGCTGAGGAGTCCAGAGTTAAGGGTCACAATCTCAGGATAAGAGGTATGGCCAATTAGAATGAGATAATTTTTTTTCACTCAGGATTGTGAATTTTTAAAATTTTCAGCCCAGAGGTCTGTCGATGTTCAGTCATTTGAGTATATACAAAACAGAGGTCAATGGATTTTTGGCAAGAAGGGAAGCAAGGGATAGGGCTGGAAGATGGAGTTGTTGTGGAACATCAGCCATGATCTTATTGAATGGTGGAGCAGATGCGAGGGGCTGTATGTCCTACTCTTTTTATGTACTACATTAAGTTAATTTTCCATTATTATTCTTGTGCTTCAATTTAAATTGATTAGTCAACTCACAGCTTGAAAACCAGTTTTCTTTATTATTAGAATATAGTTATTTGTACCGTTTGCTGTCTTTCTTTTTAAAAAAAAATTCTTATTCTCCTCTCCCTGCACCTCGCTCACCCATTTTTCTAAACTAATCTGCTCCTGTTATCATATTGACTTTTCCCTCCTTTTTTTCAGTTTTAAATTAAACCTTTATTGTTATCGTGGTCACTGCTCTCAGGTTGCTCACCCACATTTGGCTCATCTGCATGATTGTTTTAATTTCTCGTAAGCACATCTAGCAACACTTGTATTCTGTTTTAGGAATGCATTCCCCTTTCTCCATTTCCTCCCCCTCTATCATCAAGTGAGTAATTAAATTCTCCAGAACTTTTATTATTCCCACCTTTCCTTCAGTCTCCTCCCTCTTTATAATTACTCTTTCCAGCTAAATTTTCCCTATCGATTTCTTCCTTTACTATTCACCTATCCTGGTTGGTTCTATGTTCTGAGGCCCCACCCGTTTAAAATACCCTGTTACTTCCCTAATTAACCTTTTTCGCAAACGTTAGCACCCTCCCTCTTCAATTGTAACCCACCTTTTCAGAATAACTCCCAGAATTGGTGTCAATGTCCACCTGAAGTGGCATCTCTCTTCCTGGAAGCACATCTTTAGCCAGGTGTTAATTTTCCCAATCTCCCTGTTCTAGCGAATGACTGGGGATGTAACCCTGAGATTACCAGCTATGCAGTCCTCCTCCTGCAAAACATAGGAAATTTACAGCACAGGAGACCATTTGGTCCATTGTGGCAGAAAAAGAGCTATCCAACCTAATCCCACTTTCCAGTTCTTGGTCTGCAGCTCTGTAGGTTACAGCACTTCGAGTGCATAACCAAGTACTTTGTACTTTGATAGTTTCTACATCTATCACCCTTTGAGGCAGAGAGTTCCAGACCCCTTGATCAGTCTTGATGAAAAGAAATTACTCCTCAACTCCCTTCTAATCTTTCTGCCAATTAATCTATACTCTCTGGTTAATGACCTCTCTGCTAATGCAAATAAACCCTTATTATCCACCCTATCTAGGCTTATCATAATTTTGTATATCTCAATTAAATCAGTCTTCGGTTTGCTCTGTTCCAAGGAAAACTACCCTGGCCTGTCCAATCTTTTCTCATCACTAAAATTCTTTATTCTGTGCACCATTCTTAAACTTCCTTTGTGCCCTCTCCAGTGCAATCGCATCCTTCCTGTAATGTGGTGACCAGAATTATACGCAGTACTCTAGTTATGGCAGTTCTGGCAGAACCTCCTTGCTATTATATTCTATGTCTTAGTTAATGAAGGAAAGTATCCTATAGGCCACCTTATCTACCTGTTCTACTTTAGGGATCTGTGGACATTCACTCCAAGGCCTCTTTTGCTCCTCTGTACTCGGTACCCAGGAAGGCGTTAAAGGCAAAGAAGTTTCAGAATTTAAACAGAAAATACTGAAAATGCTGAGGCCAAGCAACATCTGTATGGACAAAGACACAGCTAACATTTCAAAAGTTAGCTCTTTCTCTCGCCGTAAGTGACTTACCTAACCTGCTGAGTAATTCCAGAATCTGCAGCATTTTATCTTCACAGAAGCTTAAGAAGTGAACCCTAAATGGCAGTGTAGAGGGAACAGGACAAACAGTCGTCCAGAGTGCAAATGGTTAGAGAAAATTGTTCAGTTATAGGACATGTCGCTGAGGTGATTTGAAAATCAGGATAACGACCCTAAAGCTTGTGTATAGGGGAACAGGCAGCCACTGGAGCTTGGGTGGTGACTGTGTAGGACTTTGGGAGATGGAACTTGGGGACATGGAAATAAGTCACAATTTGAATGTTTGTTTTTATTTTGGGGCAACAGATTTTATTTTGCACCAATTTAATTGCCTAAAGGGAGAGATTTTTGGTTCCATTTCACAATAACCTGTTTGTGGTCTGATTGTTGTAGCTGGGCTTACTGGGTTCTGTTGTACAGTTCTGTTTCCATATCTTGAAGTTCCTGACATTTGGGTAACTTTATAACTTAATCATTTAGTCTTTCAGTATCACTGTATGTAAGTTGAAAACTTATAAAACTTGTTGAACCCAGGAAAACTCAAATCTCCAAAGCCTGTTTGATGGTGAATCTGTGACTCAATTATTTATGGGTTGTGAGGAAGGTGGTGTTTGGTGAGGTGCTTACCTCTTACAGAATGTGGTTCCATAAGGCATGCCCTGCACCAAGAAAAGAATGATATGATTCAAAAATTCAGCAAATAGTTTTAAGATAAATAGTGAAGACTTAAGTTGATTTTGACCTCCCCCGCCGCCCCCAGTGATTTATGTAGGACTGTACTGTTGATTCAAGATAATGGACAGAAAATGACTTTCTTGTGATTAAGTCAGCTGCCAAGCGCATGAGCTGCTATTGTGCGCATATTTGAGTTGCTTGTCTGGACCCTGTTTGGCAGAAAGATGTTGACCTTATTGCATTGACAAAGCAACGTTTTTTTGTGTATGTTCTCGTCGTTTTATATTCTTGCGGTAGCTCGTTGCCAGACATGTATTCACTACTGAAAATAGGAAGCCTGAATTTGCTTAGATCACTGCTTAGTCAAACTGCTAGCACAAGGATAGAGTGCATTCAGCACTCTACCATTGATGCGTTAGGGATTTAGCCTTGCTCTGATGCTGCACCTATAGAATCTGGAGTTAAGGCCAGGCCTGACAAACCGAAGTGAAACAGAATGACTTTACCTGGAGGAGGGAGCCTCGTTCAACTGCATTTCAGAGTCGTAACAATTGAATTGCACATAAAGGTTTAGCAGCGGTGCCAAGCTGAAACTGCTTATAAACTGGTAATGATGTTGCATCATTAGTGTCAGAGATTGACTGCAGCAATGTCATTTCAACTCTGAAAAAAACACTCAATGTAAGCTCAATTTTTTGGGGCCTCTCCAAAAGCTTGTCATTCATGAAAGGTGACTAGTTCATTTAACTTGTGCAACAAAAAATAGTTTTGTCACTTTTTCAATAATTCAGTAATATAGAATTAGAACTGGGGAAGGCCATTCAGCCCCTTGAGCCTGTCCTGTTGATGAGTTTCTTAACTCCATCCATCGAGTTTGTTTCAGTTCTTTTAATATTTGCCCAACAAAAATCTATCAATCTCAGTTTTGAAATTTTCAATTGATTTTCAGTTTTAACAGAATTTTTGGAGGAAGGATTCTAGATTTTCACTACTTTGTGTGGAGAAGTTACTCCTGACATCACTTCTGATCAGCCTGGCTCTAATTTGAAGATCACACCCTTTCATCTGGACTCCATCACCTGCAGAAATAGTTTCTCTCTAACTATCCTCGCAACTGCTTTAAAAATCTTGAACCTCTTAATTGCACCACCCCTTAATCTTAAACACTCAAGGGAACTTTACTAAAGCCAACTTTATGCAACCTCGCTACCTAGTTTAACCATTTCAGCTCCAACAGATAATTCACTTAAAAAAAAAATCCAGCCTCATTCCAGGTCAGACTGGATATGCTACCATTGGGCCATAACTTGGCAAAGAGTCGATCTCTTCAGAAGAGGGAAGAAAATTCTTTGAGTCTGTATTGTTCAGCAGTTCACCATAACACCAATTCTGTTCATGTTAAATTTATTCATTCATGGGATGCGGGTGTCACTGGCAAGGCCAGAATTTGTTGCTCATCCCTAATTGCACTTGAACTGAGTGGCTTGCCACACTATTTCAGAGCGCAGTTAAGAGTCAACCACATTGCTGTGGGCCTTTAATCACATATAGGCCAGACCAAGTAAGGATGGCAGATTTCCTCCCCTAAAGAACATTAAGTGAACTAGATGGGTTTTTAACGACAGTCGACAATGGTTTCATAGTTGCCATTACTGAGACTAGCTTTTCAATTCCAGATTATTAATTTAATTTAAATTCCACCAGCTGTGGTGGGACTTGAACCCATATCCCCAGAATATTAGCCTGTTCCTCTGGACTACAAGCCCATTGAGATTACCGCTACGTCATCGTCTTTCCCAGAGTGAGTTCATGTTAGAGTGTAGCGCCTGTGTGCAAATGGTATCTAAAAATAAACAACTATGAGAAATTTGTCTTAAATATAAGCATAATTTTTGCATGTGAGTAGTTATTTTGTGGGCAGTGTCAGAAACCCTGAGAATTGGAATTGCAAAATCGGGACATGACAAAACGTGGTCACCAAAAAAGGATGAAAAAAGGCTTTGCAGTCATAGTTACAATAACTTATTGTGGGAGGAGATTGGGTGAGAAAACTTAAGAACCACACAGGTTTACGAGACAGAAGGGGACCTTTCAGTCCTTTGTATCTGTGCTAGCTTTTCTAAGAACAATTCAAAACTAATTTTGCTGTCCCACTCTGTCTTCATAGTCCTTAATTTTGCTCTGTTTCAAATATTCTTTTAAAAGGTTGCTTCTGCAACAGATACGCATGGCAAAGTATTTTCTGTTTCAACACCCCTCCATAGCAAAATTCTCATAAGCCCTTTCCTCACTACGTGATTGACAATTTTAGTTGACGACTGCTCGCTACTGTCTCTCAAACCTGAGGAATTGGCACTTCCATATTCATTCTAAGGAAGATGTTCATAGTTTTAAAAAGCTCCATTAAATTCCTTGGGTTTCTCTATTTCAGTGCAAATAGCCCAAGTAACTCGAGACTCTCCTCATAACTCTAGCTTCCCATCCCTGACTTTACCCTAGTGAAATTCCCCTTCCTACAATAGATAGCCCAAAACTTCAACCAGAAATTCAACTGTGGTCTAATCAATGTTTTATACAAATTTATTATTCTTTAATCTTGTACTCTTGATAAAACACTGTTGCCTTTTTCAATGGCTTTGTTTACCTGCACACTCACTTTGACAGAATCACTCGGTGTCTTTGTTCATCCGCACCCTTAATTGTCTTTCTGTTGAGAGTATGCTTACCTACCTTGTTTCACCTCCCACATTAAATTGCACCTGCAACTTGTCTGCTTAATTCTGACTCCTCTGTAATCCTCCTCGTCATTCACCAAAGCAAACAGCAACTTCTGTGATTCTGTTCTTCCTATACCCAAGTCCAAATCATCTCTACCAACTGAGAACAAAACTGGGCACGGAACTTGAGATCCTACTGCAATGCGGACAACTCCCACCCTAAGTCTTTAATTCTTGTCCATTAACCAGCCTCTTGAGATACCTTATCTAATGTCTTTTTAAAAAGAACCTATATATACTACAACTAATGCATTCCTTTTTTCAGTTACTTTTCCCCCAAAAAACTCCCAATTTGTCAAGCATAACTTGCTTTCAACTGAAGCAGTTTGGCGCAGTTTCATTAACCCATGCATTCTATATGTGCCCTAATTTTATCTTGAATTATGGATTCTAAGAGTTTACCCGCAGCTGGTATTCAGCTTGTTATTTTTCTCCCATCTTTCTTCTCCCATTTACCTTGAATGTGTGTTACTTCAGCTGCTGTCCAATTCATCGGCACAATTTGCGGATTTAAGGAAGATTGAAAAATTGTGGTCAGTCTCTTTGCTGAATCTCCTCTCACTTCTTTCAACAAATTGCTGGCTTCTTGGATTTACTGGGAGGGTGTCACTGGGAGTTTTTCTTGTTTTAAGTATTTTCATTGTATAGTTCATGTTTGTAGGACCAGTTAGCTTGGTTGGTTAGAGTGTGGCACTTGGTAATGTCAGTGGAGTGGGTTCAGCCCTCATACTGGCTGCAGTGGTTCTTGGGCCCTGCCCCTTCTACTTGCCCCAATGTGGTATCATGGCAATATTGAGCCATGACTAGTAACCCTCAAGATAATGAGGACATTACATGAAGAAAGAGAGAATTCACATTCCTTAAGCCACCAAACTGGCAGAAGGGGCTTCCATCAGCATTGCACTCTTTCAGCCTTGGATTTGCTGTTAAATTATATGCCAGTCTGAGGCTTTTGACTCCAAGCAACTTGTGACCAAAGCTGATGTTCCAATTGGGAGTTATGAAAATTGTGGTGTTCCTTTGGATTGATTTTTATTTTTCTTTTGTTTTCAGCCGCAAGGGATAGGTGAACCGAGTGTTTATCATGCAGTGATTGTCATCTTTTTGGAGTTTTTCGCTTGGGGATTGCTGACAACTCCTATGTTAACTGTGAGTACAATGTTTACCATTTATCTTTCTTTAAAATGGTAACCCCCATTCGATGGTTCAATGCAAAAATCCCTAGCAGGTTGTTAACTAAGCCATGTGCATTTAGCAAGCCCCATGTTCCATCTCTGGTTTCTCAGCTGAGATGGAGAGCAGTTTGCATCCTTGGAGAAGTGATGCCACTGATTGCTGTGCCCCAACTTGACTGCTGCTGAAACATGTACAAGTAACCAGCTAGCATTCGCAAACAAGACTCTTTGGGGAAGAATGGTGGGTTGTGTAAGTACTGATGGGCTATCGGTGCCTGTAGAATTGCACCACAGCCTTATTTATTCATTTTATTTTAAGCACCAGTGGCTGTATGTAACTAAATTGCTACAGTGCAGCTGCCCATGTTGGGATGTCAAGTTTTCGAAATCTCTCAATACTGTGCACCAGCCCCTTGTGTCAGCTGGCAGATCAGTGAAACCTGTAACTCAAGATCCTTCCATTCCCGGCCACTGTTCAGTGATGCCTGCTGGAAAATGCATTGTGAGAATTGCTGAGAATGAGAACGCAAACTGCTGTGATACCCCCCTGTGGATTCTTCAACAACGTGTCAAATAGTTCTTCAAGAAAGATAGGGAGAGGAGAAATTTTGCGGTGGATTTGAGGGGGGTTAAATGCTAGAGGTAATATTTTGAAAAACTGTTATAACTTGAATGTTTTGCCTTGCATCACCCTGCCCCCCAGAATCCGTTTATTCACATTGTTGAGTAAAACTTTGAGAATAGTAATGCTCTGGCTCCTGTCTTCTGTTAGGAAAGAGAAATCTGTTACACAAATGCAATCTGCTTCTTACATGAGTTGCGTTCATCTAGTAGCGGCACCAAAGTACACTGACAGCCTTATTTAATGTGGCAAGGATACTTTGATTTTACTGCTGGCTGCAAGAGCCCTATGTGTTGTCAGATTGTATCATCACTGTATAAACGTGACTTAGCAAAGAATTATGCCCCTGCAACCCAGCATTATAATTTCATGAGATAACATTTAGTTTTTCTTAGGTTTTGCATCAGACATTCCCTCAGCACACGTTTCTAATGAATGGACTTATCCATGGGGTGAAGGTAAGAAATACAATTGCACATCCTTTACTGGAAGCAAAATATGTTGATGTTCTATTTGACTTAAATGACTAACTCCAAACCACACTTGCCTTATCTAAAGAACCAGCAACAGCTTTTTGTTGGCTTGCACATGTGAAATTGCAAAACAAAAGCCAGCCCCCCCCATGTCAGTCTGTCAAGTTTACATTCACACCCAGTGCTATTCTGCATCAGACCTCAGTAGTGTCAGTGAATCTGGCAGAAGCTCACAAGACAAGGGACACAGTGAATCTCTGCTTCTGCAGGAACTGGAAGGATCAGAACTTTATATTTACAACTGTAGTGAAGCAGACATTTATCATTGGCTGTGTTTTTATAAAGTAAATGTACCTTTAGTGTTACTTCTAACAAGCTGTTTTGATGCACTGTCATTGAATGTACCTTTATCCCCATGGATTGCAGCGATTAAAGAAGGTGGCCACCACCTTCTCGAGGGGCATCTAGCAGTGGGTAATGAATGCTGGCCTTGCCAGTGACACCCATATCCTGACAGTTATAATTAGATGTTTCTTACATACTATTCGGGAGCAGGAGTGGGTCATTCAATCCCTCGAGCCTGTTCCACCATTCAATAAGATCTGATTGTAGCCTCAACTCCACTTTCCTTCATTCCCCTTATACTCTTGACTCCTTTGTCAATCCAGAATCTATCTAACTCAGCCTTAAAAATGTTTGATGACCCTGCCTCCACCAATCTAAGGAAGAGAATTCCACAGACTCACTATCTTCTGAGAGAGAAAATTTCTCCTCAACTCTCTCTTAAATGGGAGACCCCTTATTTTTAAACTGTGTCCCCCAGTTCTAGTCTCATCCACTAGGGTGAACATCCTTTCAGCATCCTCCCTGTCAATTCCCCCAGATTCTTATGTCTTTCAATAAGATCACCACATTCTTCTAAACTCCAGTGGATACAGACCCAACCTGTCCAATCTTTCCTTGTAGAATAGCTGCCCCATCCCAGGAATCAATCGAGTGAACCTTCTCTGAACTGTTTCTAATGCAATTATTCCCTTTTCATAAATAAAGAGACCAAAACTGTACACAGTACTTGAGATATGGTCTCACCAATGCCTTGTACAACTAGCGAAACACCCTTACTTTTAAATTCCATTTCCTTGTTATGTGAGAAAGTAGAAAAATCACAATGCAGCTACTCAGTCTTTCAGTTCAAAAGACAGGAGTGGTGACGGCCTTAAAAAGGGACTTTCCATCAATGACCCTTTATCTATAGAACATTTGTTTTCTTGCTTTCAAAAATAGTTTTATTTAGGAAGTTGGCTGAGCATGATGATACGAGCAAACTTAATTAATTGAGATGCTACCGTTGCCCTTGAGCACTTTGGTTGTAATTCCATAAACACATTCAGAGGTCCCTAATGTGGTCAGGTCAATAAATCTTCCCAGCAATGGCATACATCCTTTGCTTTTAGCCTACTTTGCTGTATCACTGCTTTGGATGGGTTCTAGTGAAGGGTTTCCTGTCTTTGCTCTATCCTGTTACTGACAGGCCTACTGTGTGCTTCCAGCATGTTCAGTTTTTCTGTTTCAGATTTCCAGTATTTTGAGCCTTTGTTTGCAGTCTAGAAACAGCTTCTCTGATAAAACCGCGATGTGCATAATATTTTAATTACTTCTAATGACTTGTTTTGATCTGCAGGGAATATTATCATTTCTCAGTGCTCCTCTGATTGGAGCTTTGTCGGATGTTTGGGGCAGGAAGTCCTTTCTTCTCTTAACTGTGTTCTTCACCTGTGCCCCAATTCCTCTCATGAGAATAAGCCCCTGGTGAGTGTCTGCAAGTTGCTGTATTACATTACAAATCAGAGCAAAATCAAAAAAAAATGTCTGAGACACCTTTAACAGGTTTCCAAGGCATAATGTGACAGTAAGTTTGGCGATTGCTTCACATCTGATTTCAGGAAATAAATAAAATTAAAAAGTAGATTTTGAAAACTTATCCTGCACTTCAAATTGTTACGGTTGACAACTAAACTCCCTTCTAGCTGCATCAGAGTGGTGAGATACAGGCTTATGCCTGAGTCTTTTATGTAGCATGTTCCTGATCTTGCTTTCCACCATCGAAGCTGGAGTTTGCTGGCTATCCACTTATGGCATGGTCATTGCGGGTATCAAGATCTTAAATTACAAGGGAAAACCAATGATGTTGGACTTGCTTTAGAGGAGATTTTGAGTTAACCTAATCGAAGTTTTCAAAATTGTGAAGAGAATTGACAAGTTGAATCAGGTAAAATTGATGACTCTCTAAGGTGAGTTCAAACTTGATTGGAAAAATAAGGAGGATAAGATTCGGAAAAGAAGTCAAATGAAACTTGTTCTGTGGGACATTAAAGCCCACAGTACAATGGGCCTTGAGCCAATTAATTGTTCTTTTGGAGAAAGAAGGGAATGAAGGGACATGGTGAATAGGTGGACCTGGGGTAGATCCTTGATACAGAATGTCGTTCATTTTCAAGTTCCTCCATTAACACAAGTTTTTCCCCCATCTCTACCTTTTCATTGTTCACCACCTATTCCCCCAACCAAATTTTCCCCCTCTTAAATGCTATAATTTGTGACAAGTATGGTACGCTGGTGTCAGTCTTCGAGTACTTCCCCCAAGTTGCCCATTCTTCGTATATGAGTATGGATGCTAAGTATCCAAAGGCTGTCTGGCTAGTGGGGGGACCACTAAACACAACTCTGTCCCCCACCCAAAGCCCAGATGTTCTCAGGAGGGCTCAATGGGCAGAAATTAGAAGCCATAATCCTGCCTCAAATTATGTCTAATACACTTTGAGCTAAAGTTATTCCATATATGGTGCTGCTTGTAACTGTATATTTACAGCTTATCGTGCAGAATGTCGTTCATTTTCAAAGCCAGCTGTTTTTCTGTTCTTGCTTTGTATTTGGGGTTCTAACAATCTGAAAATTAGTTATTTCTGTGTTTGCTTTCCTCCACAGGTGGTACTTTGCAGTGATTTCTATGTCTGGAGTATTTGCAGTCACGTTTTCAGTGATCTTTGCCTACGTAGCGGATATAACTCAGGAGCATGAGAGGAGCACAGCTTATGGACTTGTAAGTCTTAAAACCGGAGCTAAAGAGGACATCTCTTATTTTACTGTGACGGTTTGTTCATGATTTAACCCACCAAGGGCCCTTGGCTAATTATTATTACTGGCGATTCAACTCTTATCTCTTCTGCAGCAATGAACACTTGTTCAAGGGCAATCCTTCTGGCATTCTGAATCAAAAGGTTTGAGTTCATGGACTCATAGAAACTTACAGCATGGAAGGAGCCCATTTGGGCTGCCATGGCTGTGCTGACTCTTTGAAAAACATTTGCGCTTATTCCCATTTTGTTTGTTACCCTGTGATCCTCGAATACCTGCCCAACACTCTTGTTAAAATTGTTTGTGGAATCAGCTTTCAATTAAATCATTCCAGATCCCAACAACAATGAGTGGGAAACATTTCTCCTCGATTTTTTTTGCCAATGATTTTAAATCTATGACCTCTGATTATTGACTCACTTACCAGAAGGGATAGGTTTTTATATTGAAGCCTCTCATCATCTTTTAAAAACTTCTTTTTGTTCACCAAGCAGGACAACAGTCCTAGCTTTGCTGACATTTCCTCGTTAATGAAGCCCCACACATGCCTACAGTATGTCATCTAAGTCAACTCTCCAAAGCAGCATTGGAAGAATATTATATTTTCCAACACAGCATTCTTCAGATGAGGTTTTAAACCAAGGTTTCCTCTCTTCCTTCCTTCTCTCTCTCCCCGCCCCCCCAAACCCAGTTAAGCAGATGTTAACAATTCTAAGACGTTACTTGAAGAGCAGGGACCTCTCCCTTGCGTCCTGGCCAGCATTCCTCCATCAACCAACAGTGCCAAAATGACTAATCAGCTGGACGTTAATCATATTGCTGTTTGTGCAACAATGCTGCTAGTGGTCTGTGAAGCACTTTGAGGCATTCGAAGTGATAATGCAGTACATAAATGAAATTATTTGTTATTGCTGTATCGGGTGTGACATTTGTAAATGTTGATGTTTCGAGGGACTTGGGACTTGTACAGGAACGCTAAAAGTTAGCATGCAGGCACAGCAAGCAATTAAGAAGGCAAATGGTATGTTGGTCTTTGTTGCAAGGGAATTGGAATACAAGAATAAGGAAGTCTTGTTACGATTGTACAGAGCTTTGGTGAGACTGCACGTGAAGTAGTGTGTGCAGTTTTGATCTCCATATTTAAGGAAGCATTTACTTGCCGTGGATGCTGTAAATGAAGGTTCACTAGATTGGTCCCTGGGCTGAGAGGGTTGTCCTATAACAGGCTGAATAAATTGGACCTGTACTCTGAGTTTAGAAGAATTTGTTGTGGAAAGGCAGCACCTAAATGTATTAATTGCTGCTGTGTCACTTGCTGGTGTTAGATTTTTTAGTCTAATTGAGCAGCAAGTGTCAATTTACTCCGTTCTCGCTTGCTCATCTCTTTGTGGTACACTGAATCTTTTATTTCTCTCCTCATGTTGACTGGGCAAGTAGAAACTCAGCTCATGGGCCTCAACCAATGCTGTCCTGAAAAAGGCACTAGAAAGTGCGCTCCTTTTCTCTTCTCCCCATGGCGAAATGGCTCTTAGTTTAGTAACTTTGTGGTGTAGGTTGATTGGATTCGAATTGTACATTCTTTGCAGTTTCTCTAGTTCCCTATTAATGTTAGTTTGGTTGAGCTAAAGCAATGGTGCTTTGAGGAGTTAGATAAACTGTACCTTGTGTTTGGAAGTGGAAGTTTTATTTTAAGAATAAGGCAGCTACTGAACCTTACTGATTCAAAATTTCAGAAGCACTGAAACATTAAGGTATGACCACCTCAGTAAGAATTTTTGCAAAGTTTAAATAATAGGTGACTGTAGATGATTTTGTTATGCACTGACTTTTGCCTCTTGGACCCAGGTTCAAGTTACATGCTGATAAGCTAACTTGAGACTTTTTTTTTCTCTGTATGTCAGAGCCTGTGTCGAATGAATTAGAGCACTTATGAATAGACCACCATAGTGGGGAATGCTTTTCAACATTTTGTTGAAATGTTGGGGCTGAGGTATGTACTTGGAGCAATGTAGAGGGAGCTTTACACTGTATCTAACCCATGCTGTACCTAAACACAGAGATAAAAACAAAAAAATACTGTGGATGCTGGAAATCCAAAACAAAAACAGAATTACCTGGAAAAACTCAGCAGGTCTGGCAGCATCGGTGGAGAAGAAAAGAATTGACGTTGAGTTCTGTTGAAGGGTCATGTGGACTCGAAACGTCGACTCTTTTCTTCTCCACCAATGCTGCCAGACCTGCTGAGTTTTTCCATGCTGTACCTACCCTGGGAGTGTTTGATGGGTCAGTGTAGAGGGAGATTTACCCTGTCTAACCTGTGCTATAGCTGGCATGGGTTTGTTTGAAACTGGCATTGGTGCCTTAAATGGAAAGTCTGAATGAGCTCAAAATTTACCCAGATATTTAAAGAAAGCCTCCAGAAATGGAAATTAGTCAGAATTTTTCTTCTCCCAATCACAGGTATCTGCAACGTTTGCAGCTAGTCTTGTAACCAGTCCGGCCATTGGAGCATACTTGGCTAGAGCGTATGGAGACAACCTTGTGGTAGTTTTGGCCACTGCTATTGCCTTGCTGGACATCTGTTTCATTCTTGTGGCTGTGCCAGAATCTTTACCAGAGAAGATGAGGCCTGCTTCCTGGGGTGCACCGATTTCATGGGAACAAGCAGACCCTTTTGCAGTAAGTAACTGTATTAATTCACCCGATCGTCCTAATGTATTGGTATTGTTCTTTATCCTGCTCTTTATAAATCTCTTTCCAGACTTTCATTGTTGGCATCCTATCCTATATGGTGTGCAGATCTATTATACCACTGGCTCCCTGTGCCCATGCATTGATTCCTGTCCTCATTCACAAATCCTTTCATGGCTTTGCTGCATCCTCTGGCGCTACATTAGCCTGGAATTTTCAGCCTGAGCTCCGCCATCTTCTCATGTCTTCACTTACCTTGAAAAAGCTTGATGTCTGTTCCTAATCACATCTCCAGTGCGCATTGGCCTAGAATTCAATTCATCATCTTTGATGAAGTGCTTTGGGAAATTTCACTACTTTAAGATGTTAACCAAAAGATCTCATCACCTCTTAATCCTCACCTCTCCTGAAGATAGCACTTCATATTGGGCTGCATTTTCATATGATGACAGCCCTTCTGGATGTAACTCGAGAGATTGCTCTTCACATGTAACCCTTGACATTGAGTGTCAGCATGCTGTTTGACCATGGAGTCTGAGACCAGTCAAACCTCATCCTCACTTCCATCGCAGTCTACATTCACTTTCCAGCATAGCTGACTGAATACTATTTTGGCAGGAATACCCCCCCTCAGCCCAGGGATCCCTTGGCTATTGTAGCACATCTAAATAATTGGGCAGACCAAGAGGTTAAAACTGGGTCTTGTATGGCCTGCTTAACTCAGCCTCAATCTGACCAGTACATTTGCCATCAGGAGAGCTCGTTTGGTAGCCTTGAATCTCTTGGAGATGATGATGCGTGGTGGGTAATAATAAAGCATCCACTGCACTTGGTGTAGACTCCGCTGAAGTATTTTGGGGGAGTGGTAATGTCACTGGACTAATGATCCAGAGACCCAGGCTAATTCTCTGGGGACATGGGTTCAAATCCCGCCACGGCAACTGTTGGAATCTATTATTACAGATAATAAATCTCGAATATAAAAGCTAGTCTCTGTAATGGTCACCATGAAACCATCATCGATTATTGTAAAAACCGATCTTGTTCACAGATTTCCTTCCCTGGAGGACATTAGCCATTCTTACCTGGCTGGGCCTACATGTGACTCCAGCCCCACAGCAATGTGGTTGACTCTTAACTGCTCTCTGCAATGACATAGCAAGGTCAGTTCAAAGGCAGTTAGGGATGGGCAACAAATGCTGGCCTTGTCAGCAATACCTACATCCCATGAAAGAATAAAGAAATAAAAAGTATTATCAAAATTGTTTTGAAGAAGTATAAATTTCAATGGGGTACAATTGTCTTTGGATACTGATTTCTTTCAACTGAAATTGAGATCTGTGATTTCCCCCTCTGTAATTTTTAAAATGTGGAGTCATCACACACGGATGTCCTTTGAAAGGATTTGTCTCAGTTTATAATTTTCATTAACTTTCTCTCTATCCCATTTTATTTCAGTCTCTGAAGAAAGTGGGTCAGGATTCAACTGTTCTGCTGATCTGTATTACAGTGTTTCTCTCGTACCTGCCTGAAGCAGGCCAGTATTCCAGCTTCTTTCTTTATCTCAGACAGGTAAAGAGGCCCTGTAATATAAAAAAATAAATCTGTTGTCTCTGAAGCAAATGCTAATGGTTTAATGACAATAGATTTCTTCTCTCTCTCTCGTTTTCTCTCCTCACTGTCATATTATTTTCTCACTTCCCTTCTTGCTGAGAGTGTTGATCTGCTCTCAGGCTGATTCCACATCAGAATCACTCAAGGTAGCTGTTGCTCCTGTTTTATCCTCTGCCTGTCTTTCCCTCCCTGGGAAAGGTAACTAACCTGTACTCCCTCTCCCCCATTGACAGATGAGTGGATGAAATCAGAAACTCACCATAGAGAAACAGAAGTGCAAAACTGCATACCATCTCAGTGGTGTAGTGCGTTAGGACACAACCGTGTTCCAAAGCTACTGCACAGTCAATGCTGCATCTGTTGAGTCTACTTAGAAATACCTAAAGCAGATTTAGGCTATGAGGTAATTTGCCCAGAGGTCCATTTCTTTGGGATGAGTGTTGGTTTGTAGATGTACAGGTTTGATAAGAGTACTTTGGGTTGATAATGCTTCCACCCCATCAGCTCTCTGAAACTTGCTTTGGAATGTTTTGCTGCATTAAAGGTATGAATTGAGTGCAAGAGAGTTAGTTTTCATGCCAGAGGCTGTTGACCATATGTGCTGGAGGGTGAGTTTTTGGTTGCAGGATTTCGACTGTGATATTGGGGAGGGGGTATAGAGATCAACTGGAACAACTTGTGCAGGTCATCACAGGGATTGCAGATGGAGTACTTGGGATGGGAGGAAGTGGAGCAGAGCTAACTGCTGGTTGGGGGAGTGGTGACCTGGGAGGGAACAGAGATTGGGCAGAGTGAGTAAAATCCATTGAACCCACAGAAAAGTTAAGGTGCAGAAAGGGGCCATTCAGCTCGTTGTGTCTGCGCCAGCCAAAAAGAGATAAAAGAAACCAGCTGCTCATTTTAATCCCACTTTCCAGCACCTGGCCTGTCCCTTTTTGCAGGTTACAGTACTTCAGATGCAGACCCAGGTACCTTTTTAAATGAGTTGAGCATTTCAGCCTCAACCACCAACTTAGGCAGTGAATTCCAGATGCCCGCCACCCTCTGGGTGAAAAAGTTCATGTCCCTTCTAACCCTTCTACCAATCACCTTAAATCTATGCCGCCTGGTAATTGACTCTCAGGTGGAGGATTAACAAATTGTATGGGAGTTAAAGCAATGGAATTAGGTTGAACTGTCTCCACCTACATTTTTTTATAGATCAATATGCCTTTAACACCCGAGTCTGAATTGCTGTTAATTTGTTGATGATTTGGGAATGGTTTTAGGACCAGAAATAGTAAAACCAGTTGTTTCAAAATTGAAGAGCAAGAAATTCGAGTTGGGGGTCATTGAATTCTAAATGTGGTTTCCTGAAATATGTCCAGATCAATGTTCTTGATGGTTGTTCTAAGGAATTGTCTATTGCTTCATTAACAGTGCAGTTCAGACACACTGGGATCTCCTTGCAGTGTATCTGTTCTTTTATTGCTGCTGCAAGCATGTCCAGCCTCCTTCAATCTGATCACAGGTAGCCTTTGTTTTCCTCTTTTTATGTCGGCTTGGCTCAGTGGGTAGCACTGTCACTTCCAAGTCAGAAATTTATGGGTTCAAGACCCCACTTTGCATACGCAATCCAGGGTGACATTGCCGGACAGGACTGAAGGGATTAAGTGCTGTATTGGCAGATGTGTCTTTCTGGTAAGAGTCCATTTGCTTGTTCAGTTAGATATAAAAGCTCATGGCACTGATGAGGAATAGCAGTCTCTCTCCCAGTTCCAGCCTATAGTCTCCTGGAGTACTAAAATAAAAACAGAAAATGCAAGAAAAGTTCAGCAGGTCTGGCAGTTTTTTTGGAGAGAGAAACGGAGTTAACGTTTTGAGTCTGTATGACTCTTGAGAGCTAAAGAGAAGTAGAAATGTGATGGATTTTATACCGTTTGAGGGGGTGGAGCAGACTAGAAGGTCATGGATAGATGAGAGCACAGGAGAGATTGACAAAGATGTCATGGGCACAAGACAAAGGGAGTGTTAATGGTAGTGTAAAAGGCGAAAGAAGGTGCTTCTGGTGGCATAATGGTAAGATAGCAGAATGTGTTAATAGCAGAACAAAGGTCAGGCTCTGTGAAAGCACAATATAGCAACAAGTGGCAGATGGCCTGGTTTTTGGGGGGGGAGTGCTTGGGGGGAAAAAGAATTAAAATTTTTTTAAATGAATAAATAAATGCAAAAAATTTTTTTTAATGGATTTAAAACGGGGTAAAGATGGAAGAGAAAGTTCATGCTCTGAAGTTGTTGAACTTCGTGTTAAGGCTGGAAGATGAGGTGCTGTTCCTCCAGTTTGGGTTGGGCTTCACTGGAACATTGCAGCAGGTCAAGGGTGGGCATGTGGGCCTGAGAGCAAGATACTGTGTTGAAATGGCAAGTGACAGGAAGATCTGGGTCATGCATGCGGACTGAGCGAAGGCGTTCCACAAAGCAGTCACCCAGTCTGTGTTTAGTCTCCCTAATGTAGAGGAGATCGCATTGGGAGCAGCGAATACAGTAGATGAAATTGAAGGAGGTGCAAGGAAGCGCTGCTTCACCTGAAAGCAATGCTTGGGGCCTTGGGTGGTGAGGAGGGAGGAGGCAAAGTTGCAGCTATTGCACCTTCTGCAATTGCATGGGAAGGTGCCGTAGGAAAGGGGATGAGGAGTTGAAGGTGATGGAGGATTGGGTCTCCTACAACTGGAGTACTGTATGCACATTTAAGAAAGGATATACTTGGGAGGCTGTACAGTGAAGGTTCACTAGCTTGGTCCCTGGGATGAGAGAGTTGTCTGATGATGAGAAGCTGAGTAAATTGGACCTATAGGGCAGAATTTTCTACCTGGTGGGCGGGCCCGACCCAATCTCCGGCGGGCAGGGAGCCGGGCCCCGCCGCCATTTTACGTGGGCGGGCCAATTAAGGCCCACCCAGTGTGACGTCCGCCGGGAAGCGCTATGCACTTCCTGTGCGGGCGGGGGGGATTCCTCAAAAGCGAGAGTGCGCTCTTTCGCGCATGCACACGAAAGAGCGCACATCTCCCTGAGGCTAAGTGCTGCCTCAGGGAGATCGCTGACGCTTTAAAAAATATGAAAAATAGAAAAAAAAATCCATAACATGTCCCCCTCATGAGATGGGACATGTTCATTAATTACACTAAAACTTTATTAAACTTTTTAAATCCCTAAATCTGGCTAGTGGATGAGGTTTCATGTTTTTTCTATTGCCCACCGGGGCTCCTGGCCTGCCCGCCAACTGTAAGGTTGGATGGGCAGGTCCTTTAATTGTTTCAATGATCCTGTCAATGGCCTCAATTGACCATTGACAGATCGGCGGGCCCGCAGCTGATTTTGCTGCGGGCCCACCTTCCTGAAAGTTTAAATGGGGCAGGATGACGTCGGTGGTTCCGCCCAACGCCGTCCCGCATCGGTGAGCGGGCCCCGCCTCCTGCTCGCCGACGGCAAAATTCAGCCCATAGTCTCGAGTTTAAAAGAATGAGAGATGATCTCATTGAAATATACAGGATTCTGAAGGGGCTTGGCAGGGTAAGCACAGAAGTTCTTCCACTCGTAGGGGAATCTAAAAGATGGGGGCACAGTCTCCAGATAACGGGTCAATCATTTAGGACTGAGATGAGGAGAAATTACTTCACTCAAAGGGTTGTTAATCTTATCTTTGGAATTCTTTACCCTAGGGGGTCGTGAATGCTCTGTTGTTGACTATTTAAGGCTGGGATAAGGAGATTTTTGATGTCTCGGGGAATCAAGGGATATGAGGTGCAGGCAGGAAAGTGGAGTTGAAGCCCAAGATCAGCAGTGATCATATTGAATGGCGGAGAAGACCCGATGGACCATATAGTCTACTCCTCCTGTCTCTTGTGTTCTTGTCTATCCATTCTTCAAACAAAAACAGATTAACTGGTCATTCATCTCACTGCTGTTTTTGGACCCTTGCTGAATGCAAACCAGCTGCCGTGTTTGTCTATAAGTTCCTTCAAAAGGTAACTCGCTAACTGTTAAGCAATTCAGGATGTGCTGAAAATGTGAAGGTTGTTCTATAAGGGAATGTTTTTCTCCCTTTTCTTGAGGGCTGCGATCAACACCTCTTGGAATGTGTAACTTGAGTTTGATACCCATGATGTGCTCAGTTAACTACTGTCTGGTGGCTGCAGTAAGGGTGTGACAGTTGGCCTCAGTATTTCTGGACTCTGCAAGGTTTAAACATTTAATTTAAAAAGACAAAGAAATTTAAGTTAAAAGCAAAATACTGCGGATACTGGAAATCTGAAATAAAAACAAAAAATGCTGGAAAAACTCAGCAGGCCTGACAGCATCTGTGGAGAGAGAAACAGAGTTAACGTTTCGAGTCTGTATGACCTCTGAAGAAGGGTCATACGGACTCGAAACGTTAACTCAACTTTGTGGAGAGAGAAACAGCCCTCAGTGTAGTTCTGCCTTCTCCCAAGTAGGCTGAAGTGTTTGATGGCCTGAGTTTAGAATCCATAACAACTCTGAATTAGCACATCCCGTCTGATATGAATTCAGCTCCCCAGCAATAATGGGCTCTAACTCCTGGCTCGGCCTCTGCCGACGTGAGCAGTGAGCTCTCTTGATGAATGGAGTTATGATTACAGAGTCACCTGCCATGTTGTTCCATGTAAGAGGTGGTTAGAAACTGGAACTCGCAGCCACAAGGAGCGGTTGCAGTGAACAGCATGGACGCGTTTAAGAGTAAGCTAGATATGTGCATGAGGGAGAAATGAGTAAAAGGATGTGTTAACAGGGTTAGATGGAGAATGGTGGGAGGAGGTTTGTGGAGCATAAACACCACCTGTTGCACTGGCCTGTTTCAGAACTTTAAACACTTTAAGATGCATGTGTGTATTTTTTTTTAAAAATTATTCATTCTTCTATTTATTGTGATTTTTGTGTTCTCTAGGTAATTGGATTTTCCTCAGAAACTGTAGCTGCCTTTATTGCAGTTGTGGGAATCCTTTCCATTTTAGCTCAAGTAAGTGCTTGCTACTTAAAATAGGAACGTTTTAAGTGTGATCTGCTTAGAGCGAGTCAGCTGTGAGAATACTGTAGTTAACTTCGTCAGCAAATAACGGAATATTGAGTTGGAGGAAATAAAGATTATATGCTAATGCCAACTGAGTTTTTCCAGCATGTATTTTTTTTCCTTTTCCTTTTACTGATCAAACGTTCATTTCACTTGTATTTGGTTTGCAGACTGTGGTGCTTGGCATCTTGATGAGGTCCATAGGGCATAAGAACACCATCCTCCTGGGCCTCGGCTTCCAAATTCTCCAGCTAGCTTGGTACGGCTTTGGATCTCAGCCCTGGTAAGTGTGTGTTTCCTTTGAAGGATCACTCGAACATTAGAAATGGGAGCAGGCGAAGGCTATACACCTGCTCTGTCATTCAGAAAGACCATGGATGATCTTTGACCTCATCTTCACTTTCCTGACTGACCCCAAATCCCTTCATTCCTTTAGAGTCTAAAAATCTATCGATCTCGGCCTCAAATAAACTCAACATCTGAGCACCCATAGACTTCTGGGAGAATTCCAAGGATCTACTTCCCAAGTGAAGAAATTTCTCATCTTGGTCCAAAATGGCCGACCCTTTATCCTGAGACTATGTCCCCAAGTTCTACACACACTCACTCCAGGCAGTTGTCAGTGTCCTGTTTATAAATCAGCATTTTTTCAGTGAAGATGCCCTGAAGATGCAAGCAATTTCCAGTTTACTAGTTTAGGGTTTGCATGGAGATCAGAGGCTTTTTTAGGTTCGAACCATAGAAAAGTTATGGTGCAGAAAGAGGCCATTCAGCCCATTGTATCTGTGCTGGCCAAAAGAGAAAAAAGATACTAGCTGCTCATTTTAATCCCGCTTTCCAGCACCTGGTCCGTAGCCTTGCAGGCTACAGCAGTTCAGGCGTAGATTGGGTACCTTTTTAAATGAGTTGGGCATTTCAGCCTCAACCACCAACTTAGGCAGTGAATCCCAGACACTCACCACCCTCTAGGTGAAAAAGTCCCTCACTTCCTCAACCCCTCTCAAGATCTTCCCATTTGAGTATTCCCTTTCTTTGTTTGCCCTTCCCAAATGCATTGTGTCTCACTTTTCCGGATTTAATTCCATTTGCCACTTCTCCGCCCGCTCAGCCAAACCATTGATATCATTCTGGAGTTAACAGCTATCCTCATCACTATCAACTACAAATTTTTGTGTCATCTGCAAATTTCCCAATCATGCCTCCCATATTTAAGTCTATGTTATTAATATATACAACAAACAGCAAAGGCCCCAAGCACTGAGCCCTGTGAAACCGTTTTCCTTTGCAAAAACATCCATCAACCATTACCCTTTGTTTCCTGTCACTGAGCCAATTCTGGATCCAACCTGCCACCTTACCCTGTATCCCATGAGATCTCACTTTCCTGAGCAGCCTGCCATGTGGGACCTTGTTAAATGCCTTACTGAAATCGATGTAGACAGTATCCATTGCATTACCCTCATCAATCCTCGTTACTTCCTCAAAGTTAGTAAGACACGATCTTCTCCGAACAAAAGCATGCTGACTATCCCTGATTAATCCGTGTCTTTCTAAGTGACAGTTTATCCTGTCTCTCGGAATTGTTTCCAGTAATTTTCCCACCACTGAAGTCAGACTGACCAGCCTATAATTTTCTGGCCAATGCCTCGCACCCTTTTTAAATAATGGTACAATGTTCACAGACCTCCAATCCTCTGGGACCTCACCTGTATCTTGTGAGGATTGGGAAATGATCCTTGGAGCATCTGCTATTTTGTCCCTGGCTCCCTTCAACAGCCTGGGATACAATCCATCTGTCCCTGGTGATTTATCCACCTTCAAGGATGCCAGTCCCTACAGTACTTCCTCTCTCACTATGCTTATTGTATCTAATATTTCACACTCCTTTTTAACTAAAATGTCTGTAGCATCCCCCTTCTTAGTGAAGACAGACAAAGTACTCATTGAGAACCTTGTCCACATCTGCATCAATCCCCAAGTTACCATGTACATCTGATAGGCCCCACCTTCTCTTTAGTTATTCTCTTGCTCTTAATGTACTGGTAAAACATCTTATATTTATATTATAACTTATGTTAAATTATTAGGTTATAATATATATTATACATTATAAATTATTAGGTTATATAAATTATAGAAAGCTGTATGGAGTGCATGCAGAAAAAGTAGGGGATGTAGAGCTAGTGAATAGCTCTTCAAAGCCAACGTAGGCACAATTGACCATATGACAGCTTCCTGTATCATTCTATTTATTAGAATAATACCAGGGTTCTCTGAGGAGAAACTAGAGAAGTTGGAATTTTTCACCTTGGAGCAGAGAAGGTTAAGGAGATATTCAGTGGAATCATAGAATGGTTACAGCACATAACACAGCCATTTGTGCCTGTAATGTCTGTGCTGGTTCTCTGAAGGAGCAATTCACTTACAGCCACTCACCTGCCATATCCCGTAGTCCTGCACATTCTTCCTTTTCATATAATAACCCAACCTGCCTCCACCACACACTCAGACAGCACATTCCAGACCCTAACCATTTGCTGCATGAAAAAGTTGTTTCCCTCATGTCTTCATTGCTGCTTTTGCTAATTACCTTAAATCTATGCTCTTTGGTTCTCTAGCCGTCACCAATGTGAACAGTTTCTCCCTATTTACTCTATCAAATCTCCCCTCAACCTTCTCCAAGGAGAACAGTCCCTACTTCTCCAGTCTATCTGCGTAACTAAAGTTCCTCATCTTTGGTGAATTCTCGTGAATCGTTTATTCACCCTCTCGTCTTCACACCCTTCCTAAAGTGTTCCCAAAACTGGCCGCAATACTCCAGTTGAGGCCGAAGCAGTGTTTTATGCAAGTTTAACATAACTTCCTTGCTTTTTTACTCTATACCCCTATTGATAAAGCCCAAGATGGCACGTGCTTTATTAATCATTCTCTCGATTTGTCCTGCCACCTTTAGTGGCTCCTGCGCCTCTTTTAGAATTGCACCCTTTGTTTTTCTTGTGTCCGTGTTCTTCCTACCAAAATGAATCACTTCACACTTCTCTGCATTAAATTTCATCTGCCAGTTGTCTGCCCATTCTACCAACCTGTATATGTAAGAAGTTCTACACTATCCTCCTTTCGGTTCACAATATTTCCAAATTTTGTATCATATGCAAATTTTGAAATTCTGCCCTGTACACTAAGGTTTAGTCCATTAATATATATCAGGAAGAGCAAGGGTTATAACAGCTGACCCCTGAGGTGGCACTCTATAAACCATCCTCCAGTCTGAAAAACAACTGTTCACACCCTTTCCTGTCACATGATTAATTTTATATCCATGTTGCTCCTGTCCCTTTTATTCCATGAGCTCTAACTTTGATGACAAGTCTGTTGTGCAGTACTTTCTCAATGCCTTTTGGAAGTCTAAGTGCACCGCATCAACAGCATTGCCCTCAACCCTCTCTTTTACCTCATCAGAAAACTCAAACAAGTTAGTTAAACATTTGCCCATAACAAATCCTTGCTGGCTTTCCTTAATTAATTAATTGCATTTGCTCAAGTGACTATTAATTTTGTCTTGAATTTTCTAGACGCTTCCCCACCACTGAGGTTAAACTGACTGGCTTGTAGTTGCTGGGCTTATCTTTGCACCCTTTGTTGAACAATGAAGCAATGTTTGCAATTCTTCAGTCCTCTGGGACCACCCCTGAATCTAAGGAAGACTGAAAAATTATGGCCAGTGCTTCCGCAATTTCCACTTTCACTTCCCCCAGTGTCCTTGAATGCACCTCACCTGGTCCCAGGTAAATGACTTGAAGCACAGGTAGCCTATCCAATACCACCTCCTTATCAATTTTAAAACCTTCAAGTGTCTGAATTAACTACTCTTTAACAGTGACTTGCACAGCATCTTCCTTGGTAAAAACAGATGCAAAATGTTCATTTAATACCTCAGCCTTGCCCTGTAAATCCCGTTTTGGACTGTAATTGGCACCTCCCCATCTTTTGCCACCCTTTTACTACCTTATTTATCCCATAGAAAATTTTGGATTCCCTTTTATGTTAGCTGCCAGTCTCATCCCATACAGTTAGAGGTGTTTTAAAATAATGAAGGTTTTTGAGGGAGTAAATAAAGAGAATGGTTTCCGCTGGCAGGAGGGTTAATAATAGGACAGATTTAAGATAATTGGGAAAAGAACCAGAAGGCAGCTGAATTTTTACCGCAGCAAGCTGTTACTATCTGGAATGTGTGACCTAAAAGGGTGATGGAAGCAGATCCGGTAGTATCTTTCAAAAGGGAATTAGATAAATACTTGAAACAGAATTTTCAGGGTTACGAAGAAAGAAATTGGGTGATGGACCTAAGTGAATAAATCTTTTCCAGTAGCTGGCACAGGCAGAGAGCATTGAATGATCACATTCTGTGTAGGATGATTCTATTTCTGAAAATGACTGGGAAAAATACACTAAGGGTGTTTGCCTAGAGTGTGAGAAGGATTTCTGGTGTTTCTGGAACACTGGTCCAAGGAGCGAATGACTAAGCCGCACAGAACAGGAAAATCCCAGTTTTAACGTCTGCTCCTTTAAGTTAGCTGATCTTCCCTGGGAAGAGTACAGAGGAACTAGCTGCTCTGAAGAAGGGTCATATAGACTCGAAATGTAAACTGTTTCTCCCTCCATAGATGGTGTCATACCTGCTGAGTTTTTTCAGCATTTTCTGTTTTTATTGCAGGGGAGCTAGCGTTGAACTTTAGCAAGCCTTTTTTGAGGGGAAGATAAGACTGGATTTCTGTTCCTGAATGGTATCCAGTGACCCTTGTTAGTGTGAGTGGACATTGAGTGGGGGCTTGTGATGTCCCCTGCAGTTCAGTGGCTTGGGTAGCATGAAAAATTACTTCCTGGGAGAGGTACCGTAGGACAACTAGTGTTTTATCAAGGAGGTAAACAGTGGCACAAACATATTTAAAAAGCTAATTTTAAAAAAATAAATTGGCATTTCAGAGGCATAAAATGTGTTGATAATTGAGAAAAAAAAGCTTTCTTGCACAGGAGCAAATGTTAAAATACTCTGGAACGGAGATAATGAAGTAAAAACAGCCCAGAGTCAAGCTGTTGGCAGGCTGAACCAGATTTTAACATTACCAGGAAACCATTTGCCTAATAATCAATATACTATTTCTCAATTGAAACCTGCACCAATGAAACATCAACAACGTCAAGTAAACTCCACTGTGTTGTGGTCCAGGCTGGCAGTGAGACCAGCTGTCTTCTGAGAAACAGGCTGCAAGTGAAATAAAAATAATAAATTAAAGCAAAACAGATTCACACTGCTTTTCTCTTGGCACTTTTTGTGCACCTTGATTAAGTGTGGTATTTGGTGTTGGGGGTGTTGGGCAGAATACATAGAAAACAGCAGCAGGAGTAGCCCATTTCGCCCTTTGAGCCTGCTCCGCCATTCATCATGATCATGGCTGATCATCCAACTCAATAGCCTGCTCCCGCTTTCTCCCCATATCCTTTGATCCCTTTCGCCCCAAGAGCTATATCTAACTCCTTCTTGAAAACATACAATGTTTTGGCCTCAACTACTTTTTGTGGTAGCGAATTCCACAGGCTCACCGCTCTCTCTGGGTGAAGAAATTTCTCCTCATCTCAGTCCTAAATGGTCTACCCCATATCTTCAAACTGTGACCCCTGGTTCTGGACTCCCCCACCATTGGGAACATCCTTCCTGCATCTACCCTGTCCAGTCCTGTTAGAATTTTGTAGCTTTCAATGAGATCCCCCCTCATTCTTCTGAACTCCAGCGAAAATAATCCTCAATCTCTCCTCATATGTCAGCCCCGCCATCCCAGGAATCAGTCTGGTAAACCTTCGTTACACTCCCTCTTATAGCAAGAACATCCTTCCTTAGACAAGGAGGCCAAAACTGCACACAATATTCCAGGTGTGGTCTCACCAAGGCCCTGTAGAATTGCAGTAAGACATCCCTGCTCCTGTACTCAAATCCTCTCGCAATGAAGGCCAACATACCATTTGCTGCCTTTACCGCCTGCTGCACCTGCATGCTTACCTTCAGCGACTGGTTTACGAGGACGCCCAGGTCTCGTTGCACATTCTCCTCTTTCAATTCATAGCCATTCATCTGCTTTCCTGTTTTTGCTACCAACGTGGATAACCTCATATTTATCCACATTATACTGCATCTGCCATGCATTTGCCCACTCACTCAACTTGTCCAAATCACACTGAAACATCCCTGCATGCTCCCCACAGCTCATCCTCCCACCCAGCTTTGTGTCATCTGCATATTTGGAGATATTACATTTAGTTCCCACATCTAAAGCATTAATATATATTGTGAATAGCTGGGGTCCTAGCACCAATCCCTGCGGTACTCCACTAGTCACTGCCTGCCATTCGGGGGGGAAAAGACCTGTTTATTCCTACTCTTTGTAACCCTTGCCCATTACAAATACCCAGTGGCAGCAGCAACTAACCCAGATCTGATACAGCACTATTAGAAGTAGAGTGAAACTCTCTCCACACAGCTGCCACCACTGCCCCCAGCCAGGTGTTTTGGCCCTCAACCTCAGAGAAACATCTATAATTGCACCATTGAGACATAACAATTGGTTGCTGTGATTCATCACTAACTCCATTATTATATCATGTGACTACTAGGATGGTAAAAGGTGAACTAGATAGACCTTGGTCTTTTTTCAGCTAGTATGTTCCTAAGGACGTTTTTGCATGTAGTGATGTTGCTTACATAAGTAGTTTTGTGCTGTGGCTCCAACCTGAAGGAAAGACTTGCATTTTTATAGCATCTTTTAAAACCACTATCCTGGGATTAGGAGCAGCCAAAGTGTGGACCATGCTGATATTTATGCTCCATGTGAATTTCCTTCCATTATGCTTCATCTCACCCTTTCATCATACCTTATTCTTATCTTGCATTCTCATAACTATATCTATGCTATTCTTCTCAGTTACTCTTTGCAGTAGCAAGTGCCACATTCTCACCATTCTCTAGGTAACGAAGTTTTTCCTGAATTCCTTATTCACTTTAATGACTCCTGGTTTCGGTTTATGAATGGACTATTGAATATGTTTATTTGCTATTAATTCTCAGTTTGCACCATCACATTTGTTTCCTCCTCCATCTTGGCTCCTTTCTGGATAGGATGCCAAAACAAAACATACACTGAGCCTGACAGCAAGTTAACTAGCTTCCAGCCTATTTGAAGTGCAAAGCACTCTTTCCTCCCCAAACAGCTCAGCTTGTGTTTTATCTCCTTTCCCATCCGACTTCTTGACATTGCCAGAGCAACCTGCTCCTAAGCCTCTCCCTTGAGGTCAAAGGAAATGACGAAGCAAAACTGCCTGAGAATATTTGCTACGGCAACTTAAAAACCTCAAGGTCTTATTGGGTATAGCTTACGTCATGAAGTCATGGCTGACTGGATATGAGCTCAGCTGGCCTACAGTCACATTTGCAGTCCCAGCTGTCTATACAGAATTAGTGATAAAGTATAGCCTGCTAAACAGAAAGTAACTAAAACAAATGAACAAATGTGCCTAAATTATGTCCGCTTCATGCAGAGCAACTAATTTTGGGGAAATGAGTTTTATTTACAATAATTATTGGATAGGCTAGGGTTGTTTTCCTTAGAAAAGAGGAGGCTAAAGGGTGACCTAATTGAGGTGTACAAAATTGAGGGGTCTAGATAGGGTAGACAGAAAAGACTTGTTTCCCCTAACTGAGGGGTCAATTACCAGAGCATTGATGTAAGGTGATTGGTAGGAGGATTAGAGGGGACATGAAGAAAAGCTTTTTCACCCAGAGGGTGGTGGGCATCTGGAATTCACTGCCTAAGTTGGTGGTTGAGGCTGAAACGTTCAACTCATTTATAAGGTCCCTGGATCTGCATCTGAAGTGCTGTAACCTTCAAGTAGGCCAGAAGCTAGTTAACATGCTGTTAGGTTTAGTGTATGTTTTATTTTGGCATCTTATCCAGAAAGGAACCAAGATGGAGGAGGGCAGAGTATGAAACACTTTCTTTACAATGGGCCACGGTGGGGGTAGCAGTAGAGGAGGAAACAAAAGGGATGGTACAAACTGAGAATTAATGGCAAATAAACATATTCAATGGTCCATTCATTCCAGGTGCTGGAAAGTGGGATTAAAATGAGCGGCTAGTTTCTTTTTTCTCCTTTCTGGCCAGCGCAGACATGATGGGCTGAATGGCCTCTTTCTGCACTGTAACTTTTCAGTGGTTTCTATGATAACAGCAAAGCTTGCAAATCCCTTTAAATGAGCGGTGTTCTTTTTATTTTTTAAGTGTCTATCAAAATAGTTTTAAAATGAATATGTGAAGTTGTCAGTCATAGTGATATGTAGCAGATCTGTAAGCACATAATCCTGTGTTTTAAGGTTGATTTGCTAAAGTTTGTATAGGTGCTTCTATGCTGTCTATTTCCTACACTTGGAACAAAATATAAATATAATGGATATCGATGCTCTGTGGCTTTACCGTTTAACTTTACTGTCAGCTACAGTAGCATTAATAAAGGTACTTGCACAGTGCCCTGGGAGCTGGTGCCCTGTGCTTACGTTCCTAAAATCAGCTTCCTTATTCTAATGCTGCATCTACATTTTCAAGGGCCCACGTTGCCAATTCTATGAACTGTAGGGTGCTAGAACATGGCCTGGAGAACCAGCATTTGCCATTGATATGTTTGGCACTGAATGGTTTTTTGTTCCCGCAGGATGATGTGGGCAGCAGGAGCCGTGGCCGCCATGTCCAGCATCACCTTCCCAGCGGTCAGTGCCCTGGTTTCTAGGAATGCCGATCCAGATCAGCAAGGTAGGCCGTTTTCTCCTCCTCCTCCTGAGACCACACTCGTTGTGCACAGCAAGTGCAAAATGATTTTGAACCTTCCGAAGAATTGCAATCTAAATCACGTGAGCCATTGTCAGAATGTTATAAGCAGTTGATAGGGGGTGAATTTGATGTTCCTATCTCCAAATACCCACTTTGTCATCAGGTGAATGTGAAATGCCATTTCCTGTAGGATTTCTGTTTGGAGGATCACTGAGGCAATAAACTAAAGCCACACAGAACAGCAGGTCTCTGGTCAAATACCTTTACTGCATAAACTGATTTCAGCATCACTACAATTGGTCTCAATGCCCATGGAGTGGGCCAGAGTTGAGGGGAGAAGGAAGAATCAGTCAAGACACTGATTTCAAATTGTTGTCAGGTAACCATTGCGTGCGTGTGAACTGTTATGCCTTTCATAGCCATACAGACTCAACCATAAAACCAAAAGGCAAATACTGCAACTGCTTGAAATTGGAAATATAAATAGCTACAGCCTGTCCACACTTGCCCACGCTCACAGTTGGGAAACCATTTCCCAGTAAAGCTCCAGTGTCCCTAGGACATGAGGGGAGGGGACAACTGATTGGTACATGCAATTCTAAAAGAGTTTTCATTGTTCAAATATAGTTTGTGATTAGTTTTAGTTTGGGCAAGAGTAAATTCATCCCATCTGCTCAATCCTTGATTAACGCATAACAGTTAAAATGTGAAGTCTTCATTCCGAGGATTTACATTTGAGATGGCCTTTCCTTTTTCCTACAGGAGTTGTGCAAGGAATGATCACTGGAATCCGTGGATTGTGCAATGGCCTTGGTCCAGCGCTGTATGGATTTGTATTCTACCTTTTTCACGTGGAGTTAAATGAAATGGGAGATGTTGATAACCCAGGCAAAGTTCCAAAAGGAAACATGCAGAATCCAACTGATGAGGTAAAGAAACAATTTTTGTGTGAGCCCAGCTCCCTCGTACCTTCATGAGGTGCAATCACCTACGTTAATGCTGTTGAAAAAAGTTATGGGATCCTTGGCTTTATAAATAGAGGCATAGAGTACAAAAGCCAAAGAAGTTATGCTAAACTTTTATAAAGGGACTGGTTAGGCCCAGCTGGTATATTATGTTCAATTCTGGGCACCATGCTTTAGGAAGGAGAAACTGCTTCCACTGTCAGGTTGATTACTAGAGCACAAATTTAAGAAACTTGGCAAAAGAATTGGATGGCAGTTGGAGATAAATTATTTTATGCATCAAGTTATGATCCAGAATACGCTACCTGAAAATAGGGGAGAAATTTGTTGCAATAGTAGTTTAAAAGGGAGCTGGATAAGTACTTGAAAAGGATAAATTTGCAGGGCCATGGGGAAAGGGCATGTGGGACCAATTGGACAGCTCTTTTAAAGAGCAGACACGGGCAAGATGGGCTAATTGGTTGTCTTCTCTGTTGTATGATTCTATTTCCATACCAGGTCTAACAGTGTTCTGACCTCAGCACAAGAAAGTTGTAGGTCCACAGATGAGCCTACTTGTGATCAGTAGAATATCAATAACTTCTGTGATGTCATTGGAGTTGCTGTCTTTCTGATAAGACATTAAACCAAGGCCCAAATCTGCCTGTTCAGATGGATGTTTTTTACTCTTTTGAGATGTGGGTATCACTGGCAAGGCCAGCATTTGTTACCCATCCCTTATTGCCCTTGAACTGCTGGGCCATTTCAGAGGGCAGATAAGAGTCAGCCACATTGCTGTGGGAATGGAGTCGTGCACACATAGGCCAGGCTGGGTAAGGTTTCCTTCCTAAAAGACATTAATAAACCAGGTGTTTTTTTCCTGGCAGCTGATAATATTTTATGGTTACCATTGCTAAGACTAGCTTTCAATTCCAGATTTATTAGCTATAATTGAATTTAATCCCAACCAGCTGCTGTGGTGGGTTTGATCCCATGTCCCCAGAGCATTAGCCTGGGCCTTTGGATTACTAGTCCAGTGACATTCCAACTACAATGCCTTTGGAGCAACAGCAATTTGCATTTATATATTGCCTTTAATGTAGTAAAACATCCCAACGAACTTTTCAGGAGTGTGTAATGAAACAAAAATTGACACCAAACCGCATAAGATAATACAATAGGTGACCAAAAGCTTGGTCCAAGAGAGAGGTTTTAAGGAGCACCTTGAAATGAAATAAAAGGGGTGTGGAAGTTTAGGGAGGGAATTCCAGAGCTTAGGGCAGGCAGCTGAAGCCAGGGAGTTCTCTTGGTGCCTTGGCCTTCATTTCTCCCTCAACTGATGCCACTAAAAGGAGATCAGGTTTATTCACCTTATAACTGTATGTGCAAACTGACAACGTGCAAAACTGTCATAATTCCATACATAAGTTGCCATAGTTCAAAGTAATTTTTTATACCTGAAGCATTTCGAAATGTGATATTATGCATGTACCCTGCTAATTTTCCACTTCGTTAACGGACATAACGCGAATGAATATAAGAAAAATGAGAATTTTGACAAGTTCCCTCGCATGAAATCCTTCCTAGAATGAGTTTTAAAAATAAGCTGTCCCCCTTGTGTTAAATTATTTTTAAAAGGCTTGCAAGTTTATAACTTCAGTAATTCGATGTATTTTTTTCTCTCTCACTTATTCTCCTTAGAGTACCATAATCCCAGGACCTCCTTTTCTTTTTGGTGCGTGCTCGGTGTTGCTGTCTCTGCTGGTCGCCTTATTCATCCCCGAGCACAGTGGCCTCCCTCTGCGCTCTGGCAGCTGGAAGAAACACAATAATGGATCCCAGGGCCACCCCCACAGTCCACAGAGTGCGAGTCCCGATGGCAAAGAGCCTCTATTACAAGACAGTTGTGTATGATGGTCAAGAGCTGCCCACTCTCGGGTAGCTGGAAGTGGAATTAGAGATCAGGCACGGCTGCAAAGCCAAGGTTTTCATTTTGGGAATACTAACATTGGTAGTTTTCTTTCTGGATTGTTGGAAGTTGAAAGGTTTGTCTTGTCTTTTTTTATAATTTAATGTGTTTAAAAACAATTCCATTCATGCCACTTTCTGGTCCAGCTCCTGATTGGCTTATTGAAGTCAGGATGCTCTTGGGTAGCTTTCAGCAGTTGGCACAATCCAGAGTCCCTTAATTACAGGATGTCACTCCTCCCTGTTTTACTGTCTTGTGCAAGACACCAGAAGTCAGTTACAATCAGTTGATAAATTTTTGTGCTTCTTCAACCTGAGTTTTTTTAAAATTGCGCTGTTGCTAACATTTCCTGGAGACATGAGTATCGTGTGGATGACTGCCAGCTAAATATAACACTGCCAGGATTTGCAGAGAACACAGCAAGGATGATCCACTTAAACAAATATATTAAAAATGGGTCTACTGGCAGGCTGGCTTTATGAAAGTCCTGGTGGTTTTGAATTCAGCTTGTAGCTAGCTCCGCTAGACCTACAGTTCTTGGATCTGATGGCAATCTACTGCAGGCTTCTTGCAGTATAAAAGCAGCTTCAGTCAAAGTGGGGGCAATGGTTTAAAGTAGCTGTACAAGCTGAAACCTGTCTGGTCTCGTGGCTAAGTTACTAATTATTTTCAAAAGTAGCAAATTGGCATGTAAACCTCAATCTCTGATCTTCCAACTATGCCCTAAGGTGGTCATAGCAACTCCTGAGTTTCTCTCTTCCTTCAACTCGCCCTAATCCTTTGTTATTTTTTCTGTTTAGATTCTTCGTGCAACTGAGGTCCACACTAGACACTGTTGTACCTGTTGCTGATGGGCCATGGGGGTTTACTGTGATTTCCCCTGTGCGGTGACTTCTTTGTTGCAAACAGGCTGCTGTAGGTGCTTACCCCTTCACACAATCGAGCTTTAGGGAGAGGGAGGTGTAAATAACCTTAAAAGACCAACTTTTATTTGAAAAGCATTCGTTCTTTTGCTTTATAGAAGAAAGGAGAACCCCACCTCCAAACCACAGTCCCTTTGTTTTTTTGGGGGGCTGAAGTGCAGGAAAAGGACTCAATGCACTAATTTCCAGGCCACTCATGGTCTACATATGGAGAGATCCTGAATTAAGCCACAAGTTAAGGGCAAGTTGTCCTCTAGGTCATGAGCACTTCTGCCCTTGCATCACATCATGTTTGTTAGCCATGGAAGCTGTCTGTAAGTCCAAGGACTGAACAGCTGAAACAAACCCTTTTGTGTTCTCTCCAGTTACTTTTTTGCTGTTTCCTTGATGCAGGACAAATTGGGCGCAGTTATATATCCTAACCAACCTGTGGCACAAAAGTCTTTTGCTGAGGTTTGCATTGTACTAATCCAGACCCTAACAGAGTTCTGGAGTTACTATTCATACAGACTCCTGTCTCAAAGAAGCTGCATATTCAGATCAAATGTATCCAACTTTGATGAAGTGACCCAATTCACAGCCCTTCACACCTGTGGGACACTTTGAATGTGGAAAGGATCTAAAGTACTGGCTGCCTGGTGTTACTCCTGCAATTAGCAGATAGGCTTTGGAGGATAGTTTGTAGCTGGTTTACCCTGCAGTGCCTCCAGCTTCATTCCAATAATGAACTTAATCTATGATGTTAGCTGGATTTTTGCAGGCACTTGGATTTTTACACCTGGCTTGTATTTAGCCCCAAGGGCATCATTGTAAACCAATTGGCTGATTTCATCTTTATTTTAACCTGTCTTCTTTGCGATTTGGTTAAGGGTACTTCTAAACTGTGCCATACAGATCCCAAATTCCACTTGCAATCTTTGTTTGTTTAGTAGATTTTCACAATGGTGGAGGTGTTGGAGGATGATAGAATCATGTTACAGTTCACCTTGGCACCCTTGGGCAGAGGGGAAATCAGCCAGAGTTGCCACTCCTGATCACCAAATAGCCGCTGCTGCTAAAAAGAATGTTCTTGGCTATCTGGGTGAGGGCAGAACTTACCTTTACTTTGTCCCCTGAATTCAAATCACCTGCAGACTCAGACTGTGGGCATTCACGCATGAACAATGCCATTTTGGTGAGCTGCTTAGAGGGTGTACAGCACCTGTAAAATGTATACCACCAGAGCCTCAGGGGCAGGAGGGAGAAAAGGAATAAAGATAATCTTTCTGATCTTGTTCAAAGCTAATTTCCTAATTTGGATATTCATACAGGTTAGAACCTGACAAACCTGTGTTGCCTAGGGCCTGGAGGCAAAGGATTTGTAAACCAGATTACTAACAATCCAGAAGCAGTTTGCATTTGTGCGGTTCTCGCTTTGGAAATGGGGTACAGAATATTTCCAGGAGCGCAATGAGTTTGGACTAATACAGTGATTATCACTGCTTCATCTTTGGAAATGTTCTAAGTATGTATTCTGTACTTTCAGAATCCTTGTTTTTTTTTTAACCCCCTACCCAAATACTCCGTCCCAACTGAAGTAAAATTCCTGTGCCAATTTCTGTCTATACCCTAACAAGATTATAGCAAAATGTGGTTCTTAATGAAGGAGAAATATATCACCAACTGCAGAGCCCCTACTCTCCTTTGCAAGCTAACACAAGGGTTAAACCTCAGTGACATCTGGTCCTTTTTTTAATGTGCCATTATTTTGTTTTCCTGTAATGTGCCCTGTTTTATTTTGACTAAACTTTGTTCAACTTTTCTGTCTGCATTGCAGAGAAATACCTTTTGTATTAAGGGATAGGGAGGGGAGACAGGAATTACCATGGGTGCCTTTTTTGTAAAATTAGTGGTCACTGTTCCTTTCCTTGTCAAGAGGTAAACCATTTTGTGAGAAAGGAGGAAGGAAAGATGATCGATACTCAACCATGTGGCCATTCAGTTTTTATTCCTCTTCTCCTTTCTCACATTGAACAATGGAAGTGATGCTCCGCTCCACTGTCACTGCGGTATGACATCTTGCAGAGAGTCCGTTAAAAGATGGTAATCTGCCATAGTCATGATGCATCCCTTCCAAACATGGTTGTGGGTTTCTTCATTTCTGCTAAAGCCATCTAGAAACCTCACAGCCTTTTCATCACTGCGCCGCCTCCCCCCCACCCCAAAAAAAAAACAACCAAATAATCTAGTCTTTGCCATGGACTTGTTTTTGGATGAGGTCTTGGAGACTGTGATGTTCAGCAGCCAAGTGATCCAACCATGATGATGCCTTAGCCCTCATTGTGATGTTCAGGGTGACAGGTGCAAATAGTTTTTTAATATAAACCTGTTCTTAGAAAGAAGCATCTTGGACAGAAGAATACCCTGCTGAATATTTGCAAACTGAGGCAGGGCTGGGGCCAAGTAGGCTACAGAGAGAGAGAAAAGCAGGTGATGCAGCTCCTCCTGAAGGTCCAAACCAATTAATTTGCCTGCCATGTGGTTACAGAGCACCCTGATTCAAAAGGTGTATTCAACAAAAAAAAAATTTGCAACTTAGACAAATTATGACTTTTGATTAATATTTCATTACCCATATGACGAGTACAATCTGATGGGATAATCAGCTTTATTGACGCTCCAATGTGAGCATTGAGAGGTTGTTATAAGCCTCAAAGGATAATCATTATACTTGTAACAAAGTACACTCAAATTCTACAGGATAGTTTATATAACATTTATTGCAAAAGTTTATTATTTAATTATAGATATATATATATACTGCCATCTCTAGCTTTTTGTTGGCAATGGGCACTAGTCAACTTGGCCTTAAAGTGTTTGCTGCATTCAACCTATTCTGGGATTAGTGTTGGTGTTTTGTCAGGACTGGGGTAATGTTTGTGGCAAAATACAAAAAGGTTTATTAGTTTGGCTAATGTTTCCCGATAGCCTTTACAGGCTGTCCAGTGACCTTGGATAGTGGTCGGGTGGGTTCTGTGGGTCAGACTCCCAGTGAGTACAGGGGAATGATGAATGGTATTCCCTTACTTCCCATCATGCAAGATGGTTATGGTAATTTAATGGTAGACTGTGTGTCGGTGTAGTCAGGCCACAATAGCATGGGTAAAGGTGGTCATGCACCTTGGAAAGTTTCAGCATCAGTCCTTCATCTGCAGCAAGATGACTAATCGCAGCCAGGTCAGATGTTTGGAGCACAAAGTCTATAGTTGAGCTCCGTGTCAACCATTCTTTGTTTCCCCTCATTGCTATGCACTGACCCTGCTGGGAACATTAGCATTGTGGATGTTAGGTCGGGAAATTATCATGCTCTGTTGTGTTACCCGACACAGCCAGAGGTTTGTTGACAATCACTGTCTCTAGAATCATGCATGATGACTTGTCACTTGGCTGAGGTACCAGTGTGACTAAGAAAGAAACTGTGTGTAGACCTTAAGACTTTGTCAAAGTTATCTTTAAATATAGTTCAGCTCTGAGATCTTCTAAATGTTGGCTTTGAAATGCTGTTATTAGTTTGTAGATATGCTGAAAGAATGATTTGACACTAATTTGTGGGGAGGCAGAAAGGGTTGTACACTCAGTATGGAGACTGGTGTTAAGGTCTAGCTGGGGCTTTGAGGTATTGGTTAGAATTTGCTTTGCATAGAGAAGGGGCAGTGGAAGCCGTTTCTTGCTCTTGTTAGTAACGGACTTTGGAAAATCTTCATGCAAATGCTTTCTCCAAAGGCCATGTTTTAGCCATCTCTGGTGGAGTGTCTATTGACATCAGTGTGTCAGCTAATGAGTTGGAGCAAGGGTGGACTTGTAGCAAACAGTCTATTTGTACAACACACTACAGCAAACAATCTACGGAGTCTATTTTAAAGATGTCATTGAGCTAAAGGAGGTAAAATGAATGATCAAAAATACATAACTTCCCTGGATAAAAGCAAGATTATTTCTCCAAAATGCAATGAGTAGAGAAGAGTTGCGTAATTGTGTGTGAAATGAATCCTAGTTACTTAACAGCAGGGGCAGTCTCTAGGCATGATTGGCGGGAGAATTACTCTGTCATCTCCATTATGGCCGGGAGTAGCGATGTTCCTGTGTGCAGCCATCTCCAGGATAGGACTAGTCTCTACTGCCAGGACCATTCCACATAGCAGGAGGATTGCACAGCTGAACGCATTGTGTAGCCATACTAAAGGAAGTAGTCAATGCTTTAAAAGGAAATACTGAATGGCTTTCCATTTCCATTTTTCCTCTCTTTGCCCCCAAAATGGAAATGTCCTCCCACCAGCTGGGAGAGCATAGGGTCCAGGCATGTACTTTACATCACATTTAAATGGTGCTCAATGATTGAAAGAGGGAAATTGTTCTCCTAAATCTACCCCACCCGCCCTCCTCCTTTTTATAATTAAAGATTATAGATCACTTGAAGATCACTTCTCACAAGGTGCTGAGATCTCACTGCGTTTATCCCATAAAAGATTATTCACAGTATTAACTAATCTTTCATCTATAGGCATCCAAGAATAGTTGTCTCACTGAGACTTCTATCGCACCTAAAAATATTTAAGCATTATTAATAAGTTGAATGGTAATTTAATCACGCACTCTGCAGAAGGAAATATTTGGTCCATAATTAAAGCTTTGCTAATTTAGAATTTGTTATCAGAGTATTTGTTGCTTGTGCATTCACAATGAATTTATATACCAGTGGCATTTTCTTAGTGGGAGAGTTCAGTGCCTTGAAAAATGAACTATTGTCCTGCCGCTGACAAGGCTTAAGATCTTTTAAAGCGTAAAATAGTGGGTGACACCCTACTGCAGTGCTAAGGGAGTGCTCCAGTGTTGGAAGTGCTGATTTTCAGGATGAGACATTAAACTGTGCCTGTGCTCTCAGGTGGATGTAACGGTTTTCACGGCACTATTCTGATAAAGAGCAGGGGAATTATTTCCCGTGTCCTGGCCAGTAATTACCCCTCAACCAACATGACTTTTTTTCAAATTAAAAAAGAGATTCTTAAGTAGTTGTAATGTTGCTGTTTGTAGGGATTGTTTGGCTACCATGTTTCTTACATTACAATGGTGATTATGCTTCATGAGTACTTCGTTGGCGGGTAAGAACTTTAGGATGTCTTGAGGTCGTGAAAGGTGCTACATAATGCAAATCTGGTCTTACATTGCGCCCGTTTCAGTTAAACAAAATATGTACATGTTATGTCTGCAAAGAACAGGGCCCTGTGCATTAATATATGTAGCTACTAGTACACACAAATGCACCCCACTGTGAGCCTGACTGACAATTATTGTTCCCTTTAGGTGTTCTTGTAAATGGTCCTGATGAGTGCAAGCCAAACAGCTTCTACAAAAAAAGTCTTTTTTTTTCAGTAACACTCAAGTTCTGTACTACCAATCAACTATTTAGTAAACGATCACAGTGTTATTCCTGTGCACAATCGACTTCTGTTCTTGTTAACCTGGGTTTAGGCAAAGATCTGTACCTGTATAAGGAGAGTATGCACACACGCTCTATCATGTGTTCCATTTATTTCACTGCAGCTGTGAGGCCTGTTAATCAAGGTGCTTCATGATTGCTGCAAGTAAACATGAGAGGCCTGGCTACTGCCCCAGTAGTCTCCCCTGTCATCCAGTGTCATATGACCTGAGCCGAGACTGAAGCACCAGTTGGCACTGCTCAGATTGGAGATTGAGCAAAGATTCTGACCTCCCTTTGTCCCTACTCAGCAGTGCACAGCATTAAAGTTTTGCTGTGCCAATCGGCGCTGTCTGTTAGCGGGAGATGTTCCTGTGCTATTGCCACAGGACTTCAATCAAAAATTATCCTCACCTCTGTTCCCTTCCCTCCCTCCCTCCCTGTGTAGCCTTGGCCTCTGGCTGGCTCAAACCAGTACGTTCAGATTGCATAGAACTTACGGGACAGAAACAGGCCATTTGGAACAGCTCGTCCATGCCAATGTTTCAGTTCCACATGTTGGAACAGGAGTAGACCATTTAACCCTCGAAGCTGTTTTGTCACAAGGTGCCTCCCACCTCTAACCAAATGAGCATAATGTTCCATTCTTTTCTCCCTCCTGTAGTTATCTAACCTCCTCTTAAATGCCATTGATAAATTAACATTTCAGGATTGCACGAATCCATGATCAGTCAATGCCACATAATTGCAAACTGAGTTTTTTGTCCTCTGTCCAGCCAGGTAAATAATGATAAACCAAAGCCTGCAATAATGATAAACCAAAGCCTGCCAGGGTCTCGCCTAACTGAGTTAGTCATCAGCTCCAGAAAATTGCAACTCTGACTGCATCATTTATCCATAGCTATAAGTCAGTTATGAGTCTTTTTTTCTTTAAAAAAATCTCAATGGCACCAGTGCCTGATTACTGATTGCCCTGCATCAGACAGACCAAGATAAAATGACTAATCTTTGCAGACATATTCAGTTAATAAGCATAATGGAACAGCTGATCCCCTCCAAATTTGAGGTGCTGGATGCCTGATTGATTCAGTAACTGATCAGCGTGCAGAAGAGTCTCAGAACCAGATCTCTGAACAATCCGCATATGCAGGCTGTTTGCCCGATTTATGGAGTGTGTGCACGCTCTCCCTATACAGGTACAGATCTTTTCCTAAACCCAGGTTGACAAGAACTGAGGTCAAATGTGCATAGGAATAGTACTGCAATCCTTAACCAAATTGTTGTTTGGTATTTCAGAACTTGACTATTATTGGGGAAAAAAAAACTTTTTTGTTGAAGCTGTTCGTCTTGCACTCATCAGGACCATTCACAAGAATACCAAATGTAAATAGGACAACAATTGTCAGTCAGGCTCAGTGTGGTGCATTTGCTTGCACTGGTAGCTACATATATTAATGCACAGGGCCCTGTTCTTTGCAGATATTACATGTACACACATTGTACCTGTTTCAGCTAAACAAAATAAGTGCCAGCCATTCGTTGGTTCATTCCTCAGGACAATGCCTTGACTAATCAGAGTCAAGCTGTCTGGTTTAAATTTCAAACAATGCTTGTCAGTTAACTGTCAGTCACCATTTGGCAACGCCTCACAAGGATCAGATTGCACTTGCCAACCAATCAGCACTCTCTTCTCATACAGTATAAATTGTTGTTCCCTTTGCATTTTGTGTACTTGCGAATTGTCCTGATGAATGCAAGACAAAAATCTTTGACAAAAAAAAGTCTCTCTTTCAGCAATATTCAGACCTTAACCAGTTGAAGCCAAGCTACTCACATCAATGAACCTGGCTGGCTGACCAGACTAACTCAACGTGTGTCTTGAGCGTCCTGTGGTCTCAGGCTTGTCAAGCCTGTTGTAGTTTCACCTATTGAACAATTATTGCACATCTGCAATTGTGGAATGCAACTCTCCCTGTTGGCTCGACCAGCTGCAGTGCAGCCAAAGAACAGCAGTGTCCTGAGCCACTTTGCACAAATCCCTTGTACAAACTCCTGATCAGTGTTTAAGAATAAATAAAATGCTCTGGGCTTTTAAATGTGCAAATGCATATTTCCAAATATTTTGCATCTGGTATCAGTGTAATCTTTTGCAGTGCGCCAGTGCCATGTGTATCATTTAAGGTCAGTTAAATGAGTAACAGTGATCAGTTTAAGAATAGGAAATCTTAGAACTGGGTGCAATTAATTTCTTTATCAAATAAAATAGACCTGAGGTTGGGGAGGAAGTAAGTAACAGTTACATCCAGGGAATGGCACATTATTCAAGCATATTTCAACTGGACCATGAAATTCCAAGAGGTAGGAGTGTTAGAAGGGTTTCCCTGGAAAATTCTTCCCTTTAGCCCCTCCAATGACTTCAGCAGAACTTGCATCCTGCTGTGGGCAGGTGCATGTCAGTTTCAAAGCCTTCCATGGGCATTGAGCCTTTACAGGAGTCAGGTTGTAGATTCTGGAGTGGATCGATCACCACCTTCAGTTGGAGCAGCCCCAGTGGCAACTGGAAGAGTTCCAAAACATTTCAGCCTCCTGAGAATTGGAAGAACAGATGGGCTTTGGCTGAAGTGGGCCAGCCTGGCTGTGTAAATATTGTGGGCTGGGGATTCCACTCTGCTGCACTCACACCTGGAGAAGCAGGGCCCCAGGAAATGCAGACTGGTGGTATTATTGCAGATTGCTCCATCATACAAATCGAAGCAGGGTACACCGATAGTGAACGACTCCATTTAAAAAAAAGTGACCAGGAGATATTTGAGTTTAATCTTAAAAATTCACGGTCCCCCCCCCAAGATTTAAGTTCATATGTTGGCAAAGGACCACAATGCGTTCAGCTGAGTTTAATCTTACCAAGACTAGTGAACAAGAGCATGTGTTTGGGATGTGACTCTGTGGGGCTTTGCAATCTGCTTCATGGGGCTGTTAGAATGAGCTAAAGGTGTTCTAAATCACAGGGTATAGGGTAAATTAGGAGTGTTAAAGATGGTTAGTCCATCATTCCGTCTTAGGAATATAATTGTGTTTATGCTCTGTTTTTGTTTAGAGCGAGTTGCATGTTCATCGGTTTTTGATTAGTAAAACAGATGTTCAGATCTATTGCATTCCTTGGCAAGTTGCTATCCCTATCGGGATTCGGGTTCAAAGAGATTGTGAATACTGTAGACAGCATTGTTTGTCATAGAAGGAAAGATAAATAACAATTTTACTGGCTAGTGCCAGTTATGGGTAACATAATGGGTAGTGTTTCTAGAATATAGCTCCACGCCATCCCCTGCACACACACCAATTACTTGAGCTATAGACTCTCGGATGGTGGGACTTCGGATTGGAAAGCAAATAGTCAGGAGCAAAGACAGTTTAGTAGGGCTAGTTTATTAGTGATGGAAGAGTGGCGTTCATTAGATTTCACAAATCCAGTGAGTACAGTAACTGACTACATCCCCTGTTCTTCCCTCACTCGTAGTGTGTGTCATGCAGCCCAGATACAGCTGTGATTCTCAGTTCTTGTTTTTGGAGGGTGGTAGGTGCTGCTCTAATAGACCAGAGCATCAGAGTACATACCACGCCAGTGCATTTTAATATGGATGTCTGCTTGGTGGAGGGCCCACAAGGCCACGTCAGTTCTTCTACTTGCCTGTTGCATATTATTCAGAGTTGCTCTACATGGCTCTTTATTCTCTCTTGGTGTATCCTGTTCACAGCAGTCCTCTCCTGTCAGCCACTAGGCCGGAAATCTGATTTTTCCTTTTTAAATTGAGGTGTAGTTGCCGTCAATTTATTTATTTTTTGCTTTCCTCTTACCTCTCCCTGACAACATTACTCATGTTGCCCATCCTCTTGTCCTCAGCTAAACAGGCAGAATATCTGCTGGTACCTCCCATTCTGCAGATCCTGTTTTACAACGATGGACTGGGCCTGGCTTGATTGCATGCGCAGTCTAGTAAAAGTTTCACTTTGACCCCTTGAAGGGGGTGAGAAAAATTTTGTCATCTTTTATGTTTTTTTTAAAAGAGGGTTAGTGTGAAGTAGTTGACATAATGCCCTTGGTGTATCCCAAAGTGCACTATTTACATCTTCCTGACCTTAGGAGCGATTGGGTGTGTGTGTGTGTGTGATCAGACTCCAGCTGTTTACATTATATATTCATGTACTCTGAACTAGAACGAGCCCTGGGTTTGCCTTACCCAATTATCCCTCTGCTAGCCTCCATTGAACAAAGCACTACCCTGTGTGTGAGATCACTGCTGGGCAATACTTGTGACTCTCTGGTAAGAGCAAGCCTCAGGCCCGACTGTGATGTATCCCATGTGAAATCTTAACACTGCCTAGGAAGCATGACCACTTTGAAAAGAGGGATGGGGGTGGTATGGGGGTTCCAGAGGGTGCTCAGTATGTGTGAAACTGTACCCAGTGATATGAGAGAGAGAATCTGGAGAGGGGATGGTAGGAGGAAGAAAATAGAAAAAAATTGAGCTCATCTGTTTTGGCTGATCTGCCAGTTGAAATGGCAATAATATGGTTGATTTTCTAATTTACTCTCAATACTGGGCTGTGTGTTATAACTAGTTGATGTTTTTGATGCTCTTATTTCTCTGAAAATTAGCAATCAGTTAATGGATGAGAAATTATGTGAATGCTCATACTGAGGCATCCTTAAAGATCTGCAGTTATCTGGGTTTTAGTTAACATAGAGACTGGAGATGAATGGCCCAAAGAATTTTCTATTCTGTTCCTTTCAGTTCCTGTCAGTTGCCTGAATCTGGAAAGTTGATGTATGCGTCAAAGTTAAAGCCCTGGGCAAAATTAAAAACAGACCAGGCCTGTGTCTACTCGTGTGATGCGTCAGATTTTTAACTCCTTATCAAAGCACTGGTCCTGCTTTCCCATATTCTAGTAATTTGCTGTTATCTATTGATTTGCAGTATCTGTTGAGCAAGGAGGATGCTTAAGTAAAACTTCAGCTTATATGTTCAAACCAAGGCAAAGGGTTAGTGCACACTGAACTGAGAGTAATCATTCTGTGCCCTTTCCAAATCTTAAATTGTAAAAAAAAAACCAAACAATATTGTTCTTGGAAATCTGTAGATTTACATTGAGAGTTGCAACATAACCCAAGTGTACCCCTGGTGAACACCTGTCAGCTATGGCTCTGTGTTAGCCTTCTCACTTCTGAGTCAGAGGTTGAGTCTCACTCCAGAGACTTGAGCACAAAATCCAGGTTGACACTCCAGTGCAGTAGCAAGGGAGTGCTGCACTGTTGCTCGGCTGACATGTTAAACCAAGACTCCATCTGCGCCCCGGTACAGTAAAAGATCCCATGAGACTATTTGAAGTGCAGAGTAATTCTCCCTGGTGTCCTGGCCAATATGTACCCCTCAACCAACACTTAAAAAAATTATCTGGTCACTCATCTCTGCTGTTTTTTGAGAGCTTGTGTCTAAATTGGCTGCTGCGTTTCCTATATTGCAACAGTGACTACAGTTCAAAGAAAAACAAGTATTTCATTGGCTGTAAAATGCTTCTAGGATGTCCTGAGGTTGTGAAAGGTGCTATGGAAATGCAAGTTCTTTACCCACTTATTAAACAGCGAACAGACAGCCATTGGCATTCTGAACTAACTGAACACCTCCAGGTTTGTTCCCAGAAGTTTCTGCAGTATACCTTGCCATACGTTTAAAAAATGCCCGGCTCAAAAACACAGCTTGTCTAAATTCTCGGACACTGGATTCAGTACAGCTCCTGCAAAAATTGCAAGGTGTAACATTTCAATTTGTCTTTAGGAGGTTTTGGTTAAAGCTTGTTGCCTCCTTCAAATGTGCCTATCAAACCTGTACAAATTGTAAATAGGAATTGTCAAAGAAAAGTATTTATTAAAAATGTACATGAAACGGAATGTGAGTGGTTGTGACTGTTTTGGTTTTTATTTACAACTATTCTCTAGAAAAGCAAAGGCTGAGAAGTGACTGAATAAGAGGTATTTAAAGTTACAAAGGGGTTCGATGGGTTAGATGTAAAGAGGAATTTTCCACTTGTGCAGGAGTCTGAAACTAGGGGCCATAGAGATAAGATAGTCACGAGTAAGTCCTATAAGGGAGTTCATGAGAAACGTCCGTCAAGTGGTGAGAACGTGGAATTCACTAGCACAGGGAGTGGTTGAGGTGAGCAGTATAGATGCAATTAATGAGTAGCTAAATGAACACGAGAAAGTAATGGAGAGAAGGATGTGCTGTTAAGATTAGATGAAATAAGGTGGGAGGAGGCTGATATGGAACACACACATTAATATGGACCAGTTGGGCTGAATGGCTTGTTTGTACATAGTCCGCTCAAGGTAATCACTTTGGCTTCCTTCTACATGAGAGAAATTTTGGACAATTGTTCAGTATTTTGTATGAGTATTCCAGCTGGGGACAATAAAATACAGAATCTGGAAAAATCCTGAGTGTTTTTAATATGAATTTTAATAAAGATGTTCAAAATTATGAAGGGTTTAAAGATTAGCTAAGGACAAACTTTCCATTGGCTGGAAGTTCAGTAATCGGAGGACAGATTTAAAGTAACTGGCAAAAGAAGTGTTGTTATCTGGAACCCACTGTCTGAAAGGGTAGTGAAATCAATTTAATGGGAATCTTCAAGAGTCATTCAGATAAATTCTTGAAAAGGAAAAATTTGCAGGGCTATGGCGACGCAGTAGACAGTGGGCCAAGTTGGATGGCTCATTTAAAGAGATTAACTCAAAAAGACAAGGGACGAAACCTGGTCTCTGTCTGGTCTGTATGCTGACACTCCAGTGCAACACTGATTGAGTTCTGCACTCTCGGCGGTGCCCCTCGGCTGGTTGCAAAAAGATTTAACCCTCAACCAACATCACTGAAACATAACATTTTGTCATTATCACATTGCTGCTGGCTTTGAACAAATTGGCTGTCTCATTTCCTAGATTACGACTGTGATGACGTTTCAAAAGTACTTCACTGGAAAGTGCTTTTGGAAACCCCAAACTCGTAAAAAGTAACACAAATCCATGTTAAACTGAAGTCCTGTTTATGTTCAGATGGATTGCCATTAGGCTATTTGGAGAAAAGCAGACTTCTGGTTGTCCTGGGTATATTAATCAGTCAGTGATTTTGCTGCATATGGGACTATGCTAATGGCTGCCCACATGATATGGTTACTGCACTTAAAATGAACCACTGTGCTTACCTTTTGAGATGTTTTACATGATAAGGCTAAACATAAGTGTTTTTCTTTAGATTAGGGCTGTGCAACAATCGTCTCTGCAGATGTACTGTAATATAAAAAGACATATGTAAAAATACAAATATATAAAAAAAACTGGGGAAAGTTATGTAAAAATTATAATATTTTTTAATCCATGGTACTTGTATCTTCCTTGACATGAATTATCAGATCTCCCATGCAAGTAGTTTTCAAATTACATCTGAGCAGTATGTCTAAGATTTATTGCAAAAGCTTTTGCCTCAGGAATTATGTCAGTTATAAAGGGATATTGCCAATTTAATCTAGTTTTTCATTTAAAAATTTAACAAAACATTTGGCTGAGTAACTCAATCTATGACTCAGTTTCAAACCAACACAGAAATAAAGACTTCGATTTATCTAAAAACTCATTGCACTCTAGTCTTTCACAAAATTTACTTTGTTAGTAACTGTTTTGTAGGTAAATGAGCACCAGTTTTCACACAGGAAGATACCACAAATGCAATGAAATGAATGCCCAGCTAACTTTGCTTTTGGTGATGTTGGATGAGGGAGGAGTGCTAGCCAGGGAAGTCCCTGATCTTCAAGAAGTGCCATGGGATCTTTCAACATCTACCTAAACTACTGGGTCAAACAGTGGGGAACTTGGTTTAAGGGACAGTACGTCTGAAAACATAGTGCTTCCTCAGGACTGCATTGAAGGCTTGGCAGGGGAGCAGTGGCATAGTGGTTATATTGTTGAATTAGTAATCAGAAGCCTGGACAAATGATCTGAAGCCATGGATTCAATTTCTGCCATACTAGCTGGAGAGTTCAAATTCAATTAAATAAATCTGGAATAAAAAGCTAGGATCAGTTATGGTGACTATGAAACTTACTGACTTGCTAAAAAGCTCATCTTGGTTCACTAATGTCCTCTAGGGAAGGAAATCTGCTGTCCTTACCTGGCCTGGTTTACATATGACCCCAGACCCATAGCAATTTGTTTGACACTTAACTGTCCTTTGAAGGGGCCTAGCAGGTCACTCATTTGTCTGTATGAAAGTGGCTCAAGGGCAATTAGGGATGGCCACTAAATTCTGGCCTGGCCAACAGCACCCACATCCTATGAATAAACAAAAAAAAAGCATACAGACCAAGTAGGTATGATGTTTGACCTCTGGTTATGCTAAATTAGCTGATAAGCCAGATGGCAGTGAGGACGCTTTAGTTGACCCAGGGTTCATGTTTTTGATGACTATTCGCACTCCCCTGCAAAAGTGGGCTAGAGTAAGCTTGGCTGTAATGCAGTCTAATATCCTGCCAAAACTCAATGTTTCAATTGGAGAACTTCAGTTCTAATTGCTTTATAAGCTGGCTCTGCGTTTGCTTCACTGCAGCACTGAGGGTGTCTTTCAGATGAGATATCAAATCGAGGCCCCATTTGCCATATCAGGTGAATGTAAAAGACCCCACAATGTTTTCCAAAGAAGGACAGGGGAGTTCTTGTATCTTGGACCAATTTATGTCACAAAGGTATTCTCTGGATATGATTGTATTGCTGTTTTTGGGAGCTTGCTGTGTGTAGATTGGCTACCTTGTTTACTAAATTATAAAAGTGACTATACACCTAAAATGACTTGATCACTTGGTAAAGTTCTTTGGGAGATTCTGAAGTGAAAAGGTGCTATAGAAATGCATCCTTTATATATTCTTCTGATAAGCAAGGCATCAAGCTCTTGAAATGAGTTTGGACTCCATGCCCCTCCCCTTCACGAGGTCTGAAGTTGATGTTGAGGACTCGCAGGGCCGCTCTGTCCTGACTCTAAGCTCTGGTGGTCTGTCCTGCCGCTGGGACGTGACATACCCATGGAGGAGTTTAGATATTGGCTGTAAAGTATTATTTGGTGAGTATGACAATGTTAGGCTGTTGCTTGACGAGTTCATGGGACAGCTCTCTCCATTTTGGCACGAGTCTCCAGATGTTAGTGGGGGGGATCAGTTGGGAAGGATGTGCCTTTGCTATTTCCAGATGGTGTCTCCAGTTTTTTTCTTATCCGACCTTCCAGTTGTATCAAACCACTACAGAGGGCAATCCTCATTGTTATATCTTTTTAGATTCACAAACAATGGCCCAATGACCTCCAGGGTAGTTATCAGGTTTCCACGAATCTCTCATGTATGGAAATGCTATGCCTTGGTACATAACAGGATATGCTTAACGTTTGTGCCTCATTTTTAAAACACTTTTGGAAATGCTGCACAGAGGTTAAAAATGGAGAAGTTAATCATTGTCAACAAGGGATCCCTGTGTTAACCAGCTATTGATGAGATCTTAAGACTTTTTCCAAAATAGTTTTACTTCATGTGAAACTGAGAAACGGAAGAATGTAGTTAAGGGCAGGGAGATTATGGCATATAGTGAAATTCAAATTCAATAAAAATCTAGAATAAAGTCTAATGATGACCACGAAATCATTGTTGATTGTCATAAAATCCCATCTGCTTCACTAATGGAAACGGAAGGAACTCTGCTGTTCTCACCTGGTCTGGCCGACATGTGACTCCAGATCTGCAGTAATGTAGTTGATTCTGAAATGGCCTAGCAGGCCACTCAGTTGTATCAAACTGCTAAAAAGCCAATAAAAAGGGATGAAAGCAGATGGACCACCCGGCATCGATCTAGGCACTGGAAACGACAATGGCAAACACAGCCCTGTCAACCCTGCAAGTCCTCACTAACATCTTGGGGCTAGTGCCAAAATTGGGAGAGCTGTCTCACTGACTAGTGAAGCAACAGCCTGAGATAGTCATACTCACGGAATCATATCTTACAGATCATGTCCCAGACGCCATCATCACCATTCCTGGGTATGTCCTGTTCCACCTGCAGGACAGATCCAGCAGAGGTGGCGGCACAGTTGGGAGGGAGTTGCCCTGGCAGTCCTCAACATCAACTTTAGACCCCATGAAGTCTCATGGCATCAGGTCAAACATAGGCAAGGAAACCTCCTGCTGATTACCACAATGCACCCTCCCTCAGCTAATGAATCAATGCTTCCCAATGTTGATCACCACTTGAGGCAAGCTCTGAGGGTGGCAGGGGTGGAGAATGTACTCTGGGTGGGGGACTTCAATGTCCACCACCAAGAGTGGCTCCGTAGCACCACTACTGACTTAGCTGGCTGAATCCTAAATGACATAGCTGCTAGACTGGGTCTGCGGCAGGTGGTGAGAGAAGCAACAAGAGGGAAAAACATACTTGACCTCATCCTCACCAACCTACCTGCCACAGATGCATCTGTCCATGACAGTATCAATAGGAGTGACCACCACAGACTCCTTGTGGAGATTAATTCCTGCCTTCACATTGAGGATACCCTCCATTGTGTTGTGTGGCACTACCATCGTGCTAAATGGGATAGATTTCAAACAGATCTAGCAACTCAAGGCTGGGCATCCATCAGCAGCAGCAGAATTGTATTCAGCCACAATCTGTAACCTCATGGCTTGGCATATCCCCCACTCTATCATTATCATCAAGCCAGGGGATCAACCCTGGTTCAATGAAGAGTGCAGGAGAGTATGCCAGGAGCAGTACCATGTATACCCAAAAATAAGTTGTCAACCTGGTGAAGTTACAATACAGGACTGCTTGCGTGCCAAACAGCATAAGCAGCAAGTGATAGACAGATGTAAGCAATTCCACAACCAATGGATCAGATCTAAGCTCTGCAGTCCTGCCACATCCAGTTGTGAATGGTGGTGGACAATTTAACAGCTCACTGAAGGAGGAGGCTCCATAAATATACCCATCCTCAATGATGGGGGAGCCCAGCACCGCAGATAAGGCTGAAGCATTTGCAACAATCTTCAGCCAGAAGTGCCGAATGTATAATCCACCTCGGTCTCCTCCGGAGGTCCCCAGCATCACAGATGCCAGTCTTCAGCCAATTTGATTCACTCCATGTGATATCAAGAAACAGCTGAAGGCACTGGATGCTGCAAAGGCTATGGGCCCTGACAATATTCCGGCAATTGTACTGAAGTACTATTAGTACTGAAGGTCCAGAACTTGCCGTGCCCCTAGCCAAGCTGTTCCACTACAACTAGAACACTGGCATCTACCCAGTAATATGGAAAATTGCCCAGGTATGTCCTGTACTCAAAAAGCAGGGCAATCCAACCCAGCCAATTACTGCCCCATCAGTCTACTCCATCATCAGTAAAGTGATGGAAGGGATCATCAACAGTGCTATCAAGTAGCAGTTGCTTAGCAATAACCTGCCCACTGATGCTCAGTTTGGGTTCCGCCAGGCTCACTCAACTTCTGACCTCATTACAGCTTTGGTTCAATCATGGACAACAAAGAGCTGAACTCCTGAGGTGAGGTGAGAGTGACTGTCCTTGATATCAATCCAGCATTTGACTTGAGTGTGGCATCAAGATGTCAATAGAAATCAGGAGAAAACCTCTACGCTGGTTGGAATCATACCTAGCACAAAGGAAGATAGTTGTAACTGTTGGAGGTTAATCATCTCAGTTCCAGGACTTCACTGCAAGAGTTCCTCAGGGCAGTGTCCTTGGCCCAACCATCTTCAGCTGCTTCAACAATGACGCTCCTTCCGTCATTAAGGTCAGAAGTGGGGATATTCGCTGATGATTGCACAATGTTCAGCACCATTCGTGACTCCTCAGGTACTGAAACAGTCCATGTCCAAATGCAGCAAGACTTGGACAATATCCAAGCTTGGGCTGACAAGTGGCAAGTAATATTCGTGCCACACATGTGCCAGGCAATGACCATCTCCAACAAGAAAGAATCTAACCATCGCCCCTTCAAATTCAATGGCATTACCATCACTGAATACCCCACTATCGACATCCTTGGGATTACCATTGACCAGAAACTGAACTGGACTAGCCATATAAATACTGTGGCTACAAGAGAAGGTCAGAGGCTGGGAGTTCTGCGGCGAATAATTCACCTCCTGACTCCCCAAAGCCTGTCCACCATCTACAAGGCATAAGTCAGGAGTGTGATGGAATACTCCCCAATTGCCTGGATGAGTGCATCTCCAACAGCACTCAAGAAGCTTGACACCATCCAGGACAAAACAGCAACGCTTGATTGGTACCCCTTCCACAAACATTCACTCCCTCCACTACCAACGCACAGTGGCAGCAGTGTGTACCATCTACAAGATGCACTGCAGCAACTCACCAAGGCTCCATAGACAGCACTTTCCAAACCCATGACCACCACCATCTAGAAGGACAAGGGCAGGAGATAGATGGGAACACCAGCACCTGGAAGTTCTCCTCCAAGCCATTCATCATCCTGACTTGGAAATATATCACCGTTCCTTCACTATTGCTAGGTCAAAATCCTGGAACTCTCTTCCTAACAGCACTGTGGGTGTATCTACACCACATGGATTGCAGCGGTTCAAGAAGGCATCTCACCACCACCTTCTCAAGGGCAATAAATGCTGGCCAAGCCAGCGATGCCCACATCCTGTAAATGAATAAAATAAAATAAATTCTTATATTTTGTTAAGAATCTCTGAACTGCCTGTCCACAATTAATCTTTTTGTCCTCATCTCTGTAGCTGATAATCCTTTTCTCATTCCCAGTCTTCCTCTCTAAATCACTCTCTTCTTGTGTCACTTTTTTCACATCAATACCCTGCCTTAATGTTCTCACCGTTTCTTCCATCCTCACTGTTTTGAAATAGAGTAAACGTTCAGCAGTTCTTTTAAGTATTGAGCAGGACCTTGAAGTTGCCAAACTCCTTACAACAGCAACAGTTTGTATTTATATATCGCCTTCAACATAATAAAACATCTCAAGGTGTTTCACAGTAGCATTACCGAACAAAATTTGACACAGTTCCACAAAAGACGATATTAGAGCTGGTGACCAAAAGCTTGATCAAAGATATGGGTTTTAAGGAGCTTCTTAAAGGAAAAGTAGAGGGGTTTATGGAAGGAATTCTTAAACTTAGGGCTTAGTGCTCTGAAAGTGCACCCTACGTCACCAAAATAGATTATCTGTATTTTTTATCTCATTGCTGTTTGTGGGAGCTTGCTGTACAAAATTAGCTGCCATGTTTCCTACATTACAACAGTGGCTACATTTCAAAAAGAAAAAAAATACTTCAGTTATGTAGATAGATTAGGGAAGTTGGGACTGTTTTCCTTGGAGAAGAGATTGAGAGGAAATTTGACAGGTGTTCAAAATCGTAAGGGGTCAGGACAGAGTAGATAGGGAGAAGTGTTCCCATTGGTAGGAGGATCAAGAACCAGAGGGCATAGATTTAAGGGAAATTCAGTGATGGTAATGCCATTGAATGTCAAGGGCGATGGTTAGATTCTCTCGTTGGAGATGGTCATTGCCTGGCACTTGTGTGCCACGAATGTTACTTGCCACTTATCAGCCCAAGCCTGAATATTGTCCAGGTCTTGTTACATATGGACACTGATTGCTTCAGTACCTGAGGAGTCATGAATGGTGCTGAACATTGTGAATCAATAGTGAACATCACCCCTTCTGACCTTATGATGGAGGGAAGGTCATTGATGATGCAGCTAGAGATGGTTGGGCCTAGGACACTACCCTGAGAAACTTCAGCAATGATATCCTGGGGCTGAGATGATTAGATGAGATGGTTAAGGTGAGTAGTGTAGATAGACTTTAGGGGAAGCTGGATAAATACATGAGGGAGAAAGAAATAGAAGATTATGTTGATAAGATGGGATGAGGAAGGATAGGGGGAGGTTTTTGTAGAACATAAATGTCGGCATGGACTGGTTGGCCAATAGCCTGTTTCTGTGTTGTATATCCTAAGTAATAAGGTGATTTCAATAGTATTTAACAGTCAAATGGTGGCCACTGTAGGATTGACTCTTCAAGCAACGGTGAGCACCCCTCCCCCCATTAATCCCTGACCCCAGGGTCTGAAGGCAGAATGTGTCATCCAGGCCATACTGGAAAAGGTCAGGTGCTGAGTTTGCTGATCTCAGGTTGCTAAGCAGTGATGCTACAGGGCCTTGGTGCCTCCTGGTTACTCAGCCTGTTATTGCACTTCAGTTCATAATTCAAACAGTCTCCTTATGCTCCGATCACCCCCTGAATTCAAACACCCCACTTAGACCACCTACACTCTCCTCCACTCACCCTCCTTATTAGATGCAGAACCTGGTCCCAGAGATGGAGATATGTGAAGTGGAGATCTCCATCCTGATAAACAAAAGCCCACAGGTTGGCAGACGTGTGGAGTAGATTTGTGAAGTGGCTTTTCAAAGCTACAATGAATAGAGCCAGCATGGCTGATAATGTATCCTGAAAGGCACAAGACTGTATTCTGTTTCACACAAGTAATGGAGTTTTGTGTAATGAGCGAGTGAGTAATAACTAGTTGCTCTCATCCAATAACAACAATTTGCATTTTTTTTTATATTTATTAATTTATGGGATAGGCCCATCCCTAATTGCCCTTGAGAAGGCGATGGTGAGCTGCCTTCTTGAATTGTTGCAATCCATGTAGTGTATGTACACCCACAGTACTGTTAGGGAGGGAGTTCCAGGACTTTGACCCAGTGACAGAGAAGGAACAGTGATATAGTTCCAATTCACCACCTTCTCAAGGGCAACTAGGGATGGTCAATAAATGCTGGTCCAGCCAGCAAAGCTCACATCCTGGGAATGAAAAAAAACAGGATGGTGAGTGACTTGGAGGTGAACTTTCAGGTGGTGGTGTTCCCATGCATCTGTTGCCCTTGTCCTTCTAGGCAGTTGTTATGACCGATGCAGTTGGTAAACAGTAATTATTTAAAAATCCCAGAGGGAAACTTTAAACAATTGTTATAACCTATAATTTTAAGTGTTATGTTTGAGATGCGACTCTAAATTCAGGAATCAGACCACCAATTCTCGAGGTTTTACATTAAACTAAGTAAAACATTTTATTAATTTACACTGGCTACAAATTACTACTATCATAACTTTTAACAAATTCCCAAACTAATCTCCATTAAGGCAACAGCAACCTAACACCAGGTAAAGCATTTTCACCTTACGAATTCAAAATGAAGTTCCTTCACATGATTCCTGTGGAGCCAGATGGAGGCTTGCAGCTGCCTTTTGATCTTACATTGCCTCTGCCCTGCACAGCCGAAAACTACTGAAGTTATACCTACTACCACTGATTGAATTCAAATTCTTATTGTCTCACCAGTCTCTTTGAACTTCACCTTTTAACAATGAAACCCGTTTCATGGTACCAATTTTATTAGTAATATAAACATATTGCTTGGTATCTGCTAGAAAGGCTTCAAGTTTTCACCCCACTTCTTGAATGCTCTATTAAAAAATGCAAATGCACACTACCTCTCTTCCATATCAAAACTAGTACCCATTAAAGCACCCAGACTAGCTGGCTTTAATCCAATTAAGACATGCCTGCAGACTAAACCTCTATTTTAAAAGAAAAATATTTTCCAAAATATTACATACATTAATAGCTTCATGACAGTGGTTGAGGTCACGGGTTTGGAAAGTGCTGCCTTGGTGAGTTTGCTTTTATAGTGTCTTTACGCATAACGTCCCAAGGCATTTCACAGGAGTGATTATTAAATTTAACTCTGAGCCACAAGGAGATATTAGGCAGATAACCAAAAGCTTAGACAGTGGAGTAGGGTTTAAGGAGTGTGTTAAAGGGGTAGGTAGAGAAAGAGAGAGGCAGAGAGGTTTAGGGAGAGAATTCCAGACTTTCAGACCACGGCATCTGAAGGCACGCTGCCAAACGGCAGAGTGATGAAAATTCTGGTGCCCACAAGGCCAGAATTGGAAGAGCACAGGTATCTTGGAGGGTTGTAGGAGTGGAGGAGGCTACAGGGATGGGGATGAGGTGAAGCCATGGAGGTATGTGAAAACAAGGGTGGAAATTTTAAAAATGAGATAGTGCTCAACCGTGAGCCAACACAGATTAGAGAGAATGCGAATGAAGGGTGGAACGGGACTTGCTGCAAATTGGGATGTGGGCAGTAGGGATTTGAGTGAGCATAAGCTAATGTAGGGTGGAGGATGGGAGGCAGGGCAAGAGCGTATTGGGACTGTAAAGTCTAGAGGCAACATGGATGAGGGATTTCAGCTGCAGATAAGCTAAGGCAGGTGTGGGGTTGGGCAATGTTAGGCAATGTCAGGAAGCAAAGGGGAGTGGAAATCTGGAACTCTCTCCCCCTAAAACTGTTGAGGCTGGGAATCAATTGAAAATTTCAAAACTGAGATTGATAGATCTTTGTTAGGCAAAGATATTAAGGACAAAGAACCAAAGTGCATAAATGGAGTTAAGATACAAATCTGACATGGTCTACTTGAAAAATGGAATAGGAAGTGAATGGCCTCCTCCTGTTCCTGTCTTCCGAATGATCATTTCTAGAGCAATGACCTCAAATGAACACTGCACAATTGATTTCTTTATTAAGAAATTTTAGTTCAAATTGTAGGCTGGGAGTTACCCTGGGGACCGTTTGAGGAGCCAGGATACAACAGGCAGAAGAAGATCCATCCCTTTTCCTTACAGGAAGAAAGAGAGCTTCATAAGAAGCCCCAGAATTATTGCAGCTCACAGAGTCTGGAGCACTGTACACAAGGAACACACAACCTGCTGTTAAAATAACTTATAGAGAAGCTCTCTTGGGCTTGAGGCTAACTTAGGCATTAATACTATAGCGTGAATTTAATATAAATGATTTAAACCAGGAGTGTTTATTTAAAAATAGCTGGCATTCCAAATCGAAGGGACAAGATGAGGAGAAAATTCGCTTCCCTAATTTGCACTTTATCTGCACTGATCCAAAATCCTGGTAGGTACTTCTATTTCTTTTCCAATTTAAAATCTTTGTTCTCAAGCAAAATATTTGTTAACAAAACCTGTATTCTAAACTTAATTTAAATTAAAGGCAACTTGGCGAGTTAACTGTGAAGAACTTGAGAAAAATGTTTAAATTTTAAATTTTGCTGGGAAATATTCAAATGCGTTGATTTGAAATATATTCTGCAATTCAGTAAGAAATTGATCACAGTTTCGGATTATTAGTTGTTGCAGCAGCTTGAGAACAAGGCAGTGGTACAAGTTTGGGAATACTCTGGCAAACAGTAGCATAGACACGATGGCGTGAAGGACCTCCTCCCGTGCTTGAAGCTTCTCTGGTCCAGTGGATTCAATTTTCTGATACACAAGCGCAAGCTAATTGCATGGAAATAAACCCGAGCGAATTTCCTCTCCCTCAATAGACCAACAAGAGTACCTGCAAAAACAGCAGTGTTAAGCTTCCTCTGAACTGTCCCATCAAGCGCTCCAGCAACATTTTTGTAGTACCGTGTGGTTTATTGGCCAATTCAATGTGTTCTTTGTCTGTTCTCCAGTTCTTGTGACAGGGAGAGGAGAGTTTCTGCGGATTTCCCCGATAGCTCCTGTTGTAAGGATTGGAGAGGCGGTGGAGTTAAGATGTGTCGCTCTCTGTGGCGACCCAAAATGGGAGCAAACCATGGACTCAACACCCGGAAAAGTGACTTCTTCCGCTTCAAATTCGGTTTTACGAATCGACAAGGTGCTGGAAACGTATGAGAATTATTACAAATGCGCCGTCATATGTGATGGAATATACTACCAGGAGGTGGTCTTTCTATCAGTTTACTGTAAGTGATAGAGGTTGGTAAACGTGAGAAAGGCATCAAGGCGGAGTTAAAAGCAAAATACTGCGGATGCTGGAAATCTGAAAGACAAACAGAAAATGCTGGAAAAACAGAGCAGGTCCGACAGCAT